>NW_017265135.1:3061544-3653268 GCF_001638985.1 Phycomyces blakesleeanus NRRL 1555(-) | reverse complement strand
GGGGGGGGCCAACATCTTTCTGATACGGGCAATTTCCTTATCAACAAAAGCATCCTGTGTAGATTTTTTTTAAAATAAAAAAAAGTCAGTAAATATGAAGTATATAAAAAATACTAATTTCTGGAATTTTTTTCAAATATACCCCCCCCCCCCCCCACTGTCCTCCTCTAACTCCTTAACTCTAATCATTGTGTAGCACGTAGGAACAAAAAAAATCTATGTAGTACACACATACCATAGTCCATGAGGCATCGGCGTGGCAAATGTTAACAACAAAGTTCTTCAAGACAGCCTGGCCATCGTCGGTGTGAGTAACTTCGGGGTGGAACTGGATACCTATAAAAATGAGATATTAGGAACAATCATTGCGTCTACATGCAGAAGATTACGCGTACCGAAGAAAGGCTTTGACTCGTGAGCAACTGCGGCAAAGGGAGCGGTGTTGGTCTTGGAAATAACCAAGAAGCCAGGAGCAGCTTGTGTGACCTGATCGCCGTGACTCATCCAGACCTAGATATTTTAAAATACACAGACAATGCAAGAAATATACCAAGAAGGGTATTTTAGATAACACATACACATATACATACACATATAAGTATATAACTTGAACATAATTGTCCCACTTGCGAGAATACTATGTTTTTCGGTAGGGTATAAAAAACTTTAATCGAATATACCTTCAATTCGTCACCAAGACCCTCGAAGAGCTTGTCAGCAAGAGGGAAGTTGGGGTGCTTAATGACATTAAGCATGGCGTGGCCGTACTCACGGTGATCGCAGGCTTCAACCTTGCCACCCATATGGTTGGTCATTTCCTGGAGACCGTAGCAGATACCGAGAATAGGGACACCCGACTCAAAGACAGCGGGGTCAACACGGGGAGCATCGGTATCGTAGACAGAGTAAGGAGAGCCTGACAAGATGATACCCTTGGGCTTGAAGTGAAGTTCAGACATCTTCTGGGTGCAGGGCAAGAGCTCGCAGTAGACACCCATCTCACGGACACGACGGGTAATCAAGTGGGAGTACTGGGATCCAAAGTCCAGAATAAGGACAGTGTCGAACATCTCGTTCACCTGAGGGAGTTGTGCTTCAGCCATGGTTTTCAAATTGGAAGTAAGGATAAAGAGAAAGCAAAAGACTTCAAACCAGAAACGTAAAGGTAAAAAACATGCTTGGAAAATTGGAAAAAAAATAGAAGCAGTCACATATGCAGCCACAGACTCACTTTTTTTTTGGAACCTGAATGAGCGGTGTCCAATCAGAGTACGGGTCTGTGATTTATTGGGCGGTTGATCAGGTAACTTACTGTTTTGTGGTCTAATTTCCCTTCTCGGCCAAACGCTGTGCAATTACCAGCGGACTTTAATAAATAAAGAAGTTAAACTTAATAAAGATCATAATAATATTTATACTAATAAATATTCGGTCGGTTGGACAGAACAAGGCAACATAGAACAGATGAATATATTTATATGTCCTAGTCAGTTAATGACTTGGTGATTTATTTTGACCAAGTTTGTCTTATTCACGGCCATAGTAATGACAAAGTCTTTACCTATTTTTTTTCTTTGATCTAAACACAAAGCCCAATTCGTTCACTTCTTGCCCCGTCTTGTCTTTTCTTCAAATTGGAACTGTCGACAAAGTTTGTGCTCTGTATAAATATTGTAGTAATGTCTAATAACACTTACAAGTTACTGTGTCTATTACATGAGAAGGGTTTAAAGACTGGGGAATTAATGTTACTGGAATTCCGTTTTTATAACCCGGTTTGTAGGCTTGGTATTTTTTTTTATGGTTTGCGTTAGTACATCCTGATATCCACAATTATCGAAATGTTTCAGCATACTTTTATATTTCTCGCCCCTTCCCTTCTTCTTTTTCTCGTAAAGTACTTGTGCTAGTGCATCTTTTAATGTGTTATTTGTTTCTAATAATGTCCCCTATAGTGTTCGACTGTTTTACTTGGTCTAGACAAATGAAAAGCAGCTCAGCCAATTAATTTTTTTTGCTTGTTCTTAGCCATTAAAAAACGTGCTTGGAACAATTGATAACTGCTTTTACTATTAGTATGAAAGTAAGGGAAGTTTGAATATGTATTGATAAAATAATCAAAAGCAAGACCAGATGACTACTGCAAGTATATTATATTATATTATCTATTCAATCGTCAATACAAGAAACAACGGATAAAATTCGATCAATCAGAGGTGCTGATTTTTTTTTATCTTTTAAATGTTGGTGCAATTTTTATTATAATTATCGATTTGATATATCTAGACCAACTGCACAAGATTTTGCCTGGGATCTGTTCAAAAATATATAGATATATATATTGTGGATTCCCTTTCTCTTTTAATACTTGAAACGAGGTTTGGATATAAGCAGGTTTGAAATGGTAAATGTAAACAATTGTTTCTCACGCTACCTTTTTTTTCGTGTCTATTTGTTTTGTTTTATAAAATTCGAATATCATTTAATCATGTCACAAAATCATGATTAAATAAAGAAGGTTGTCATTTCCTACAAACTCGCACAGTTAAAAATAGGGGGTGGCCACTCCTACAGATGTATCATTCGTCTATTTTGATCACTGAGCACTTTATCAATCGTCTTTTGAAAATGCAATAGTGTTAAGAAAATAATAGTTGTTGAAAGGGCCAATTGAACCCTATTAGAAGGTGTCAAACAATACGGCACTCGACCTTATTTGTGTTCCTCTTCTGCATCGGAAAAAAACCCATAATCAGTAAAGTCGCTATTGTTTCCCAGCCTTACTCAACCATATGTGACAGAAACTACAAAATATAGTTTAGAGGTTTGAAGTGTACCTGATTATCTTTTAATGAGAATACAGTTAGATTGTTCTGATGACTAGATTGCACAACACATTGATCTAATGCTGGCTATCACCTGGTATTTTCCCGAAAAATGAAAACATAAATTTGATCGCATTGATGGTGATCTTACTATCTCTTTTGGGTGCAATTGGATCAGATTAATAATTTAATGCCCTTTTTTTGATTTGCAGTATCATTATATAGCAACATAAGCTTTAATTGTTTAAAAGTGGTTTGTATAACTGCCTCTAATATGTATATTCCATAGAGGAACTTGAAAGGCGGATAAAAAGGCAAAATCAAAAAAAATACTACATATAATGATTACAAGCGACAAAACAAAATAGAGGCAGATAATAGTCTGACTAGTAAAAGAACTTTGCATTGAGATTCATACTGCCCAAAGATGGTGGTAAGGATACAAAGAAATGAGATAAACTCCATATAAAGCATCAGAGAAGAAGGCCAAGAGTAATAGATAGCTCCTTTAAATTTGGACACAATGAATAAGCGTGAAAATCAAGCTACAAAAGTGCTGGTTGTAGAAAAGCTAGTAATAGAGTGTGTTGATATTAATCAGGATGATGCGAAAGATAATACCACATTTGCATCAAAAGGTACAATAGCTACATACTTTATCACTTTGCTAATCATTCAAAACGATAAAAGTCAATATTTACCATTCTCAATCTATTGTGGACTTGAATTACTTTATTGAACAATCAAAAGAAAAAATACCCTGCTAAAACGCAAAATTTTGATCAACATGAAATTCTTTATATTCAACTTTGAATTTTTTTTTTCTTCTTCTTCTTCTTCTTGGTCGTACAATTTTTTATTTTATTTCAAATTCCAATTTTTTTGTGTATTTTTCAAACGCGAAACACTGTATCGGGCATCCAACCAAAAATAAGAAGAAAATAAAAAAAATAAGGTACAAAAGAACAGGCATATACTTTTTGTGCGTCTGTGTGCCAGTGTGCCAGTGTATGTGTGTGTGTGCGTGTGCGTGTGCGTGCGTGTGAGTGTGTGAATGTGTGTGTGTAGTGCTTGTAAATCATAATCATTTTGCTTCTGCCTTTTTCCTTACTTTTATTTTTTTATTTTTTTTTATTAATAGATTCTCCTGAAGGCTTCTTCAAGCCATTCTTTCAATATTATTTTGTACACCAACCTATATATCTGCATACACGCACATAACATATACCTTTTTGAATTATTGAGAACTAGATTCCTTCATGACTAAAGGTTAACAATTCTTTTCTTCTTATTCTTCTTATCCACACACACACACACATATATATATATATATATCTATTATATGTATATGTATATGTATATATGTTTATTATTCAAGAAGTTGTAGGGATCTAACAAAAACTAAAAAATAATTAAAAATAAATTTGGTTACAAGTTGTATTTCGATACAACCTAACTAACCCTGCTTGTTTCATGAATTTGGTAGATTATCGTTATGTGGGCCACCGGGCTGCGCATGCCATTATAGCCGAGATTGGACCTTACCGTGTATCATCGGATGCACTACAGGCCATCAACCAGTTCATTGACGAACTTGTTCTTCAACTTCTCTCTACTTCTCTTTCACTCGACCTATCCAGAATTAAGCTCGCCTTGTTCTCTATTATACCATCTTCTCTCGGAAAAAATGCGATTGTGGAAGCCGAATTAGAAGTCAAGACATTTACTGAAACTGAACCAATTGATTATGAAGCATATGAGCGAATGAGACTCTTGGGCGTCGATAGTCCTTTCCCAATGGACCGCATCATTCCTCTTGTTCGTTATAGCTGCTTAGATTACTGCACATTAGCCGATAAAGATGAAGACGAAAACGAAAAGTCGAATTCTCAGCCCAAAGACGACATCATCTCCCCCATCTTGGTGATCTATCTTACGACTATAATTGAACATGTAGCCGAGTATCTATTAACCACAATTGGACGTATGGCCGAAAATCAGGCAACGGATAATATTAGAGTAAAGGAAGTGTTTTGGGCTTTATCGGATGATAGCCAAGTAGGCGAATTATTTCATCGATTTGCCTTGCGCGAACATTTAGAGGTAAGAATATACAATACGAATTTACATGCAAATTACTTGACCCACCAAGTCGGTGTAGAGTTGAATGACCTGATATATTTAAACGCATCTACACACCAAATACATATTCATATGCGCTTGTATGTTTCATAATACGTTAGAAACGGGCAACTGCATTTGGATACAATCCATCGCACCCATCATTGTCATCGTCTTCCTCGCAGGCCAGACCATCAAGTATGATGCACCGAATATCTATGCGTCAATCCAGTAAGAAGATCATATTTCTGTAGAATGTGCATATCTATGATTTGAGTACTTTTCACTTATTTATTTATATATAAATATATGCACAAATTATAAATTTTAATATATGTAATATGTAATATATACATTAAAAGTCTAATATTTCATTTTCATTGTTACAGCCATGACACCGCCAATCGATGTGTCGCCAGCTGAACCTTTAGTGTATGACGAAGAGGACCCACCAGTGCTGTCACCCCGGATACCTCCCCGACGCCCACCCTCAGTACTAAGTAATCACACAAACATTAGTTTAAATAGTAAAAAGAGTTTTAAACTTTTCACAAAAGAGGATCCTCCTCGGCCTTTACTTGGAGTAGAAGGAATCCCACCCAGGTCTCGATCCACAATCATATCGGTTTACGATCCAGACATTCCTGTAGTTGACTTTGAAGACTTGATCCGTTCTGGAAACACCATGCGGGTATCCCTTACTCCAAATCGCCTCAAATCTATAGAAGTGCACGGCTCATTCAATTCCAAAGATTATGATAACAGTCACGACGACGACGAAGAGGAAGGGGAAGAAGACGATCATCCTTGGATGCGACGCTCAGAGTCATATTCTGAGAGTGCACGTTCCACCGCTAGCACCGCATCTTCGGTACCTCCGGTCCCTACCCTCAGTACTCCAAACGAACGCCGTCGTAAGGTTCCGATCGAAAAGGCTCGTGTATCACGCCCTTTACCTCTACAGACATCACCAATTCCACCTTCACCCGCTATCCCTGCTGCGTACAAACAGTTTGAAAATCCACGCAGTGCACCAAAACCACCTTCTAGACCAAGTAGGCTGAGTCAAAGATCATCTACTACCGAACTAGGATCAAGGTCTAAGCCAATCGAATCAATGCCTTCCCCCACGAGGTCTAAATCACGACCTGTGTCAACAGCAACTGGCAATCATTCTTCGCGCTTTGCAAGGCTCGAAAGACGGAGTGAAGAGAGCCCAAGACATGCATCACAGGCAGCTGAACAAAGAAGAAAGACATTGGAGGAGGCCAAACGGTTAGAAAGACCCTCAAGCATGGCATCGAAGCGACAGTCAATGGCTCGCCCTACCTCTTTGGGATTTATGGATCTTGCCTCTAAACGCCTGTCGACAGCTGGGTCTGTTGAGCCCAATGTTTTGGTCAGCCATCGTCCGTTAACAATCAGTAGTAGCAGTAGCAATAGCATTAACAGCAGCCACAGTAATCCTGAACAACAACAATATCATCAATCCAATATCCATTCTGCAGAAGACACAGCTGGACCACTATCCAGTCGTGACCGTGTCCTCTTTCTCCTTAAATCCAGACAATCTACTACTGGTTCTGCTTCAACATCAACAAGTATCACCAAGGACTTGCAGGCCATGGCCCTCAATTCCAAATCACCTACTAGTCCTACTATTCCCTCTGACATCCTCTCACATCGATCTTAAAATACCTTAGTCCGCTCCCCCCTCCCCTTATCCAACCCCCGTATATCTTCCTTCATCTTTTACTTTTCTATTTATTTATTTTACACATATGTATATTCTATGCGATAGATTCCATATTTCACGTGTATTTTCTTATCCCTCTTTTTCTTTTTCAATACCATGTATACATATATAACTCAAATAATAGCAACAGCAACAACAAAAATAATAACAAACCAAACAATCCAAAGGGTAATAATGATGACGAGAAAAGAAGGAGAGAGAGATGCACACAATGAATGAACGAAGGAAAGAAAAGGATTAAATTAAAAAAAAATTAAGCAAGGGCTCGCTTCAGTTTATCCATAATCAGTGGTGTATCTTGAGCAGACACTTTTGACGCAACTGTGGCTTCCAATGCACTCCAGAAGTCAGGGCTATCAATTGCTTGTTCAGTAGCTAAAGAAACACCAAAGCGACCAGTTATAGGTACATCTTCCACAACAGCCTTTGGTGCAGCGGATAACATCAAATGTATGATTGTCTCATTAGCAACATTGTAGTCGCTGAGCTTCTTGTTGTCAGCCAATACTTTTCCACGAATCAAGAGGCGCTGTCGACCAACTGGATACGCGCTTTGCTGCTGGTAAATGCGCTTTTTGAGAGTAGAAATGGTGTCATCAGGTGATAGTCGAGCAATGATAAATTGAGAAGCTGGCTTGACAATCTTGATGGTAACTTGTATGGTTTCTTCACGGGTTTCGTCTGCAGTGGTCTTGGCCACCTTGGGTTCTGTGGAATTAGAAAGAGTGAGATAATGAGAATAGATGGAAGAAATGAAGGAATGAAGAGAGGAAGTAAGGATTGTAATGTGGCCTTACCGGGTTCAATCTTTGGTGAATTATCAGGTTTTCTCTAGAATGAACAAATGAGTTTATTTTTGTTATGTTTTTAAATATATATTTTTCTAATTGTAAATGGTTTAAGCACAATGCTTTTCAATCTGTTTCTCTTTCTTTATTGCTTTAATTCTTCTTATTCTTCTTCTTGTTTATTACCTTGAGTCTTAAATGAAGGATAGCACGAGGGTTAAAGTCCTCTCCAAAACGGACAGACCTTGATGAAAGAGCACCAAGATAATTTTGAATAAACTGAGATTCCTCGACCATGACAAATATTAAAAGAAGTGCAGTTGAATTTGTATTACACGTCCAATACTTTCTCTTTTTTTTTGGGCTTGCATTTATCTCTCAGAACCCAAAATCCGCCCTGGCTTGATACTTTGTGCCAAGTCACGTGATTATTTTTATAAACTGCTTGGCTGGTTAAAGGGGAAAGAAATAAAATAAAATGTATACAAGAAAAAAGGTAGGTAGATTTAACTTGTAAAATATGAGTTTATACATCTGGATGAACTAAGGTTTATGATTCCCTTTAGCACAAGCAAAGTTTTATCTTTTGAGCAAACAATAATTTTCCTTAATTTGTGTGCCTAAAGAAAAACTCTCTAGAGTTGTAAAAAGCATTAGCATATCATTGTATTGTATTGCATGTGAGTCGTTTCTCTCGTAAAATAAATCTTCACCTTATTGGACTTTCAATTTACACTTAGCAATTAGCTTGATGTTATTCTCACAAGCCATGCTACGTAAATAAATTATTGAGAGGCCCATTAAATGATTATGTCTTTAAAACTTAGAAACTAAAGCTAATTGTTCATACTGAATATACACAATCTTAGACATGTAGAGCTGGTAGTTCATAATACTGTAGCTGACGTCTTTACATAACCAAATCAAGAAATCTTGTGTGACCAAAAAAGCAGAAGAAGTAGAAGATCTCTAAACGTGCGCGATATGACTTTTTATATCAAACAAAGATACCTGCTTTTATATATTTGTATATTCTTATCCATACTCTATTTTTTGTTCAAAGAAGAAGAAAAAAAGAGAATTCAAATTATATTTATATATTTTTCACTGCATGTGTAGTCGTGTCTCTCTCTGTGCGTGTGTGTGTGCGGCTTTAAAATTTGCTGAGAATGACTTGGCTTTTTTTGGAAAAAAAAGAGTGCACACCCCTTTTGCTCTGCTTTGGCTTGTCTATTTCTTACTATATTCACTCCTTTCTCATTTACAATGAATTCACTTATTCTGCCAGCCATCTACCTTGGCGGCTGTATTGCTGCCATGAGCGGCTTCTCTTATCTTTACCGCCGCGCCACTAGTAAGAAACAATGCTCATCATCCATCTCCCTTTAATTATCTTTCTTTTTCTTTCTTTCTTTTGACGTACGCGTACATGTAAAATTATCGGTTTCCATAGTTTTTGTTTTGTTTTTTGTTTGTTTGTCTGTTTGTCTTTCTTGGTTCTTATTATTATAAATATTTTCATCTTCAATAAGATTTCCAGCCCATTGAGCCTTGGTTTCCCGAAAATGTCGAAAAAGAACAATACATTCAATTGTTGAATTGCGAAACTCCTGTACCTGAGCATCATTTGAAAGCAGCCCTGTTACGCCGTGCTATGGAAGCCGTCAGACGACTTGTTCAGGTCCAACAAGAAAAGCCAGCTTTGCAACAATTGATGCGTACCGGCAGCATTGGCGATGATCTCTGGCGCGACTTTGGTGTAGCTGAACAAGACATTATGGCCGAGCTGCAGGAAGTTGTTGGCGAAGCGAACACCTACAAAGAAAACTGGGGCCAGACCATCTTTTCTACTGCTGCACAGATGCTAGAGCATGAAAAACAAAAGGCCATGCTTGTTGAGATGAAAGAGCTCAAGGAGGTAGAGGATAAGAAGCGAAAAGCAATGGAGAAGGATCTTGAACGGGACGCTAAGCGTGCAGAGGAGGAATTGTTGAGAGAGGAAGAGGAAGAGAAGAAGAAGGCTAAGGCAAAGAAATAGTAAGAGCAAGAATACGATTAATAATAACAATAATAGAAAATAACAATAACAAACATAAAAAAATAAAAAGAAAACCGCTACAACATATCCATTATTATCACAATCATCGACATCTCCTTTTATTCTTGCTTCCAACTTGAAAGAAAACTATATGGTGGTCTCGAAGCTGTGGATTGTATCTTGCATTCTGCTTTTCTTTTTCTAGCAAAAGGGATTCATATATATATTTATATTTCTGTGTGCGTGTGTAGTCCCTGAAAGAAGTGTTTTCTAGTAAACAAGTCGGCTGAACTGATTTGGCAAGATTTCATTGGCAGCTAATTGTCAAGGTAGCTTAACTTGAATTAACCTGCAGTCGATTTAATACAATTTAACACACTTAATTACAATACTTTTAAAAAAAATTAAAGTATTTTGTTCAAGACATATAATTATGAATGAATTTTTCGGGTTTGTTTTAATAAGATAAGAAGAAGAAGGTGTGGTAAATACAGTGTTGATATAGGCTATATACTCTCTATAAAAAATATGAATACATATATGTATATAAATTACTATTGTGCTTATACAGTATAATAAGAAAAAAAAATGGAAAGCACGCAGGTGCAACGTACAAATTCAAAAAAATAGAAAGGGATGAATGATAGCATTTGATATACACAAAAAAGGAAGAAACAATAAGGTTAAATGAAAAGCCAAAGGTACAAAAGAAAATGGAATGAATAGATCAAGTCAAATGAGTAATAATAGTACTAATAGTAATAATTGAAATAAAGGTCAGAATAAGTTAGTTAACGAAGATCATCATCTCGATCACTTCCACCAATGTCGATTTCTTCGTCTTCATCATCTTCAGGTGCTGGTGTTGGTGTAGAAGTAACAGACTGGGTAGGAGGAGGTTGAGCCAAAGAGCAATGTTCGACCACGCAGTTTGCAATTTCTTCCTCCTCTTCCTCCTCCTCTTCCTCGTCTTCAACTTCTCGGCTTCTTTGTTCTACTCTTCCTCCTACTTCCTCTTCTTCTTCCTCGTCTTCTCTTTCTCCTTCATTATCTTCCTCGTCCTCCTCATCTTCCTCCACAATCTCTTCCGCAGGTCTGGGTCTTCGCACCTTCTTACCACCTCGCTTAAAATTGTTGCTTTGTCCACCATTATTTAATCGCGGAAGAAGAGCTCCACTCCAAGACGCTGATTTCTTGAGCATAGATGGCATAATCTTTCCGCCTGTACCGCCAGACCATTTGCCTCCAGAGGCACCCGGTCGTCTTCTTCCATTACTACTGTACACCAATCCACCACCATCTTCATTGCGCCGCCTTTGTAATTGATATTGGAATTGTTGTGATGCCGATGATACTGATGATGGTGATACTGGTGATATTGGTGCTGATGGCGATGATGCTGCAACTGAAGCAGATGGTATTGCTGATCCTGATCCAGCTACTACTGATGGTAGAGACGATGAAGCTGAGGAAGACAGAGATTTGCTGTGTCGACTGGGTTTTGTAGGATCGCGTGGGGCACGTAAATGAAGTGCTCGTCGACTTGGAAATGTCCGGAAAGGCTGGACAATAGGACTACTGGCTCGACTCAGTAGTTCTTCTAAATCCATCGAAGAGCCATTTTCCATGGCATCCATTGCCGCATCCCTCATTTTCTTCATCCGTTTTCGAACTTCCTCTACATCCATGTCTGTGTCTGTGTCCTGGTCAGATTCTGCAGCTTGCTCAGTACCTTCTTCTTTAACTGCCGGTAGTGGCGGTGGAGATTTGGACCGTCCGTCAACGATCACAATTGAGCCTCCAGAGTCATCGAATGATCCCAACAAAGGTGCCTTGAGAGTCATGTCAGAGTTGCTTTTCAAGGTCTTGTTCGGTGGAGTGAGCATCAATTGCTGAAGCTGAGCTGAAGATGCCCGTCTGTGAGTTGGGCGTGCTAAAGACATGAAATGATCGTTCGGTCGGTGCTGTGATTGTTGTAACTGTTGCGATTGCGATTGCTGCTGCTGTTGTTGTTGTTGTGGTAGTTGTTGTTGTTGTGGCTGTTGTGGCTGTTGAGATTGATGCTGCTGCTGCTGTTGTTGTTGCTGTTGATAATGTGGTTGACGCTGATGTGGTTGATGCGATTGTTGTGAAGAATGAAGGTGCTGATGGCTCGAAATGTTTGAATGCTGAGTAAGATGCTGTAGATTATGATGATGCTGTAAGTTGTGATGATGTTGATGAGGAGGATATTGGTGGTGGTGGTGGTGGTGATGTTGATGATGATCTGAAGGGGATCCAGGTGATCTGAGGCCTGCCATAGCCAACCTTGATAATCTTTCATCTCGGGGTTTTCGGGAGATAGCCGCCATGGAAAGTGGTAAAGGCATTGGAAACAGGGTTTCAATCGTGGGTAATAAGAATGGACCTAATCGGTTCTGGATCGAGCATGTTACTGCAAGTTCTTGAGCTCGTCTCAGAGGAATCCAGGTACCATACAATGCACTATCTTTATTTGGAACACGCTTGCGGTCTATTTCAAAGCTCAAAATCATGCTTCTTTCACGCTCGGTCTCGATTCCGCCAGCGGTTAGGAGTGCCGATCCGTTGATAAACTGACTATCCAGTCGACGCATAATTCTGTGTTCGGTATTAGTATCAGGGTTGGTCAAGACAGCCACGCACACCACTGCATTCTCAATAAGGGTTATGTACATCGGAGGATTGGTAGGTGTGAGTGTGCGAACGATTTCCTGAAAGCCGCGAGAAGTTCCGGACCCTGGAGTACTAACAGGTGAATGCGAGGGCAGTCCAGGGTTCAGAATCATGCCATTGTTGATGTTTGCATTATTGACATTCGAAATTCCGTTTGGATGAGCCACGGAAGTAACCGAGCCGGGAGCTGTCACAGCAGCCGCACCCAAAGAATTGTTAATATTAATATTGTTTGAGTTGACATTGGTGTTGGTGTTGGTGTTGGCTTTGGTGTTGCTGTTGCTGTTGCTGTTGTTACTATTGTTATTAGTAGTGTTGCTGTTGTTATTGTTGTTACTGTTATTGTTAATGTTGATGTTGGCGGCAGCGGCAGCGGCAGCATTTGCGGCATTAGCAGCAGCAGCAGCAGCATTTGCGGCAGCCATCAAAGTATCTTTCTTGATCAATGCCTCCAAAGCTGGAAATCGAGCGAGGGCTGATTTGAGATCAAATGCGAGCGACGGGGCAGAGGAAGGTTTGGGCATAGTCTGCATATAGGCTGCCAATGAGCGAGCTAGATCAAAAGTTGGCGTGAGATGAGCTAAACCTGGGATGGCAGTTGTCATTTGGTGTAAAGCAGACAGGTTGAGACTTTGTATATTCATGGATTTGAGTAAGTCAGCCGCTGAAAGAGGTTGACCATTAGGACCCACAGGCATAACCGGTTTCAATTGAGTCGGCTGTAAGACAACCTTGGTATCTTCTGATGTCGACGCCGAGGGTGATTCTGATGAGGAGTTGAAGGCTTGGTGTGGTTGTGTAGATTGTTGTCGTAATCGTGCTTGTGCTTGTGCTTGAGCATGGGCCTGGGCTTGAGCTTGAGCCTGAGCCTGTGCTTGAGCTTGAGCTTGAGCCTGAGCCTGTGCATGTGCTTGAGCCTGTGCTTGAGCTTGGGCCTGAGCTTGGGCCTGAGCCTGAGCCTGTGCTTGAGCTTGAGCCTGTGCTTGAGCCTGTGCTTGAGCTTGTGCTTTTACCCGCGCTTCAATCTCTGCCTTTGCCTGTGCTGCCTCTTCTTCTTCATCTTCTTCAAACCGTACAAAATCATCATCTGACATTTCCTGAGAAGACATTTCTACCTGTTCCTTCTTGATTTCCGCTATACGTTCCATTGATCTCGCTGTCGTATAATTTGATGGAGAATGAATAGAGTTTGTTGCTGTTGCTGTTGATGTTGCTGATGATAATGATGATAATGATGCTGTTGATGTACCGGTTTTGGAAGACTGCGCTTCTCGCTTTACAGCGTCTTTGACGATAGATAAAGGATTGTCGCTCAGAAGCATAGTCAGACTCATCGAGCTTTCAATTTCAAACTCTTCCACCAATTCGCGTGCTCGGCTGAGTGGAACCCAAGCACCCCGACACTCTAGCGGCCCTTTAGTGATAACTACCACCACACGGCCCTCTTCTGCTTCTGCCACTGCATCAAATGTGCCTTTACCCAGTACTGGTCGGGCTGCTTTTCTAAGCTGGGTAGCATTTACATAACCTTGATCCAAATACTGATAATTCATACATCCATTATTGTTGCTACTGACTTTTCCTCCACCTCCACTATGACTGCTGCCATGACTTAATTTACCGTGGATGTTTCCATTGCTGTTATTACGCATCTTCCCATCCGCATGGCGTGTGCGCAAAGCTACATGCTCGCTCACGCCATCTAATGAAGTTATGAAGCGCAGAATTTTGGTATCGGGGATGTCGTTTGGCGAATCGAGTTCGTAACACTGCAGATTTCCAAATGTTTTGATTTTGATTCGAAAATTGTGTTTGATATCTTCATACATAGTCGGTTCTTTCTCTTCATCGTCTTCGTCGTCGGCGTCAGCGTCAGCGTCGTCATCGGCGTCGTTGCTTTGTTTATCGTTTTCACCTTCTTTTTTAATTCGAATTTCGATACTTTTATTGTCGTTGTTATTTTTAGTGGCCTCATTGTGCTTGATCTCTGGCCAAGACTTTCGTCGATGAGCTGCTGTTATTGCTGTTGCTGTTTCTGTTGCCGCTGCCGCTGCTGATGCTGCTGATGTTGCAGATAATGCTGTTGCTGTCGAGTCATCTTGCTGGCCTGCTCTAGTGCTGGCAATCAATGCTCTTTGTAACAATGGTTTTTCTCTAGTAACAGAAAAGCTTTTTCGAGTGCGTGCAGCGTTAGTAGGATGGTGAGAGTTTAAATGGTTGATTAGGTTGGAATGTTTCCCATTAGTCAAAGAGATTGTGGAATTAGTTGGTGAGGTATTGTTGTTGTTATTAGTTGATGATTGTTTTGACAAGGTATTCTTATTGTTGTTATTGTTGTTGGAACCAAAGTAGCTGTCCAGTTCAGAAGGTGACACAGACTCGGGTGGATCGACAGCTAGGTGATGAAGGTCGGTGTCTTGTTGAGCTTGATCGGCCATGAAAACGCTATTGAATTCTTCGTCGAATTGAAATGGAGCCCAGGCATCATGTTCGTTGAGCCAGTTGTGAAACGAGACAGATTGCTTACGAGTTTGGCGTGGGGACGCTTCTCGTGCAATCATGCTCGGTCGTCGAAGGGCAAGTACAGAAGATCGACGGCGATCCCGAGTAACCTCAATATCTGCCATTGTCTCGTCTCCTCTTAGCATTTCTTCGTAGTAGTCCGAGTACTCTGCCTCGCTGTCCGATTGTTCTTTTGATTCGGTTTCTTTTGATTCTTCGTCTTCGTCTTCTTTTTCTGCTTTGGTTTCTGCCTCATCCATTTTATGATCCTGATCCTGATCCTGATCTCGATCCTGACTGGCGTTTGTGGCGGAATGACAAGGTCGTTTTGGTGTGTGGGTTTCGTCAGCTTCATCGTCAGCATCCTCAGTATCAGACGGAGATTGCCGAGTGCGGCGCTTGTGGCGTGTGGAAACAGATTGAGGAGATACAGCTGGTGCTGTTCCTGCTGTTGTTGATGCTAATGTTTTTGGTGTTGCTGGTGCTGTCTGTGATGCTGCTAGTGCTGATAGTGTTGTTGATGTTTGTGTCGGTGCTGATGATGATGGTACTGCTGCTGCTGCTGCTGATGTTATTGAAGGTGTACGGTTATTTGATGTGGTTTGTGAGGTTGTGGTTGTGGTCTGGTTAGTCTGCAGGGGTTCTTGTCTGTCTTCATCCTCCGAAGATAAACCAGACGAGGAATCATGGGTGTCTTTAGAAGCTAGGCTGTCTGTTGCTAGCGAGTAGTTAATCTTGCGTGAATGGTTTTGGTCGACATGTTTTGCCAAGAGTGGTGCCCTTGGTGGATTGTGTTCTGCTGCTCTTTTGAAGTGTTGGGATATGCGTGATGATACGGTCGCAAATGGTGTAGCACCTCTGAAAGTTGAATGAATTTGGGTATGTATGGAAGAAATCGAAACAAAGGCGGGACGAGGCGGGACACGGTAATGTTGGTGAGTATCGAGGCAGATAGTAATAATAATAATAATAATAACAATAATATAGGTGGGCAGGGGGGGGGGTTAGGATAGAATTGTATGATGGTATGATGATATGATGATAATTTTTGTTTTATTTTTCGTGGTATTGCTTACCCGAGAGTGGCATATTTATATTTTACAATAACGTTCGCGAGTTCCTTTGGTGAACTTGGTTTGTTGCCTTGTTTGAGAAGGGCTTTGAGAATAGCCGTAAAGACCTTATCTTTTGCATCGTCTGGATGTATTGAGACCGGCAGACTAGGCCGTGGCTTGGAGCCTGTGCTACTTTGTTCGGCTGACGGTTGTGGGTGGTTGGGTAGCATGTATGTATGTATAAATGTATGTATAAATGTATATATCTATATATCTTAATCTATCAAAGTATGTAGTATGTAGTAAGTAATGTGTATGTAATGTGTAGTGTATATCTAAGTAAGTAAAGTAAAGTCAATATATTTGATATATAAAATGTATATAAAATGAAGGAAGAAAGGAAAGTAGGAAGAAAGGAATATGGTTCGTCAACTGGGTGTTTGTTCTGGCAGGGTACTCAACAGTCGGAGAAAGTTAGACCAGTAGAAGAAGAAAGAGAGCCTCCATTTTCTTGCACTGTCTTTTTTTTCACGTCCTTCTTGGTCTTTGGATAATGCGGACCCTTAAAAACTGGCTTGATCTCTTTACCTTTTTTTTATTATGTAAAAAAATATATATACACACAAGGTCATTTTATTATACTGTTTTTTTTTCTTTCTTTAATTCATTAAAGAATTTATTCCCTTAATAGCTAAAATAAAGGTAAAGAAGTTGAAATAAAGAAAAAAAACGTATTGCAACTCAATAAAACGTTTATCATTGATATTCGTATAGTAGTCCAGCCTAATTTGGGTTTCTATTTTTCTATATATATATATTATAAAGTACTATATTATAAATTAATGCGTATATATGTATATAAATTAACAACAGGGTTTGACAGGCTTAAAAACAGACAGACAAAAAGACAAACAGACAAACAGACAAACAGACAACCTGACAGGCAGGCAGGTGGACAGGCGGACAGGCAGCCTAACTGACAGTCTGACTGACTGATTGACAGACACACACAAATAAGAGGGAGAAAGGGAGAAAATGAGATAGCATTGAATCGCCTGTCAAAAAAAAATTTTACTTTATTTCGTTCTCAGTGGATATGTATAATTTGATTGGACCAAGAAAAAAAAATTCAAGACAAAAGCAAGTGCTTCTTTAGGGAGACTTCTCCCAGCTTGGACCAAGTGTAACCGACTTGGTTGATTCGACAATGCTTGCAACAGAGGTAGGCTTTAGTCTACCCTTGGATTCATTTGAGCGAGGAGCACATCGAGTACCTACAGTAAGTTAATGAATCAATGAGACGAATAATTAATTAATTAGCTAGCTAGCTAACTAGCTATCTAGCTAAATGTTTACAATAAAAAAAACTGTAAGCTTTGTATATAAAGATGACATACAAAATATCTGGCCATCGATCTTGCACCAACGTTTTGCCTCCTGAGTTAAGCATCGCGTACATTTGCTATGTTCAGAGTCCTCTCCTCTAGCCACTTTAATAGAGCCATCGGGTTGAAGCATGACCTTACGCTTCTTTCCATTTACACGCTCACTACAAGAATTATACAAAGACAGACACAAAATATTTTATATGTTAAAATCTATGCATATATAATATTTTACAATTTAAAGAATAAATTAATAATAGAAATTAAATGAAACTTACTAAAGCCCACAGGCATTGCACAAAAGGTTACTGTTATTTAATCCCCTGCGCCACGAAGGGGTGTTTTTTGCACCACAGTTTGTACATTTCCGTTTGATATCTTTGATGCGCCCGTTGCCCTTCTTTTTTGATTTTCCTGTTTCATTACAAGGCGTTTTCGAAAAGGGTTTCGGCTGTTCTTGTGTATATCCGAGGCTTTGTGGCTGTTGCTTTTCAAAGTAGCTTTGATCATTGGCCCACCAGGGCACGCTTGAAACCGAGACTGGTGTGTCTGGTGGGTAGTTGTAATCAATTGGACTGTAGCTTGACAGATAGCTGTAGCTTCCTCCGACATTAAACATGGTCTGTTGGGAATTACAAGAGCTTGAGCCATTGAAGTCGGGTATGATCGACATCTGATCCGGAGAGTTCATTTCCTCCTTGTCACACATGGTCAGTGCAGTGCCACAGAAAGAAGAGCAGATATCTAACAACCACACAAGTTATTTCCTTTTTCTTCTTCTTTGATTTGATCAAAGCTAAAATTTGGTGGAATATGGGTAAGGAAGGATAGAAGGAAGAGGTTCTCTTACTTTGCATTGTCTTTTCTTTTTTCTTTTTTTAAAAAAGAAAGAAAGAAATATAGAGGTTTATTAAAGAGGAACAAGTGCTTGATAGCAAAATCTTTGATCTTTTTTTTGTGTATTTTTATACTTTTTCTTTTTTTCTTTTCTCTTTTGGTTATTGGTTTTTTTGAAACCCCATGTTCTTATAGTTGACTTTATGTGCTTTCTTTTTGAGATATTTTTTTCCCATGCTTGCCAGAAACGACCATTTAAAATGTGTGTTGTTGTTTCGTATTCAAGAATTTAATTCATTTTATCAGTGAAATCAAAAAAGGAGGTTCAAAATTGTTACTGCTATTCTTTAACAAAACAAGAAACCTTCTTCTTCTCACTCGCTCTCTCACTCTCTTGCTTATTCATGCAATTCATTTAATTAGATTCTGGGTTCTCCTTTTTACAAATCTCTTCTTCTTTGGATTTATTGTAGTTGTTTTAAATTCTAATAAAACATTTCGATCAAATGACTTGAAGATAGATCATAAGTTTCAATATTATCCATTGTCTTTTAGACTTTTAGTCTTTTGGTCTTTTAGGCTTGTAGTCTTCTTTTTGTCATTCCAAGCCTTTGTCATGTAATAATTAGTCAAATATTGACGTGAGAGATTTCTTTTTTATTTTTTATTTTTATTTTTTATTAATTTTTATTTGTTAAATCCAATTCTTCCAAGACCTCGATGGTTCTCTTGGACAATTAGTCCAGGTCGGTTCGAGAACACATATTTTTCTCGAATCAAGCAAACCACATCGTAGCTTGCCGCAGCAGCAAAGCCACCGTCCGTTTCCATGGCATCCTCAAAACCTGTTGTTCTCTTCTTAATAACCGCAAACGGTTTTGTGAGTCCAACACGTTTCCCTTCTAGTCGTTGATGTCCAATGACAAGAAGCGCAGTGTCCTTTATAAGAGCGAATGGTTTATTTTGTTATTATATATAAATAACAGTAATAATGGTAGTCAAACTGTAGTTCTCTCAAAACAATCAAAACAAGTAAGCAATTAAAATATTTACCTTTTCAAATGTTATGTCACCAATTGCAACATCCATCACCTCGACATCTCCTTCTACACCAAAGCTGCCCTGAAAATCAAGGTAGATCAGCTCTTGTTTGGTTTGCGAACTAGAGACAGGGCAGATCACAGCATGGACCATGAGATTTAGATAAGAGAAACAAGAAAATAAAAATAAAAAGAAAGGTGATTCTTTATTATGTGTGTGCGTAATTGTGTAATTGTGTGTGTATGGTCGGAACAGAAAACAGAAAAACAACGACAGCAACAGCAATGAATAGCAACAGACAGTAATGAGAATAACGATAATAGTAATACGCCCTTTTTTGTTATTTATACAATTATATTCTTTGCGTCATTAAATAACTACAAACGCGTATTTAATATAGACGCGTCAAAGAATATATACATATATATATATATGGTATTATTGGCTATCAGAAATACTACGTTTCTTATGGTTGTTATTTTGGAATGAGAATCTTGTTTTCTTTCTCTAATCGTTCATTCGTCCAATCGTTCATTCAAACGAACATATATATATTATATACTACTTTATTATCACAATAATTTATGATAATTTGTGTGAATACGAGAGGTTATGAAAAAACACACTTTTTATTTTATTTTATTTTATTTTATTTTAAATCTACGAATTGATTTTTTTATTATTATTTATTTTATATATATTCTTTTCTTCTTCTTTATTTTTTCTTTTTTAAAAAAAAATACTGCTTCAATTCTTACAAGATCTGCGAACATAATCCTATTGAATTCAATCTCTCCTCAATCCCATCAATCCTTCTATGGGTAGCGTATATCGTGGACTCACCTTACGATCAACAAGAGACCCGTTGTATCTCCAGAGAACTCAAGCCAGTAAGCCTTTTTTTTTTTAAAAAAAAATTATTTCAACAATCAATCAATCAAACAGTACATTACACTACATTACACTACATCACGCAGGCATACACACACACACACACACTCACACACAAAGAGAGATACATATATATGTACAAGTCTTTATTTATGGGATACATGTTATAGATATATATGTGTGCCTGTTTAGGGGTGTAATGTAGAGTAATGTACATTTATTATGTATAATTGCTACTGTCTATTCGAAAAAGATTTAGCTCATGTCAAAAAAACCAAAAAAAAAACCAAAAAAAAATACCAAAAATACCTAAAGTCTCTAGTCGTAGTCTGCTTCGACAAATTACCAACTGCGACAACCAGACCTATAATTTCTATTACACAGATGCAAGACCTTGCATTCCTTACGCGTGCGATTATGCTCATTGTAAGAACGAAGCTTTATTTTAATTATCAAGAAGATCTAGAAGATGGTCTTGGAGATATTTAGACTTAGACTTAGATTTATATTTTTCTTTATATACATACATATCTATATATGCGAATATGATATTTCCTTTTTGGGAATATATATGTATAGAGAGAGATATATAAAAACTTTTTGGTATTATGTTAAAAAGGCAAGCATGAAAGCAAGCAAACCAAACAAAAAAAAAAGAAAAAGAATCAATATTTATATAAATATATCTGTATGTTTGTTTGTTTGTTACTTATATTTATATGAACATATTTAACGTGGCTCTTTAAAGCTGCATTTGGAGGTCAATTGTTGGCAGTAACAGATGAAGACGGACGGGTAACATTGATTCGAACAGACAAGAGTAGTTCTGTTGAAGATCGTAAGTCTTTCTTTTATTATTTGAATAAATAAATATGTTCTTTTTGACCTTGGATATTTCTCTTTTGATTATGATAATGATCATTATTTTTTTTGTTCTGTTGTGATCCTTTGTACTGATTTACAAATGTATCTAAATATATGCACTTCTTGAACAAATGCCTCCTAAAAACAATATTCTATTTCACCCTATAAAAGTTGATTTTCATTCGACATTCTATGCCCATGGAAATACCGTATTTGATGTGAAATGGAGTCCAAACGATCAACTGCTTGTAAGCTATCTTGTTTTATTACTAATTACTATTAAATCATCATAATCATAATCATCACATTTTTTTTTGGTTGGTTGATGGATCTAGGCCACAGCTTCTGCAGACAAGCTGATGATATTGTGGGATGTAGAAACACAGAAACGACTGTCTTGCTTTGAAGGCCATGAGATGAGTCTAAAGTCTGTCAATTGGCATCCAGTAAATCCAAGTAAGTTCGAGATATACCTATACAATTAAGACTAATTTTAAATGTATGTTCAAAAATAAATAAAAAATAAAAGACCTTTTGGTGACGGCCTCCAAAGACGGATCATTCAATATCTGGGATACTAGGTTCCAGATGAAAGGCACCCTGACTGAAGAAGGTCTAGACCTTCCGATGTATCGACCGATCAAGAGTGTCAAAAACGCACATTCAAATCAACCTCGCAAGCAAAAAAAGCAACGTACCTTATCTAAACGACGCACGGTAAGTTTCCCTATCTTTTTTTTTATGTAAAAAAAAAATACACGCCCTTTGGATCCCAAATACACATGTATACAAGAAAATACAAGACTTGTAAGCTAAAAGTATATATATTCCAATTGGGTCTTTATATTTCATCTGTCTATATATATATATATACAGCCGGATCGTCCAGTAACATCTGCATTGTTTGTCAGAGACGGTGAAGAACAAATTGTATCATCCGGAAGCTATGATGGGTAAAGTGAAATACATAGATTTATTTAAACAATATATATATATATATATATTAATATCATTTGCTTGTGTATATATATAAGAACGATCAAATTATGGGATTGTCGGGCTGGAAGGGATGCCAGTCCATTAGAAGAAACCACGTCCGGTGGTGTACGTGGAATTAGCGACATGAAGATCAATTCTTCAGGAACAAGCCTGTTTAGTATCTGCATGGATCAGAGTGTATACATGCACCACCTCAATAATCTGTCTGGCCTGGCTCGGCGCTACACTGACCCTGATTTCCGGACAACCTCGTTTTACATCAAAATGTCTATTTCGCACGATGATCGGTTCATTCTTTCGGGATCAAGTACAAACTCTATCTTTGCATGGGAAATCGATTGTCCCAAGCAAAAGGCATATCAGTTCAAGGGTCATTCTCATGAAGTCTCGTCTGTAGCATGGTCAAAAACCTCCACAAAACAGGTACGTTCATATATTTTTATTGTAAATAATTCATTATTAGATTTTATAATATGATCTATACTATCTGTATATATAAATAATTATATTTATATATGTGTCTGTGTGGTGTGTGTAAATTATAAATATGTACAATATTTGCACAGTTTGCCAGTTGTTCGGATGACTCAAGCGTAAGGTTATGGAATGAGACCTTTGAACGGATAAACGATCGGTAAGACAAATTCAATCGACCAATCAATCGACCATATAAGAAGAAGACTAAGAATAAGAAGAGTATATATATACACACACACACATACACAATACGCCCTTTTTTTTGTCTTCTTTGGTATTCACATCTTTTACCTTATCTTACACCCTACATATCAAAACACATTCCTTCTTGTAATTTTTTTTTTCATTCTATTATTGTTGTTGTTATTTTTTTTTATCATATTGTCTTCTTCTTTGCTCTATTTTTTTTTGGCTCGTTTTTAAAAAAGGAAAAAGAAAAAAAAAGAAAATTCAAAGAGATATATATATATATATATATGCGTGTGTGTTGGTGTATTTGGTTGTGAGGAGTGACGGTGTGCGGGAGTGGGAGTATAGGTGAGTGTGCAGAAAGAGAAGAAGACAAAGAAGAGTAATAGAGGAGGAGAGAAAAAGATATAGAAATGTAAATACAATACAAGGCAAGCAGTAAAAATAAAATGAAATAAATAAAATAAAATAGAATATAATATAATAAAAGAATAAGAATAGTAAAAATAAGGAGAAGAAGAAGAAGAAGAAGTATATATTTTTTTTCGGTTTGTCTGTTTGTTCAAGATGCTTCATTTGGAGGCGTCACAGCACACATCCAGATTCGAGTCTTGTAAATCTTGAACAGCTCTCGGACCAATTCTCTGAAATCAATGCGACGATCGGCCACAAAGTAATAAGTCAGCTTGCGACGATCCCATTGATACTCTGCATCTACAACGTCCATTGGTAATTTGCGCTGCTTGGTCTTTTGTTGACAGACCACTAATGCACACTGTTCATCTTGTCCCTTGACCAATAACAGCCCAATTTCTTCAGGTGCTGCCAGACGATAGATACGCTTCACATGAAGTTCTCTCATCTTATCTCCAGATTCATTTGAACCATTACCACCACCATTGCTACCATCCTGTTGCTGCTGTTGTTGTTGTTGTTGTTGTTGTTGTTGTTGTTGTTGTGCCTGCTGCTGTTGTGCTTGCTGTTGTTTTTGGAGATGCATTTCCTTGACCTTTTCCAATGTCAAGGTATTCAATGCAATCTTACCAAGATCCTTGCCACGATCAGCCTCTACAATTACCAAATCTCCAACATTGGGGCGCAATTGGCCGGTAGTATCAGGAACGTAAAAGAAATCAGTTCTACCAGCCTTGAACTCAACCATGTAAAGAGGTACGTCTGTAGGGAGTCGATGAAGAGGAACACCCTTGCCCATATCTTGGTAAAGGCGAGAATCTGCTTCAAATGATTCATCGGCTGGTGTATTAGTAGATGTTGAGCCAGACAAAGGTTGGTACTTTTGGTGTGACTGTCTTGACTGATGATGATGTTGCGGTTGTTGCTGCTGCTGCTGTTGATGCTGTTGTTGTTGTTGTTGCTGGTGTTGTAACTGCTGTTGTTGTTGTTGTTGCTGCTGCTGCTGTTGGTTGTGGTGATGATTTTGCTGTGAATGGTTTTGTTGTTGGTGATTTTGATGATGGTTTTGTTGTTGAGCTTGATGTTGGGCCTGTGCTTGAGCCTGAGCCTGAGCCTGAGCTTGAGCTTGTGCCTGAGCCTGTGCCTGAGCCTGTGCTTGTGCTTGTGCTTGTGCTTGAGCGTGAGCGTGAGCTTGTGCTTGTGCTTGTGCCTGTGCTTGTGCTTGTGCTTGTGCCTGAGATTGAGTCTGAGCCTGAACTTGAGCCTGAGACTGAACTTGGGCTTGGGATTGGGATTGGGCTTGAGATTGTTGTTGAGGTAGGGAGGAATGGGACTGGGACATATAATGAGTGGGATGATGCAGAAAGTGAGGAGGCTGCTGTGGTACATAGCTGTGAGGAGATTGCTGATGCTGTTGGAAAAGATCGGGGCGAAAAGATGGCATGGCAGAGAATCCACCACCAAGACCAGATTCGTGACGGAGATGAGTTTGTTCTAATTGATCAGTAATTTGTTGAAGACTACTCATGGGGCGAACAGGCTGTTGCATGGTTAATGAAGGTCTTCGAGGAAGTACCATACTTGGGTAACTAAGAGGCAGCAAAATATATGTACATTAATATATATATATATTAGATTTAGATTTGTACTTTATTTTATTATTATTTTTTATTTTTATTATCGTATTAATAACACGAGTAATATTCCTTATTCTCTGGTTACTGATTTTGATTGTTTCATACCTTTCTGGGAACGTGTAATCCGTATGACCTTGGGATAGTCGCCTCTGTAGGATCTCAAGGCGTTCCTTGTCACCCATAGACATCTGGGCATACATGGGCTGACCTGTGAAACTGAGGGAAGAGCGTCTTCGTTGGGTGTCGTCTTGGTTGGATCCTCGTCGCATGTGGCCATCTGAGCCCAAGAGATGAGAGTGTTGGGCGGAGGATAGGAGACCAAAGGCAGCACCTGAGGATTTTGAGCGGGCACGGAAACGAGCTGCATTGAGCTGGGCAAGGTCGTCCATGAAACCTTCGTCTTCGTTTTCTTCTTCTTCTTCCATGGTGGCCAATGAGCTACGATACTTGTTTGCTCGTTCCTCGGCATCTTCGTAATCATCGTAGCCAAAGAAGGCAGGGTCTTGGCCCATTGAAAAAGATAAACTGCGCTGTTGACGATAAATAGGTTCAAGAGAGACATTGGGAAGCATTGGTACGGAAAGGATGCTGTTTTCGTAGGGTAAGCCGTGGGGATCCATCATGTCTGGAGCAGGATTCCAATCATTAAAGGCAGGAGTCTTTATGTCTTCTTCAAATATCGAGGGTCCTTCCCACTGGAAACCGCCAAATGATCCCCAAGGATTGACACCATTTCCACCAATACCATTTATACTTCCACCCAGACCATTCCCAAGACTTGGTAAATCTGGACCTGAGATAGATACACGTCTGGTGTCTGCAAGTTCAAGAGTGTCGATGAGACTCTGGCGTGGAGAGGCAGCTGGGCTTTTGTCTTTGTGTACAGCCATGGCAAGACTTCCTCGACGGGATGGGCTACCGACGATCTTCCAGGCATCATCTCCTTTGATTGTTCCTTTGATGGAGATTGACCCACCTGGTTGTTCATCTGCCAGCTCATGCTTCGGATTTTGAGACTAGATTAGTTTGATGATAGAGTGAAGAGTAATTTATTTATTTTTGCTCACCATTGCCAATTTTATTTTTTGGATTCCTTATATGTAATGAGACAAAAAAATAATAACAACAACAAAGAAGTAGAGTGTATCTGTGTATGTGTTTACGAGTATAAGTATGAGTGTGTGAGTGTGTGAGTTTGTGAGTGCGAGGGAGAAAGATAGAAAGAGAGAAAGAGAGAGAGAGAGAGAGAGAGAGAGAAAGAAATAAAGAAAAGGGTTGGGTTGAATTGAGTAACACTTTGGCACACAAGAAATAAATCAAAAAAAAATCAGTGAAGAAATATATATGTGTGTGTGTGTGTGCGTGTGTATGTATGTATATATACAATACTCTCAAGTGAGTTTACCTGTGTCATGATTGTTGAATTCTTTCAAAATCTATGATTTTATTTTTATTCTCACAAATATTTTTATTATAAATTCCCACTCTATTCATTTGCGCATATAGCCTTGTTAAATGTATATACTTTTCTGTTTTATAGATAGAGTAAGACAGCAGTAAAACCAATGTTCCTAGTCAACAGTTACTTGTTTTGGTTTTTTTTGTGTGTGTGTGTGTGAGTTTTTGAGTGCCTGAATATCAAGCTTTCAAATGTATGCTAGATAAATGGTCTCTTGTTTAGATACACCTAATACTTGTCAAAGCTTATGATCTTGACTATGTACACCCTTTATTATTATTTGTATTGAATAATGTAATATATTTGAAGTACTATATGACATGATATGACATGATATCTATTCACACAAAAATACACAAGTGTACATATATACGATGTAACAGTAAAGCTATCCAATGTATTTTAAAGAAATATACAAAAGGAATCAAGAAATGAAATGAATGGCCTACAAGGTACTTTGAAGATTATTCAAAAATATATATATATATTTGATACGTACCAAACCTTTAGTTATCTGGATACCTAGTTATTTTCAATAAATTTATATTATAAAACTATTACACACACACACACATATTCATGCTTCTTTTACACACACACACTTGCACATTTGCGCACACAAAGGCGTGGGTTATTTTCTCGACTACAAACATACTGAAAGGAGCTTATTTTATAACACCGACCTCACGTCATAAAAGGTAAATCGATCATCGTCTCCTACTGGTCAACATGTTAATGCCATCAAATTAACCTCACCACCGACCAATTTATATATGTTTTTATCTTTATCTTTAGACTTCAAATCCAGACATTAAATATTTTCTTTTTTGGATGAATAAAAAAATAATAATTAAAGATGTTTCATTTTGCTCTTTTTCTTGGTTCAAAATTCTTACATCTTTAACAAAAAAAAAAGGGTTTTAAAGAAGAACATGTCATAATATATAAGTATAAGCCTAGTGACCTTACAATAGGATCAGATATACCGGTACAATTGTCATTCCTTTCCAGCTGTTACAGTACTCTACCAGCCAGAATCTTATAACCAAGAAGAAGAAAAAAACTGTCAGCTTTAAGGAAAATTTTTAAATAAATAGATAAAATAATATATATATATATATATACCCTCTATAATATGCATATTTGTATGCATATATTCGTATATATCAATGTCGACATCCAACCAATAAAACAGCAAGATAAGGAATTGAAAAAAAGCAGGGTACAAATAAATATCAACGTGGAATAAGTATACATAAAACAATTCTTATTACAGCCAAAAATTAAAAAAAGGTAAGAAAATCATTCAAATTTGAAGTAGAAATATATTACACCATATACATATGCTGCATTACCATTAGGAACATAATGATTTTTATAAGCCTCCTGTCTTTGACCCTTTCCTCTTTTCTTCCTTTCTATCCAATTACTTTAGTCTACATGCTTTCAAAAGGCGAATGTTATCAGATGTCTGTGTATATATATTTATTGTAAAAATAAATGAATTAATATTGAATATAATATAGCCCCTCTTCCTCTTTATCGTCTTCTTATCCTTGTGGTATATAGAGAGTTGAAAGGTTTCTTTACCAGCTTAATTGAATTGTATATATATGTATATGTATACATTTAGATATAGGTATAAAATTTTCTCCTTTTTATTTTTATTACTATTCCTTCTTTTGATTTTCTTCTTTCCGAATACCGCTTTGGTAATACTACAATTTCATTAATTTCTCGGAACAGTAACCTGCCACAAACATGTATATTTATATTATATAATTCCAATATAGGTCCGATTTATGTTGGTGAAAAAAAAAAAAAAAAAGACATCTTTAGTGTATTAAAATAGGATAGTCTGGTAATACAATCTTTATTTTTTTAAGAAATAAAATAAGAAACAATGGAGTGTTTCATTGTAATTCACGCTATAACTAATTAATTTGAATAAATATTTTTGATAACATTACTCAGCAACCATGGAGAGCTGGGCGATGCCTAGTTCATCATAAAATCTGAATAAATTTTGACGTCTTTAATAATAATAATAATAATAAATAAGACATGGATTTCAATACTTAGAGTGGTCATTACAACTTACAAATATTTTCTAGAGTATCAGAGCCATCATACAACAACAACAAAAGCAGACTTCATGTTCATTTTATAATTTACTGATGGCATCGTCATCTGATTAATTCAAAATGTAGAGAGCAGCATACTACTAATGCAAAAAAGTTTCTTGTTGTTTTTTTTGTTGGTTATTTTCTAGTCTTTAGATTTTTATACTTGATTTATAGTGAAGAAGCAAGTAGATCAACTGCTGCATAAAATCTAACAGACTCACCTCAAAATACCATTGATTATGTTACTGATTCCGATTTACTTGTTGTGAGATCGATGTATCCCGCGCTTTATTCTTTCAAATGCTTCATTAAGGAAAAAATGAACACCGAGATATTAACTTATTTTTATTTATTTATTTATAAACCATTGTCATTGACCTTACTGCTGCTAATGAGTTTGTGACATTTTGTCTGACGCCCAAAACTAGTGTGGCTCGGCAGACACCATGTTTCCCAATTCATTGATAGTAAATTCAATGGATGTGGCAAAAGGTAATTAATACCGAAATGTTAAATATAAGTTGCTTAGTATATATTCTATTCATAATTACACGTTAGTAAGATTGACCGTATTAATGTGTATATGTCTGTGCTAGTGTTGGTCAAGGATGCTAGCAGTCTGGACAAGAATATTATACTTTAAATTCATCATATTGTAAATTTGAGTTTGGTACGTTTGAGTATTTTTTTTTCTTGTCAAGAACACCATTTACAATGATCATATGAATATTTCCCTTCATTTTATAAGTGAATATCGTGATAACATTCCAAGTGATCTAAAAGGCTTTGTTTTCAGTAAAAGTAATAGCCGTCTGATCCATCTCTGCTGAGCTGCATGAATATGAATATTCAATCGTTTCATAACAGCAGATACACTCTGGCATTTACTGAAAAACAAATGAATACTAATAATCTTGTTTTCTCATCGTCTGAGTATACTCTATATCGTTACTTGCTACATAAGTCGATATCAACATACTCATTGTTCCCTTCAGTTGCAACTGGATGAACTATAGTAATTAATGATCTCTGGAGTATTCATTAGTAATTGAGTATTGGAGCTTATTGTTTTAATGGCGAAAAGTTTATTGGCTTGGTTTAATCTTTGTAAAGAAATCGGATAATAATTTCGGATGTCTGTAAAATAAATTGTAATCAAGATCAGAGAAAAAAAATTAAAGCAAATAGAGTCAAGAAACACTTTTGTATTAATCGACAAGAGAATAAATGAAAGCCCATGACATGTGACCACGACTTTATTGCTGGACCAAGTGACATCATTGTTGAATAGGAACATTTTTGGCACGACATTAAATTCTGAAGCCACGGTTTTATCTACATGCACACATACACACATAGTAGATATTTTTAAATTATTATTTTTTATCTTCCAGACAAATTTACTCATCTGATTTTTTTTTGAGTCCCCCCATTTTTTTTTTTGCGCAATAGACTCTATTTTTATTTTATTTTAGAAAAATAATAATTGATTGATTGATTGATTGATTGGAAAATGTCTTAACGATGTATACTCCCATTTTGAATGCATAAAGCGAGTCAAAATTGTAGGCAAGATTGCTTAACTCAATATAATGATAGTGTAATAAAGAGATTAAATGAGATGTATGTAAAGCTAATAGCCTGAAATGGCATAAATGGCAAACCAAACACAGACGAATTTCTGTTTTTTTTTTTTCATTAAAAATTAAACCATGTAAAAGTGTATGAATATTTATTAGAAGGGTCCATTTGATTACAGCAAACTCATATTTTTTTTGTGAGTATTTACAAGAAGATTTATATGGATATTTAACATTATCCATGTTTCGGCAAAGGAGTAGAGCACAAATCAATAACTATACCAATAATCGAGGCTACTAAAACACAAAAACAAACAATACGAAAAAAAAATCATACGATTATAATACAGATAAATATTTATCAGATTCCAAATATACATACATATATATATGTGTGTGTGCGTGTGTAAAAGTTGCGGTGAAGTAGAGCACACAAATTTCCTTTGTTAAATTATCTCAGTTACTGCTGGTTCTGCTGTAATAAAGAGAATATATTGTCTTGGTACAGCTAATCATCTAAGTTACGTTTTTATAAAAATCTATAAAAGCTCAACTTTCAATTTTATAACATTTTTTTTATACTTTTTAAAAAAATAGGAAATAGTAAGATAAGTTTAGTTTAGTTGCCTTGTAAGCTAAAATATCTTATTACTTTGGCAATAATATATAAGGTCTGTCATACGAGACTTCTGGGCCCTCAAAATACACACAAAAGTTTATCAAAAAACCAATGGCATACAATAAGATACAAGTATATCTATAGAAACAAAGCAAAAACTTTAGACCTTTAATTTTAAATAGGATCCCTCTTATGGAACGTCTGACTACCCAATTTTCTTAAATTTCAAAAAGAAAAAGAAAAAGAAAGAAACTCATCAAATTTGCGAACGATGAGCTTTACCCCACTATATAAATTGAAAGAAAAAAATGCCATTTTTGATCACTTTCTCGTTAATTATTCTGGAAAATGTTTCGTATAGAGTTCCGTGGTGGCTCATGTATACCAATGCTGGTTACAGATACACACACATATATATATAATTGGTGTTCTTTTGGCAACTTTAGAATATGCCAAACATTTCCAGACTCCAGCCAAACACAATACATGGTAGCTACCTCTATCGCACGCAAAATATGTCCAGTATATTGGGACTTTTTGTTGTAGACGCACAGACCTTTTTTTTTCGTGGTGTAATAGAGTCAAAGGTGATAGTGGTGGTTGTGGTGGCGGTGGCGGTGGTGGTCATACAACGCTTCTTGAATTAATCTCTCCGTTCTCCTTCTTTTGAAATACCACCTTTCACTGTTCATTATATGGACCCAATTACTTGGTCTTTTGCATTAAAGACAGCTAATATACGTAATTATTCATATTGCATACAAAACAAAGTAGTAGATAAAATAAAATAAAGTCTGATGCGCAAAAAAAAAACAGAATTGGGGGGTGAACGCAAAAAAAAAAACTGCGGGGCGCAAAATAATAAACCTGATGCGCAAATCGCCTGGAAAAAGCTAATATTTATATACAGACAGATATAGTGAGCGAGTGGGTGAGAGATGAAAGAAGAGAACCAAAGAGAACCAGAAAAATTTAATCCCTAGTTTAACCCCCCTCTCTCTCTCCCCCTCTTCCTCTTCCTCTTCCTCTTCCTCTTCTTCTTCCTTTTACCATTACCATTATCATTATTGTTAATATATTCTATTCTTCTTCTTAATATTAGTATTACTATTAATATTATTACAATACTAAGCAGTACAATACAATACAATACAATACAATACAATACAATTTACTATTGCTATTGCTCTTTATATTAGTATTGGTATTAATATCTCTCTCTATATTCAAACCGTCGATTATTTCGTTAATCTGAAGCTCTTTATATAATTACTATCATTTCACTTGCTTAACATTTGAGTGTATCTATATACACACCCACACACACACACACATTGGTTTTTATATACAAAGCATATACAACATAGACATATTTTTATACACATTTTATTTTTATTTTATTATATTTTATTTTTATTTTACTTATTTTATTTTATTCTCATTTTATTCTCATTTTATTTTATTTTATTTTATTTTATTTCTTTTTCTTTCTTATTTTATTTTATTATTATTTTTTCTGCGATTCCATTCACCTCTTTGTCATGCGGCCTTCTACTCGCCACAAGATCAGTTCCGATCAAAGTAGCCTCAATCTGTCCTCAGTACCAATGACCAGTCATTACGTTCCCCGTACTCGTCCCCGCTTATTTGGCCTAACAGAAGCACCAGTCTATTACCCAACACCCATAGAATTTTCAGATCCCATCAAATATATTGCCTCTATTCAAAAAGAAGGTGAAAAATATGGAATTATCAAGATAGTTCCTCCTGCTGGTTATGACCCTGGCTTCAAACTCAACAAGGAGGTAAATATATATAGATATAGATATATAGATATACACATCTATACATTTATATCTTTATAAATGTATATATACACTATATACACTATATATATATATATATGTGTGTGTGTGTGTTTTTGTACATTTGTATACATATAGTTATATGTATATACAGACATTAGATATTTCTGTATATATATATATATATATATGCTTGTGTTTTTGTACAAGTATAAAGGAATCTAGAAGAAGAAGAAGAAGAAGAAGAAGAAAAAAAAACATGTCGAAATGCTCATTACTCATTCATTCATTCTTCTTTATTTTATTTTTTTACTTTAAAATATATGTATATTTTAACAATTATAACAAAATTTCTCAAACTTAACATTCATTGTCATCAAGACATTTCGTTTTCGCACACGTATCCAAAAACTCAATAGTATGGAAGGTGAAACGAGAGCAAATGTGAATTATCTCGAACAATTGTCCAACTTCCATATCTCGGCTGGAACACCTATCCACAAAATCCCACAGCTCGACAAACGACCCATTGATCTTTTCAAGCTTAAAAAAGAAGTAGCCCGCAGAGGAGGATATCACATTGTAAGATTATTAATATCATTTTAATTGTCTGTTACTACTATTACTACTACTACCACCACTACTACTATTAGGATATTCTATATTTATATATCTACTATATATATATTATTAGTATTAAATAATTAAAATCTATATTTCTCTCTCTCTCTCTCTAGGTTACCGGACAAAAGAAATGGGCTGAAATCGGACGTTCTCTGGACTATCACCGCAAAGAGTGTACATCAATGTCCAATGCCCTAAAGAATGCTTACTATCGCTATGTACTCCCCTACGAAGATTGGCTGACGAGGTACAAGTCAGAGCATGGTCAAAATTCTCCTGCGCCGCTCACATCAGATTCAATGACAGGATCACGAATGAAATCTACTCGAGGTAAACAACAACAAACAATGATAATAAACCCAAGAATCACACATCATTTTTATTTTTATTTCTTTTTCTTTTCTTTTCTTTTCTTTTCTTTTCTTTGCTTAACAATAATTACTCAATAGCCACCTCTCACTCAAGAGAACAAAGTGTGGCTGTATCAGAAACAACGACCCCGGACGATTCAGAAGAAGATCCATGCCAGATCTGTCATGACAATGAAGGCGAAAGCGATATGATTGCATGCGAAGGGTGTGGGCACATCTTCCACCTCTATTGTCTTTCGCCACCCTTGAAAACCATGCCACAAGGAGATTGGCATTGTATCAAATGTTTGACTGCAGCAGGAGGAGACTATGGATTTGAAGACGGAGACGAATATTCATTGGCTGCATTCCATGAGAAATGCAAAGCATTTAAGCGCGAATGGTTCTCAAAGAACGGCACACTTCAACCAGACGAGACAGTAACCGAAGAAGATTGTGAGGATGAATTCTGGCGTCTGGCAGAAAATCCACACGAAACATGTCAAGTGGAATATGGAGCCGACCTTCACTCGACCCAACATGGCAGGTAAATAAATTAATATACTATCATTATTATAATTAGCATGCACAGGATTTCTACTTCTTTTATATAAATACATGCATACATACATACATACACATACATACATATATATGCATTATATATTATATTATATTATTTTTTCAAGGCAAAATCAAAAACAGAAACAAAAAACAAAGAAAGAAAAGAAAAAAAAAGGCTAAATATTTTGATTTTCTTACAAAGTGCTCTGGGCGATCTTAATGATCCGTGGAACCTCAATGTCATCCCCGCTTTACCAAAATCTTTATTTTCACATATCCAAGCTGATATAAGTGGTATGATGGTACCTTGGTTGTACATTGGCATGTGTTTCTCTGCCTTCTGTTGGCACAATGAAGACCACTACACCTATTCGATCAACTACATGCATTGGGGTGAAACCAAGACGTGGTACGGCATACCCGGCAGTGACACAGCAAAATTTGAAGAAACGATGCGGAAGGCAGTTCCGGAACTCTTTGAACAACAGCCTGATTTATTATTCCAACTTGTCACCATGCTGAGTCCAGGAAGACTTTTGGAAGAGGACGTCAAGGTATATGCAGTCGACCAACGTCCAGGTCAATTCGTCGTCACGTTTCCAAAATCCTATCACTCCGGGTTCAATCATGGAGTAAGTATAATACAAATAAGGAATTATGTTTCTTTTAATACATCAAATCAAATCAAATCAAGTTTGACTTTTTTTTTAAAATTTTTTTTTCTTTATCTTATTTATCTTATTGTTGTTTTGTTAGTTTAATTTTTGTGAAGCAGTCAATTTCGCACCTTCTGAATGGGTTGATCTTGGCTTAGAATGTGTCCAACGCTACAAGGAATACAGGCGACAACCTTGTTTTTCACACGATGAACTGTTAGTCAATGTAGCCGAACACGACAAAAGTATCGAAACCGCCAAATGGTTGCGCGGTGCAATTACGGCAATGAAGTCAAGAGAGATTTCTGAGCGCGATAGCTTGAGAGAAAAGTATCCTAAATTAAAAGAAATCGTAGACACCAAACCCCAGGTCACTGATAATGAGTCTCAGTGCGTCTATTGCCACTGCTACTCTTATCTTTCCCATGTGTCCTGTAGCTGCACAGACAACATTGCTTGCTTGGATCATTACGATGAAGTAAATATTAATTTTTAATTAATTAATTATATATATATATATATATATATATCTTTTAGTATTATTTATTGTTTATTGTTTAATGAAACTCATTAAACTATATTCTACCTTTCTTTTTCTTTTTTGCAGCTTTGTACATGCAATGTTTCAAAAAAGTCTCTTTGCCTTCGATTCACAGACGACCAACTTTTGCAAATTGTACAACGTTCTCCAGACGTAACAAAAGCATCGAGAGAATGGTCCAAGAAATGGGAATCTATTAAAAACGGCGCTCCACCTACTCTCAAGACTCTCCGTAGCTTACTCCAGGAAGGTGAAAAGGTGTTTGCACCAGAAGACGACGTTGAGGAGATCCGGAAAACGATTCCTAAAATAATGGATTGGATTGACGAAGCTAAACTATATGCGATCCGTAAGCATCAGAACCGACGGCGCGACTCTGGAACAGCACAGTATAACGGCAAGCGGTTCGAGCAAATTAAAAAGCTGTGCAAAGATGCGTCTGAGATGCATTTTGATGCACCCGAGGTGCATGCGATCCGCAAAACCCTCAAAATGCTCAACGACTTTAGAGACCAAGCCCTGGAAGTTCTTGGGGCTGATAATCAATCGGTTTCGGTAGATACTTATCGCGATGTGTATGAGATCGGCACAGGCATGAATGCCGACATTCCCGAGATGGCTCAATTAGAAATGGCGATCAAACAGCATACATGGCGCAAGGGAGCTCCCACATCTATCAAAAATCACTTTAGCGACATCATACGTTCGATCGCCGAGGCCAAAGAGTACAAGATCCCTGTAGATGACAGTACTTATCAAACCTTATTAGCCCTCAAACAGGAAGGCGAACGATGGGTAGCTCAGTACGACCTCGTTACATGTTCAGAGTCGGTCACATTAGACCATTATACTAATCTCTTAGAAGCTAGTACAAAGGTCTCTACTCCTCCGGACGCACTCTACAACGTCAAGGAAGTAGTCAAAGTAGGTACTGACGCAACAGAGATCATCCAAATGGCAACCAACTTTTCGACCGGACAACACAAAGAAAGACCATCAGTTACAGATCTTAGCAGAGTTGCACATGCTCTTCAATGGCTACCAATCCAAATCGAAAACTCTCAATGTATTGCTACTCAAAAGGACGAAATAGAAAAATGGGTTCGACAAGTAGAAACGGTCTTTGACCGAACCAGCCAGACTCCAACATCACCCCATAAATCACATCTCGAAATGCGCTTGATGGATGTCCTGACCAACATGGTCAATATTATCGAGCCAAAAGGTTCGGCTGGAGCCGCCTTTATCGCATCTATTACTGCCAGCAATGGACGCGGGGCCTCAACCGGACCTCTCAAGAAAGCCAAGTTATTGAATAGATCTGCAGATCGATATTGTATCTGCCGTAAATCCGAGTCTGGATTGATGATCGAGTGTGACATTTGCCACGAATGGTACCATGGCCGGTGCGTCAAGGTGACACGCCGTGAAGCAGAAGCGATAACCTATGTGTGTCCGGCCTGTGACGGCCATCAGATCATTCCTCGTGCGTTCAAGAGACCTAGCCTGGAGGAATGTGAACAATTGATAGAGGACGCAAACCGCCTGTGGTTTCTACCCAAAGAATACGAGCTTCTGTCACAAATTGTAGATTCAGCGCGTACATTCAAGGGACGCGTACAGGCGTTCTGTCGGTCAAAAACACAACTTGGGGTACAAGATCTAAATGCAATCAAGATGAACTTGCGAGAACTATTAGGGCTTGACATCCATTTACGCGACGAAACAGACTTTCTGCGTAAAAAGGTCAAAACATTGTCTGGTCCGCTTCCTCTACCCCAGATCTACGGCGCCTATCCTTCACCCAATCTCCCTGTCGCTCAAATTTCTCAAGAAGATATTCCTGCTACCGACTCAAACATTTCCCACTCCTCCTCAAGTGCTGACGAGCGAGTGTACTGCGTGTGTCGTAAGCGCTACACCCCAAATGGACCAGATGCTCAGATGGTAGGTTGCGATACCTGTCATGAGTGGTTCCATCTATCTTGTGTCAATCTAGACCTGAAAGCGTTGCCTGGGATTGAGCATTACAAGTGTCCGGGATGCACTCGGAAGCAAGATATGCAACAACAAGTGCAACAGCCACTTCAACAGCTACTTTCACAGCCACTCCAACAACAATCACAATCACAATCACAAGTTGGGAAGAATCACACATCAGCACAGATGGATCTTAAAGGTTATGCGTACAATACAGACAGTGTTGTCTTGCCAACACCCCCTCTTCCTTCAACACATTCACCGCGTACACCAACTGTCATCAAACTCACGGTAAGGCCCCCAGCGCCTACTCCATCTACAAGCATATACGAAAGAAAACGGAAACATGGTGGCGAACATCTTATCGAAAAAGAAAAATCAAAAAGAGAACTTTCTATGAACGAGGATGTCTGTCTACATGCGTCTGTATAATTTTATCTTCAATTTAAATCCTAAACCCACCCGTCCATTTACTCCCTCATCTTTGTCATCTATCTCTATGTGTCTCTATCCCTACCCTTCTGTTCTTTTTCTGTTGTCTCTTTAGTCTCTCTTAGTATCCACCCAACACCTCTTCCTATTTCTGTTTTTTTATTATTACTACTACTACTATTACTACTACTATTACTATTATTTTTGTCTCACGTTAAGTTTCTTTTAATCGTACATTGATCTTTCTTTATCTCTTTCTTTCATCTTTTTTCTGTAATATATCAAATGTGTCTTTGGTTTCTTCAGAAACGTCGAATAAAATATATTGTCTTATGTTTATAATTTCTAAAACTGAAAGGGTAGTCCATTAATGACTAATGAAAGTAACAAATCCACTTTCCTGTTCATATCTTGAATAGATATATATATATATAATAAAGTTCAAATCATTTAATCTTGTTTAAAAGTTGTAGGCGAATGAACACATTTATATAAGTATGTATATAGAGCTAAACAGCTACATAGCTTATGATATATATATATATAAAAGTGCATTTGTATATTTGTGCGTTTATGTTTTATGTTTATGGGTGTGTGGGTGTGGGTGTGTGCTAGTGAGTCATGAATGTGTATTATATCCTTAGAAATCTTCGGATAAGTAGTTGGAAGGCACCAAACCTGTTCGTCCGTCCTCCAATTTGGCCTGCCACCAATCATCAGATTCCTTATCAATGATTGTCAATGTGGCACCAGCCTCAAAACTAAGGCATCCTTCTTCTGCTGGACCATCGTAATCGTACAATGCAGTGGCCTTGATCTCAACCAAAGGTTTATCTAAATTAATCATAATATTAATTATTCAATCAAGTCAATATATATATATATATATATACATTTAATCCATTTTGTATTTATCAACTTGAGTATTAAACATTACCTTGTTTGGCTTGAACGTAGTTAGAAGGGAAATAACCTGATTTCTGAGTTCTTTCAAGGTAACCAAACCACCAATCCTCAGATGAATCGTCCTTTTCGACCATAATCACATCGTCACGGTTGAATACCAGGTCACTGGCACTGTTTCCAGCACCGGCATAGTCCCAAAGAGCAACAAAGGCTATATAAAGATAGGTATGAGCATAGATATATCACGTAGATCAAATAAAAAGGTGAGCAACTCTTATTTATTATTTTGTGTGTATGTGTATGTGTAATTATTTCCATTGATTGTTTACCTTTTGCTTTAGACAAATCAACACTTTCTGCTGGTTCTGATTTAGGTTCTGGCTCAGATTTCTGAGTAGATTCTTCTGTCTGAGAACTGAATCCACCGCCAGTGCGAGCTTGTAACTCAGCAAAGAATCCGCCACCGCCAAAGCCTGTAGGAGCAGTAGTGCTGGCAGGGGTAGCAGCAGATGATTCTGATTCTTGAGTAACAGCACGGCTGGTAGGTGCTGACTTGGGAGATTCATCAATAACGACACCAGCAACAGAAGAGCCGCTGCGATCGTTTGTCTTAGTAGCCTTCAAACGGGCGCCCATCTGGATCTGACTCAAAAGAGCAGAGCGGGAATCGCCACCTCCCTGAGCTTGTTGAGGTGATGGTGGTGTGAAAGTGGATCCTGTTGTTGGTGCAGGAGGAGGAGGGGGTATTCCACTAGCAGTTGAAACAGCAGCAGGAGGGGCAGGAGGAGGAGGAGGAGGAATTCCAGCCGAGGAAGCGGCTAAAGGAGACGTCTGTTGGGCACTAGGGGAGCTAGTCGCAGCTGGGTTTGGAGAGACAGCTCTAGAAGAAATAGAAGGACCTAAAAGTAAAAGATAAAAATTAAAAAATCAAACCAAACCAAACCAAAGCAAATAATTTTTTTTGTTAGGATTAGTTAAATACATGTTCATACATTATACGTATTATCAACAAAATTTTAGTAGATAACTAAATATTGAATGTGTTTTCTTTAACATACTTTGTCTTTGAGCAATGGCATTAAACAACATTCCAGCCATATTCTTTGCACTTCCAGCAGCAGGGAACTCGTTTTCGTCGTCAGAGTCATCATGGTTTGCAACATCCCAACCATCATCTGAGTCACTGTCATCATTGGCCTGGGTAGCGTTGAAAGCAGAGAATGCAGCAAATGGATTGTAACTGACGCGCTTGTTTGTCAAAGCCTCGGGCTCCTTCTGAGAGGGTTTCTCAGCAGTTGCGGAAGTCACATCTTTGGTTGCGCCACCATCTTGTTTCATCTTGGCAAATGGGTTGTTGCTACTAATCTTGACTTCTGCGGCAGCAGCAGCAGCAGCAGCAGCAGCAGCACCATCGGTGGAAGAAGAAGATGTCGATTTTCGTTCAACGACTGGTGCTGGAGGAGGAGTTGGGATAGCTGGAGCGACGGGTGGTGGTGGGGGTGGTGTGGGTGTAGACACGGGTTTAGGAATTTCTCGCTTGATTTCTGCAACAGGTGAAGGGTTCATGGCTTCTTTCTCCTTTTGTTTTCTCGCCTCTTCTTCCTCTTCTGCTCTATGAAGAGCCTCGAGACGAGCAAGTCTCTGTCTCTCTTCTTTTTCAAAGACGGCACGTCTACGTTCTTCGGTATCTTTGGCGTCCTGAATACGTCTAACTCTGTCGGCTTCCTCATCCAGACGTCTCTGCTCTTCATCCTGGCGAGCCTTTTCGGCAGGCGTGGGCTGTTCTTCGATAGCAAATCCTCCAAAGCGAACATTTTCCTCGTTGGTATTACGGAATAACCTTTCAGGTTCTGGAGCGTCACCTCGACGATAGTCTTGGGTACGAATCTTTTCTTGTGCCTGACGCTCAGCATCACGCATACGTTCTAATTATTACGAAGCACAAATAAATTTGATTAATATTTTTATTGAAATATATATATAAAAAAATAATAACGCTGTTGAATATCAAAACTTACGTTGAGCCATAGCAATTTCTGCCTCATCTTGCTGGTGTGGTTTGCTGGGAGTACGTGTCTCGGCAGGTTTGGGGGTTGTAGCTCCTAGATTCTTCTTAGCGTGAAGTGCAGCCAATCGTTCTTGGACCCGTCTTTCAGCCTAAAAGAAAAATCCAGCCACACACAAAAAATAAAGCAAAAAACATGTCTTTTAATAAACTCAAATATTTCTAGTTATTTTTTTTATCAATATGCATATTATTTACCTCTCTCTTTATTTCCTCGGCTGTTCTTGGTTTCGAAGGTGAGGCAATTTTAGGAGTTACAGCAGGAGAAGATGTTGGTGGGCTGAGAGTGGATGAAGACGCAGTGTACGATGTGGTTTGGTACGAAGATGTACCAATATTTCTCTGAGAAGTAGATGTGGTTGTAGAGTTAGTTTGCTCATAATGCACTTCGTCACGATCAAGTTGTTCGATAAATCGACGGAGCTCGTAGGACATATCCTGTCCACCCTTCTCGAACCGTTTTTTATCGCTGACATTCTTGGAGTCTGCCAAGCTCGATAGATAATGCAAATCTCCGCGGAGATCCCTCAAGGTCTCGCGTGCCTTCTCCATATTACGCTCAAAGTTATCTGCCTGTCTATCACAGTTTTGTTTCTCCTCCTCAGCTCGTCTCAACTCAAAGTTGGAGTCCTTGGACTCGGTACCAGATGATCCACTCTTACGTGCGGCCATCATAGCTTTAGCTTTAGCGCGAACGCGGTCGGTCTCGGTAATCGATCCACCAGGACCGGTAGGAACAATATATGCCATAAAGTCTTGTCCGCCGTCCTTTTTGCGTCCATCTCGGACCTTGCTATCTCTCAATTCTGCTGCAGCACCTCGGATTTGGCGTGCAAGCACAGGGATATCACGGTTACAAAGGAATTCGATTTCCGCTTGGAGAGACTTTTGGGTTTCCAGCAAATCAAGCATAGTTTCAGAATTCTCAAGATACTTTGCACTGCTTGGGTTTGAGCGGACAGCACGGTTGAGATCCTCTTGGGTTTTTCTGATCTTTTCTTTCAACTCCTCGACAGAGTAGCGACCATTTGTTGATGACGAGGAATAAGTATCATTACGACGAGATTTAGAGTTTACTTTGTCCAACGCACGTTTGACTTCATTAATCTGATAACGCAGATCACTCAGATCACCGTCTTCTTCGCCATTCTCATCCTCAGCATCGCTTTGGTATTTGCGAGGATTTAGTGACGAATTAAATCTACCCTTGCGACGCGCACTAGATACATATCCTCCAGATCCATGCATGTCGTCTTCGTCCTCTTCATAACCACGGTTCGAACGGGGTGATCTTCCATTGGCAACAGAAGATGCTGGGCTGTTAAAGGACGGTGCACGATTGCCAATTACAAATTTCTTCAGGACACTTGATGGAGGTGCCAATTCGGCAGGAAGTTCTTTTGGTACGTCAAATCCATTGAGTTTTCGATAAATAAGATGCATTGCAATGCAAAATTCGTCCTCGTCTAGACTTCCTCTATTCTCACGATCAGCGTGCCCCCAAATTGTCATCAAGTCTTGTTGGGAGATTTGCGATTGCAAGAACACTTGACTTGCAACATCACCCGACAGATAACCTGTGCCAGAGGTTTCCCAGGCATGGAAAATCTCACGATATCTCTGTTTTTCTTCAGGGCTTATTTTCCATGAAATCTGCTCTCCGGGATTGGTTCCCATGCTAGGAATAAGCAAATTGACATTTCCACTTTGGTTTGGCATCATTCTACTAGCAAAATCGTTATTCTGGATCCTAGGTCTTTGTTGGTGCATTGGTGGTGCAATTCCAGTACGCATAGGAGTTTGAACGGATGGAGACATGTAGCCAGTCTGCATCATGTTTTGGTAAGGAAGGGACATTTGCTGCTGCTGAGGTCTAAGAAGCTGTTGTTGTTGTTGCTGTTGCTGTTGTTGCTGCTGCTGCTGCTGTCCATAAGGATATCCTGTCATCATGGACATCTGAGGTGGTGCTCCAGTCATCATTGACATTTGAGGTGGTGCTCCAGTGGCCATAGATATCTGAGGTTGCATCATTGAGTTTCCGCCCATAGACATCCCATAAGACTGTTGACGCTGCTGTTGCTGCTGTTGCTGTTGCTGACTTGGTGGTTGACTGGTCTCAGTAGATGCAATTGTAGCCATAGCAAGTTCCACTTCTTCTCTGACAGATATAGGAAGTGCCCCTGGAAGTTGTTTTCCTGACAGTTTAGTCGAGGTCAAATACATTGCAACCGCAAACTCGGGGAAAGTCAGGTATGGTGCACTTGCGATTGATGATAAATCCCTATAACAGATAAATACATACATAAATACATAGATATATGCATATACAAAACGTTAAGACTTGGTCTATACCATTCGCTTCTACTCTCATTTTAGTTAAAAGTCAGAATAAAGAAAGAAAAGAAGAAGAAAAACACTTTACCAAATCTTGGCCAGAGATTCAGTATCAAGTCTTGAACGGGCCAAAAGATCACGTACCGCAGTGGCTAAGGCATTGAATAGAATTAAGTTGGAATTCTTTATATACTCTATGTATAAACACGGGTCATTCAAGACTTACCACTAATCTGATTGGTGCCATTCGTAGCACTAACAAAGAGATCCTCGAATTTTTTTTGGTCGGTTGGGGTGATGAAGTTGAATCGAAGACCTAAGGGCGGGTGTGCTCAAGTAAGCTTTCTAATGTTCTATTGGTTTGCACATTGACATCATTTGTCACCTTTAGAAGGACTCAACATTGTTGAATTGAGTTGCGGTGGCACTCCCGCGTTGTTGTACATTGTGTGTAGTGTATAAGAAAAGGAATTAAAGAGTGCAAAAAGTGTATCTGTTTCTCTTTGGGATTTATTTATTTATTTTGTCTTCTTATTCTCTGCCTGGTGAATAAGAAGATGAGTAAGAAGAGGCAATATAGTCCAAGCAGAAAGAATAAACACTCCAAGATTCTAAATACAGAACGATTCCACCATTAGCAGTTTCCTAATTAGGGAGGCGCTCATGATGAAGATCGTGTGTACTTCCCTTGTGCTGCAAATCGGCTCACATTGGTCCATCCCATTCTTGTGGAGTGTATGAGAAATATGGTTTTTATCTGCTAAAAAGTCTTTCCAAAATCTATAATAAAAAAAGAGGCAATTTGAAATTGTAATTGTCAGTGTTTAGGATGTATTGGTAAGTGACAACTATCAATATGGACATTTGCATCTTTGTATCTTTGAAATGAATTTGTTTTGTGAATTACACATCTTGGCTACCCAGTTTATTCAAAAGAAATTGTCAAGTTGAATTGACTTTATTAAACTTGTCGAATAAAGGCTGTAATATAGATTAAGTTCTTCTGTAGCTAATAAGAAAGACTGATTTATAAAGTATGAAAATGCAAAAAAAAACAAGGTTTGATATATATACATATGTCCGTGTGTAATACCACAAGCAGTAACTACAGGTAAACTTTTGTCAAGTATACTCACAAAAAGCTTTAAACCGAATTCTGGGACCAGCTATCTTTAATCCTTGACAGTGCGAATTCCGATATAACTTACTATAGCTTACGGACGTGCTCCACTCTGCAACATGGCCGTTGTTTTTTATAATGATCTAATCTAGATATGCTCAGCTGGATTTTAATTCTGAGCTTGGCATGGTGAGTATTCAAAACTTTATAATGTGCTAACAATTTTTCTATAATGACATATTCAAGCTAGTATTGTACCTGGTTCAGTCCTCTTGGAAGGTGGATATATCATGATACTCGTTATATTTTTGATGTCAGATATTGAGGTCTTTAACTAGAAAGCTAAAATAGATATCTTGGCTTACAGAGCTTTCAAGAGCTGTGTATCTCTCAAACCCTTCAGTTTAAGAGAGACTCCCATACCATCACTAAGCCTCCTACGAATTTTCTATTATTTTTATTATTTAAAGAAATATATGCCTTGAAAACCTTTTCTAGAACCCAAAAAAAATACAAGCAAGTAAAGACTATGATCTTTCACAAAAGAGTCTAACTCCTCGGGTCATATTATCTTACGCCAAAACTTCTCTTTCGCAAATATAGCTTATACAAAGCTTTCTGTAGACAATAATACCAGCAAAAGACAAGCTTAATCAAATTTATGCTTTTTAAGAGGACAATATATTACGCTCAGCTAAACAGAAATGAGATATGTGACCCTTGGTTTATTCGACCTTCCTGGGCTAGGGTATGGCTCTATTGGATGGTCGTTCTAATCAATAGTTTTTAAAGATATATGACATACTTGATATCTTCTTAGCTCTTAACTTCATGAAGAAGAAGAGATACCTTTACAAATAACAGTGTTCTGATAGCTTACAGTAAAATAACATATGCAAGTCGCTTATGTTCATAAAAGTTCTTTCTTACTGCAATTATGGTGAGCAAAAGAAAACAAAGTAAAATTGCTCTTTTTTTTTATATAATGCTACTCGTAAATACAGCTATACTTTTTTATAGCAATGTTTTTATGTATTAATTTTTCTACTTTATTTTTATTTATGTAGCAGTGTTATCAAGTACTGGTCTTTTAAATCTTATACATATACTTGTATAATGCTTTCGGCAAATGGTTTGGCTACAGAATAGACCTGGGCTTGATATACACTATGTAGTATTGAAAGTAACCTACTTAATGTCTTATAATAATATGCCTTCCTGTTATTAATGGTCATAATTTATATCTTAATCACTACGATAAAACAAGAGGTGATTAAGAGAGCGATTTCGAGAAATTCTTATGATAATTTTCAAAACCACCCCCTGAATCACCGCTTTTTTCTCATAGAGGCTATGAATGCTTGCATCACAAAGAAATGGTGATGTCATCTGTACTAGCGCGAAAATTATTTCAAGGGCATACGCGTCCGTCTGTTTGTATTTGCCTTCCTTTAGGTCTGCCTACGTTTACGCCAGGTAAGTAATGAACGTAAAGACCACCAGCATGTTAAAGCCAGCTCGAATACGTCTTTTTCGGTGTCATAACTTAACCTGAACATATTTTCGCCTTTTTCTTTTTTAAAGAGGCGCTCTATATTTTCAACTTTTACGGATTTAAGAACCTAAGAGAATGGCTAATTCTACCAAGCTCATGCGCATTAATCTTTAGCAACATCTAACTTTTTTCTGTTTTTTTCAATAGACTGACAGCCAAACATAACCAAAAGCCTAGAAAAACACTCCTGTTCTTGTTCTTGTGTGAAAAATATGCTGCTGATTGCCATGTTTACTAATTTCTGACTTGACATGCAAAGTTGCTAACGTATTTTGTCTGCATAATTTTATAAAAAAAAACAGTGGTCCAGCGAGCGAGTTCATTAAAATATACGAGTATTTTGGTGGACTCTTTTACTCGGTAAGTAATCGTTCCAAAACATAAAATAAAACAAAATATCTCAGCACTTTATCTTGTTCTTATTTTGTATATACGAGGTTCAAGCCAACAGGATTATCTTTTGGGTCCTGACTGAGCTCTGGTGGTGTCCAGGATTCTGAGTACGAGGCCGAGGGTTTCAGGGCATTGCGCCCAACTCCTTTTTTTTGACGAGTAGCCAGTCGTCCTTCATTTCGGTGTGCTAATCCACCGGGTGTCGTGTGAGTGAGATGTCCCATACTTCGTACTATGTTTTTAGTTAGATTTCCCTCTTTGGGCTCGTATTTTTTTTGCGTGTCTGGTTTTGCAGGTACGTACTTTTATATTTCTTTATTTCTTTCTTTTTTATTGCAGCAGATTTTGAAACACAAGAACAAGATGTGGAGCACCGATGGACATAAAGGATGTATATACTGAAGACTTTTTTAATCAATCAATGAATAAGCAAATAATTACATGATATCTCCAAAATTGTGTCGAATATATACTGTAGATTTATTATCTTTATACTTGCATGTCTACAGAATATAAGAATTTTTATAAAGTTAAATAGGAATGAATATGTGTTTTAGGTGCAATAGATAGTTAAACTTATATAGAAGCAAAGTAAAAAAAAAATAGAGCATAATCAAATTGCATAAGAGAATTATAAAACCAAATTACAGACGTCTAACATATTCATGGGGACTTTGGTCAAGAGTATTGTACTCAAGGTTATTTTAAGAAAGCTATAATGTAAAGAACGTTGGTTTTTAATGATCAAAAATTCTAATTAAAGATTAAACAAAAGCTAGGATTATAAGCCATATTAATGGATAAGTTTTTTTTTTAAAAAAAAAGTTCAAACGACTGCAATCGACTAGCTTTCTTCACTTGTCAATTAGATTAAAGAAAGGTTTATGCTTAATGAAAGAAACGATATTACAAGTACTCGAATTTGTCTTATCTTATACGCATTTGAACAAAGTTTGATCTTTTTGAAAAATAAAACGGTGCGTTCGGATATATGGAAAAGATTTTGATTTGATAAGCTTATTACGACCCTATAATCATTAAATATTTGGATCTGTCGACTCAAAATGTATACACTGTCTGTAGTATCAAAACTCGAAGTCCTAGTGAACACTCGGAAACTGACATGGTTCTTTAGAATAAAAGCTTATAGTTTTCTATGCCTATATTCCTTATAAGATACGCTTTGTTTTTTTATACATTTTCAAACTTTAGTAAAGTAAATATATATATATATAATGCCAAAGCCAATTAATAGGCTGTAAATAAGATATATGAAATTTAACAGCTTGATCTGCTTATTTTATAAAGTGCTGTTACCTATTCGTATGACCTACACATTATATAAATATGCGTGTGTGTGCGTTGTGTACTACTTTTTACAATGGCATTACAGTAATCGGACTGATTTATAGATGTACAAAATAAACATTGATATTCAAGCCAGATGTCCTATTTCTGAAAAAAAAAATGCTCATATAAAGCTGACATTGTTATAACAATTGTACTGCCTTTTTTTTGCTTGCTTTTTGTTCGTTTTTTTTTTCTCAAGTGTTCTGTGATGTTTTGATACACTTGATATATATTTGAGCTGCTTTTTCTTATTCTAATTATTCTTTCTTTTTGGTAAATTTTGGAATTTGAAACTGGTTAAATATACCTGGTTGTATTTATTTTGTACAATTATTTGGTTAATAAAGCTACTAAACCGCACACGCTCAAACCTACACTTGTACACTTGTACAATCGTACGTATAAGAGAAATGACAGAGGGCTTTGCTCTCTGCATATACCCTTATTTACTTTGTCATTCGTATGACTATTTACACTGTGAGTCTTTTTTTTTCATATAAAAAATAATGATTAATTCACGCCATTTTTATTCTCATTCTTAATTTTAATTCTATACATGTATAGACACAGAAACAGATACATATATTCTTCGTAAAATGAAAATCTCCATGTGCTTAATGTTTCCGGTAATAAGCGAAAAAGAAAAGAAATAGCAAAACCTACTACAAAAATAGGATGTTATACTTTCTGCATAAATCAATATCTACTACTGCAAACTCTCTTTTTTGATGATGATGATAATGGTGATGATGTCGTTGTTGTTGCTGCTGTTGTTGTTGTGTACACCTCTTCCTCCTTCCAAGGGTGCTTTTTCTTTTTTTATTCGCTTTTTTTATAGCTTAGATAAGTATAAAAATCATGTTGTATCACCGCTACTATTATCATCATAGTGACGAAAACATACTGCGGTTTCTACTGCACATCTTTAAAGAAGCCCTTTTGTATACCAACACATCACACAACCTGTGCACAAGCAAATATACATGCACATATATAAGTATTCTCAGTATAGTTTTGGATCACACAACTCTCCTTACTAGGAAATATTGCATATATTACAATTGTCCACGAGTGTGGAGAAGAAAAGAAGAAAATCGGATATTATGGATTTGTAAGGCTATTGTTGTTTATTCAATTATGGATCTTTGAAGAATAGATATAAGTATATAATAGAAAGTATTCTTCTATTAAAGAAGTCTATAAATATGCTTGTTACTTATTTATTTAGTTTTACATTTCTTTGTTCTATTTTATCTTGGCTTATTACTTGTTGTACAAATATCATCTGTAACGTACCTTTTCTTCTTCTTTTTTTGCTTAGGTCAACGATGAGGCGTCAACAGAATATGATGTATTGACGCTGAGTAAAAAAGAAAAAGCATGTGAATCTAAACAGCCAGAATTAAATGTACTGATGATTTGAAATACCAATATTAATGTTGATGTTGATGTTGATATTGAGGATCAACCCATTTAGGATAATTTCATAAAAGAAAATTACTTCTCTGTTTGTTTAGGTATCAATATATTACACGTTATTTGTATATGTGTATGAGTTAGTGTGGTTGAATGATTACTATTTAACTGAAATGAAACAAAGAAGAAGAAGAAACATAATGATCCGAAAATAAAATGTTCAGCACATGGCTCCTCTTCTTCAAGAGATGCCCAGGGCACAGCTTTGCATGAGCTCCTTGTAATAGTTACACAAGCGCTGTGAATGGTATAGATCGCATGGTGATGAGCAAACTATACTTCCTTGAACATGGTTGCCCTTTAAAGAACTTGCAAGTATAGCTGTATAAAAACAGGAATCTGAAAATAAGCTCAGCGTGTACGGTATCACTAAGGTTTGATTCAGAGAAAGTTAAGATTAATGTGTCACATTTGACACCTTTTCATCATTTGGGCTTGGTAGAAGAAGAAGAAAAGCTATTTTAGTTATACGCACACATCCAAATGTGTGTATATATATATAAGTGCGTATGCGTGTTGAAGTATTTTTTTTATTTATGACCTTGTTGTTCTCTTTAAAAAATGTTGGCCTCTGACCTACCATACGACATCCTCACAAATATTGCAGAGTACCTTTCTTGCGATGACTCCCGTGAATGCTCTTACTCCTGTAAAGCATGGCTGACACCCTTTAGAAAATATGGGTGGAAATCAGTCTTTATCAACAGTAAAAGTTACTTTGAACACATCTGCAGTCAATCAAGCTCAAAAACGGATTTTTCTCTAAAGGCCAACCGCTACTTTGTACGCAGCTTAGATATTGGATACCACATCAAAGTCAACAATGAACAACTACACACACTGCAACAACAATTTCAAAACATAAAACACTTTACTGTGACAAATGGAGTATTTGATAGCTCTAGCTTTGGGAACACAACAGATTGGCGCAGTTGGAGATATCTTGAAACACTGGAAATGACCGCACCTGCAATGAAATCCATAGTCCAATTTAACAATGTATTCGAGTCATTGTCTCATCTTGAAAGCCTTTCAAATCTATCTCTCAATGGCTACCACAACGGAGATGTAGTCTGCACCTGGGAAGATATTGATAGGATACATGAATATTTACCTAAACTAAGGAAATTGGAGCTAAACATGGACTTTTCGCCGATGAACATAAATGCCCTGGCGAAAATAAAAGAGTCAACAAAGCCAGCGATCAACATCACCCAGATCAACTTTCACATCACACGCACTACCGCACTGTGGCTATTCTATTTTACGTGCAAATACCCGAACATTGAGTATTTCTCTTGGGGGGATGGGTTCAAAAGCGACGAGCAGTATGAGAACTGGGAGCTTATTATGCCCATGTTCTTCAGCCTAGATACTATGTTCCCCCGTCTAGTCGATATCTTTTTAAACGCCAGTGGATCAAATGCTAGATCTTCGTATTCAAATTTTTGGAAACTCATAAATCGGTTCAAGGCACCCCTTAAAAACGTGTGCTACAGTACCAACTGGGAGCTAGATACTATTGCTGAGCCAGAGAATACACTCACGGAATGTCTTCAAGCTTGTTCGCCAACTATGGTGACATTGTATTATGGGAACAACACTAGACCTCAAAGTGTCAATAAGGCACCGATTGAGTTTACCATGTGCCCGCGTCTTGTTGATCTATGCTTAGAGTTCTTTGGAAGCCGGCTCAAACTCGACAATATTTTGGACAATTGCCCAGTCTTGAAGAAACTAGTACTGAAGTGCAAGCTCCTTTTCTTAAGTAGAGAAGCAACCAAAAATTCGGCTGTTCCGCATGGTTTGGAATCCATCGTACTCACACGAATAAAAACTACTACCACCGTATTCAGCTACCTATCGCTTCGTTGCAAGGATTTGAATAGCATGCGGCTGAAGTTTATCAAGGTGCGAGGGCTTGTATCTCCAACTACTGGCAGTTTGTGCATCGACATGCCGTTCACCCACTTTAAGCTTCTAAGAATAGTTCATTCGACATTCTCACTGCATAAGCATCAATACGATCAAACAAATGTGGACGATAAGGAGCATCACTTTAGCTACAGTCCTCAGTTGATCAATCTGCTTACTATACAGTACACCGCACCTCCAGAGAATCATGATAGCCCTGACGATGTATCTACAGAGACACCTTCCGAGCAAAGTGTCAGTCAACTTTGGTTTCATTTTTATCTTGATCTTTCACAACGCATTCCGGGCAGCAAATCACAACTTCTTACTCCAGAAGAAGTAAATTATGCTCAGATGCACTTTGAGTCGTTTAAAGAAAGGAATCGTATTCTACGGGGTAGTTCTGACCAAAGACCTGGGAACTATTGCTGGCATCCCAAGCGTTCTTGGAAAAATGACCTTGTCCATGGCCGTGTACTACTTAACTGTAGGGGTTTAGATGAGTATCATATAAAGGGCGTGAGAACCAAAGGATGTTACTCTGAATCCGACGTATCTTATTGATGTATAGACATTTTATTTATCTATTTATTTGAATATTAGACCGTTTCATTTTTTTAATATATATGCTATATTAAATGTATTATACAATAGAACATTTTATTATTTTATATCATTTGTCTTTGTCTTTGTCTGTTAAGCTTCTTCTTCAATACCTCATTACTTATTTCTAGTGAATATTTTCTTAGTAATGCCCTTCAAGTGCATATAAAAGAAAATGGACACAGAAAGAGGGTTACGATTATGTGGTGCGAATAAACAAAAGAACAAAATATTTGTTGTTTTAACTATCTTTCCTGTCACCCTTTTGTACTCTTAATCTTATAAATGATATATATATATATATATAAGACGTAAGCCCCCCTTCATTCCTTACTTCACCCTTATTGATTCTTTTAGGCTATTGGTTGTTTCTATATATATAAAAGAAACAAACCAAACAAACTTAGTACAACATTACACAATAAAATACGGTACAGTAGGGTGCAGCAAAATACCTTTCTTATTGTATCTCTCTCTTCCTTCCGCTTTCTTTCTTTTTTTTGTTTATTTCTTTTCTTCTCTCTTTCTTTACTTCTTTCTCTTTGTTGGTTATGCTAGCTTCTGAACTTCCTTATGATATTCTTTCTCTCATTGCTCAGAGATTATCTTGCGAAGATGCTCGTGTGTGTTCAGTCGTCTCTAAATCCTGGACACTTGTATTTAGGGAACAAGCGTTCAAGACTTTAGCTGTGTTTAGTGACACCAAGTTCAAAAGAATACTCAATGCATATGCTTGTGAAGAATACGAATATCTAACTACAAATCAAAAAGATCCCAGATATAAACATCAAAGTCAAAATCAAAATCAAAATCACACTTACTATCCGCTTGTCCAGAATTTAGAAATAAAACATTTTGAAACGAATGACCGTCAGAATCGTACGTTGCAGCACTATTTTCAGAATCTTAGGCGGATTTCTGTAGCTTGGAATATCTCAAGAGTCACCAGAACTTCTAGGGAAACGACTCGCTGGGACCTTTGGGGGTCATTGGAAATAATCGACTTGCGTGTCCCTCGTATCAGAGAATCAGATGATTTGGATTACGTTCTTAAAACACTCGGAGCCCTTCCCCACCTTTGGAGCTTTACATTTGAATGCGATGAAATATACACAGCGGTCGGGTGGCGGACAATTGAAGACTTAAACAGGCATCTTCCAGGTCTGAAACACATGAATATATGTCTCATGCTTGACGAAATACCTCTGCAAGACTTATTGTGCATAGAACAAACAGTACCTTCCACGAAAATGACAAGTGTAGGAATTACGATTAATCAATCTGGTCCTCAATGGTTCTTGTATCTTTCCTACAAGTATCCTAACCTAAAACACTTGGATTGGCGTGATTCGTCTGATTATTCCAAAATGTACCATGACTGGAAAACAGTGGCGCCAAACCTTATGTCAATCAGTTCCAATTTATCCCAGCTACAGTACTTTAACATAAAAACTTGCGGAACACATTCAAATTCGTTTCACTGTAACTTTTGGGACGTATTTCATTATTTCGGACTACCAGTGAAGAAACTTGTCCTTGATGCAGCTTGGGACTGCAAACTGCGTGCGGAACCAGAAGATGTTCTAGCTAAATGTATGCGGGCTTGTTCGGCTACTGTTGAGTCGATCACCTATAGCTACAACTATGATAGACATGAAACCAGAATGAGACCAGTGTGCTTCAATATATGTCCACGTCTTGTTACAATGTTTTTAGAGTTAAGAGAGAGTGCCTTTACACTTGATTCGCTCTTGGATAACTGTCCGGCATTGAAAGACTTACAGTTGACCTGCAAGCTGCTTTTACCCGGAGAAAGCCTAACATCCAGTTCCAGGGACTGTTTACCACCAGCTCACGGTTTACAAGCAATCACGCTTAATAGAGTAAAAACTACTACAAAATTGCTCAACTATGTGTCTCGACGGTGCCGCCAGCTTCACACCATGAAACTGATCCAAACAAATATCCGGGGTCCTATTTCTCAGACATCAGGTCAACTGGATATCGACATGCCTCACACACACTTCAAGCTCTTGAAAATAGTGTCGCCGGTATTTTATTCGTACAAAGAAGAGTATGATTATGATAACATGGATGAATGCGCAACACACCCAGTAAAGTTTCTAGGAATAGAACAGACAGACTCGCCCGATCTGTATACTCAGCTTGATGTTTCGTGCCCATTAGTACCAACAAAAAGATCTCTGGTTCTATTCAGTAGAGAGCTTAAATATATGGTTATGAAAACTACTTCAATAGTACTCTCAACTGATGAAGCACAGCATGCCTTTGATTACTTCCAATCGTTTTCTTATAGGAAAGATTCTGCTCACAACACCTCAGTCCATAGTCTCAATACGTATGAGTTGACGGAAAAATCTTTCTGGAAAGTATTCCTCTTTAACGGGTACTTTTTGTTGCGTTGCAAACGCATTGATTACAGTGTATTTAAATAACTTTAACATCATATTTATAAAGCCAGTGTTTTTGCTACTGTTGTTTTTGGTGTTCTCTCAATGGCATATATATGTAAAAATCAACCCTAAAGATATTAATAAAAGGGTCTTATTGAGGTGTAGAGAAGAGAGAAATGGAGAGTTTTGGTTATTATTTGTAAAGGGTATTGCTTGCTTGCTTTCGTTTTGTTTTTCCACTTTGCAACTAAATCGTGTGGAGTATTTAAGGTGTATATATAATCACATCAAAAAAAGACCTCCTCCTTCCGATCTCTGAGTCTAAGAAAGCTGCGAGAGAAATTATGATATATATCTAACATGTAATTTCCCATCAAGAACAATAGATAAAACCTTTAAACTTCAAATACAGGATGATATATTTCCTTATTATTGAAATATATAAAAACAAAAGTACCAATATCTAGAGTGACGTCCCTTGGCATTGATCCTACATGCTGCCGGCCAAAGTTAATGCAAGTTCAATACCTATTCTTTTCCCTTCTCGTTGCATTACAGGCTTTATATCAATGATCTCGGTGATAATAGTCCTATCATTACTCATATGCTTCTCGAAACCCCACCAAATGTGCTCAATGAAGTATCAGTTTGGGCTCTAAGTTAGCCAGTAGTCAAGACCCCGGGTCTCATGACTGTCTTTCTACCATCTCAAAAACCACTTGGTATGGCAGCTGGCGTTGTCTTCTTCGAACACGAGGTGCCCGTTCTGTCCCCGTGAAAGATCTTGAGACCAAGAGAGGAAGTTCTGAGTCAAAGTGTTCACACATTGATATTGGTTTACGTTGCTATCTACGAATACAAAATATCCCAGAAACAGTTCGAGATCATCACACCATACTTCCCCCACTTGGTTCCTTGGATATGATTTTTTTCTTTTACCCTTCACCAACTCTTCTGATAGTTCTGGTTGCCTCCATTATTACCCATGGCTATGAGCCGCAATTCATCGGTAAATAAAGCGCCTCTTCATCGGTCATCGGTCGAATTGGTATGAGCACGAGCCTATTTTAGCGGGTTTTTTTTGTGGCTGTCTGTCAAGGCTGGTTTATGAGCTACAATATATGAATCAAAGCCTAAATGTGGGAGACAGCTGATTACTATGTCTTATAATCTTCTCATCAATCCTTCTAGGTCTTTTGGACCCATTCTTCTCGGCTCAGTTTAACCCTGTTTCTTTCACTCTGTAGCTAAGGTTTCGACTGCACCATAATCTAAGCAAATGCAAATCCATATACATAATACACCTATACTTGTAAGAATTGACTTTCTCATATAGACTGTGGATGATAGTTGATAAAATTGCGTCTTAAACTTTGGATTCAATTAATACAATGAGAATAAGGAAAGAAGAAAACGTTTTTTTTTTCCTTTTCGGTTGAGGTAGTAGAGAGGTTTTTTTTTAGCGTAAGTGTCTTTCATTTAATTTAATTTTTTGATATTTTACCTTTGGGAGGATTTGCAATATATATATAGACCTCTTTTGATTTTTTTTTGCATTCTCCTGTTAAGAGCACATACATAGATATATGGACTGATAGATATAAAATAACAGGCTTAAGGGAAAGGAGATGTACCACATTTTCATGTACATTCTGTTGCTGCTGCTGTTGTTTTTCATTGCTTTGTTTGGCCAAGGGATCACCAACAATGGAGGACATAAAATAAAATATTACATCTTTAGACATCGAATAATTGTGTGTGTGTGTGTTGTATGTATCATTTACTCCCGGGGTAATATAGGTCATCCAATCCAAGTTGTCGGATTACGCATAAAATACAGGTATGTATATATACTCAAAGTCTTGGCAAATTTTATATTTATACAAGTATTTTCAAATTGTGTGTTACAAATTCTGTTTATGCGTATATCACAAATATATATAGTACTCTAGAAAGAAAGGACTGGGATACATTATTACTAGAGACCATTTGGATGTGTAACATAAGTGTTCTTCTTATTCTTCTTTTGGAGATTTTCTTGTGATTTTTGGTTTTCGGGCTGTTTCTGTAAAAGAATAAAAATAGGTTTCGATACATACAGATCTTCTATCTCCTTTAGAAATTTGGGATGCACAGTAAGAAAATAAACAAGTAAATAAGAGAATCGAATTTTGATTTCTTGGTTTTTACAAATGCTTTTGCATGCGCCTCTGTTTCTTTATTAATACTATACTTTGTGGAGGAAGAAGTGGGCTTTGAATCTTAAATGAATGCTACGGATTTAAGGTGTCAAAATCCAATAAATAGGATTTCCATTCTTTTGATTTATTTTTTCTTAATACATATATGTACAATGCAATTTTTGCTGGTACAAAGGCTAATAATTGGAAGATTGTTTTCCTCTCATCTTCTTTTTAATTTTATGAAAGCTTACTAAGAAACTCTAGACTCTTAAAGCGGCCTTGATTGATCTCTTGAATAAAATCGGTGTATCGAAGCCGTTCTTTTTTTTTGTTTTTTTTTTTGGTTGTTACTTTTTTAACTGAGCAAAATTAGCGTGTTACACTATCTTGGGTAACACTTGGCTGGCTGTGAGATCAGTTGAATCTCACTCTTCAGTCCTGCTTTTTCTTTTCTTTTGTTTTATTATTATTATTATTATTATTATTATTATTATTATTATTATAAAAAGAAATTGGAGAAAAGCAAAGGTTTATTGAAACCATAAAAGACAGAAAATTATATATATATTATTGATTTTTCTTCTTTTGAATTGTTCAGTTTGACAAACCAAAAGTAAATGGCTCACAGCTTGTATAAATTAAATAAGTGCTTCTCTTTCTACCTTTCTATTGTGTATCTGTAGGGATAAATTGCACTGACAATCTCATTCAAAGATATTATCATATTTCACAATCTAATGTAAAGATGTATATATGCAAGATAGTTTATATTTTATTCGTTTTTAAGTTGACGAGTATAATTTATTGTTAACTAATATTACTGCTACTATTTATTCTTCTCGGTAGGACTTTGAAGTTAAAGTAACCATGGCAACTAATTATTATTTCGATTCATTTCAGGTAGAGTTTATTGAAACAATTTGAAATAGATAAATAAATTCTTGGCAATATATATTATATTAACATCTTATTGTTATTATACATATTTATGTTCTTTACCCGAGGTTAAATAAATAAATAGACTTTCGGATTCTGTAATTCTTTATATATTATTGTCGTCATTACAATTATCACTTTGACTAATTTTGGTTTATAAACGTGGTCTTTTTATATTTACTTATTGATTTCAACTACAGTAACTTTAGTTTTTTTTTTCGGACCATCTCTTTTTAATTTCAATTGAAATAAAAAAAAAGGTCAGTTTTATTTTCAGGCATTTTTCACTGAATTTAGACAAAATCTCTTATAAAGACTTCACCCTCCCCCTCTCCTCCAAAGTCCTAAGACGGTGGGCGCAATGTTTGGTGGTCGCCACCTCGCAGAGAGATAACGAAGAAGATGTGGAGGAGAAGGCGAGTAGTTGGCAGTAGGAGCCATTATCAGAGGAAGTTAGGTATAAAAGAATAAGGTAGCCTTTTTACCTCATTAAACTTGAGACAAGAAGATACACTTTGCATCATGCTCTTCAATGGAGCTCATAACAAACAATGATAGTATCAGTAAATATTTATGGATTTTTGATAGTTCGTTCTTCTTATAGTCTTGTTTGACTTTGACAAAACCAGAAGCTCCACCGATTTTTCCCTGTTAAAGAAAGCAGCCTGCATCAGTGTGTTTCTGATAACTTTTTAATACATTGCGGTTTAAGCTAAAGTTTGAGCGAATACTCGGTATCTTCAGTGCTAGTCGCTTATATTGTATTATCAGTGCTTCCTACGAGAAGAACAACCTGCTATGACTAGCGTCATGTAATAGGGAGCTTAATATTGAATCTACGAGATTTACTATGAGCTCTTGCTCTTTAATCTTATACTCCTTAATAATCTCATTTGGCGGTTTGTTTAATCTAGAAGTCAAAGGTTATTGGTTATTAGTAGCTGGCTGTACTTTTCTAAGCTTGTGCGTAGTAGGTACATATTTAACAGGACATATAGAATTCTTCTGTCCGGCTTGCGTGCTTTCTTGTAAAGGTCAAACAGCTAGATATTTACATCGTCTCTATCATTGATATTACCCTAATAAAAGGAGATGATATAAGATACTATCCCACAATTCTCTTCAACGTGTATCTTCTTTACCCTGAATATATTTACTAATTCCATGAAAATTGAGTCTGCAATTTTGTTATTGGAACAAAGCTCAAAATCTTTCAGTAAGTTATCAATTATTATCGAAAAGTTTATTCCAGGGTATACATAGCTCTTCTTAAGTGATATAATGTTAAGTAGCGAGACATATATGGAGAGTTAGTATTTAGTTTCTCGACTCACTTGAGTAAAAAGACTTACATAATCTCCAACAAGATCCCTTTGACAAATAAATCTTCCATTTTAGTTGTCTTAAAAGGCTCTCCTTGATACTGACAAGTGGTCGGCTGATTATGTGGTTTCAATGACCAACTCAGTGCCAATAAAATGAACCGGTAATATCAGAGGGACGACGTTTCCTGGTGGAGCGCAACATTTTGATTCTACCGGACCACAAATCGTGACCTTTTTGCTGGCATGGAATAGCTCTATTTGGTCCCTAAGAATCCGTTATTGCTGTAATAATTGACTAAGAACTTTAAAGGTATAGATACAATTCAGAAGACAAAACATTCATAAAGCTTTTCTTTTGTGCTTTGCAAAAAAAAAAGAGTGGATGGAGTTTGCTTACCAGTTGGTGTTGTCAAACTCTGGGAATACGAGTAGGTGAAAGAACGAGAAATGCATAGTATGCGAAATAAGGCTAATAAATAGTAAAAATAACAAGCAAGGCTGCGTCACACTTTAATGCCAACAACTTCTTATGATCTTCAGCACAACTGGCTATTGATATAGTGTATTTGTGACGAATTATTATTTATTTATTGCCAAGTTTAAATTTAGGACACGAACAGCTATTTTGATACGAATATATAGTATGAATTATTGGAAATATTATTTTGACCTGAAGGATTAGAAAAGGACACCGAGCCCAAGACAGGTGTTCGGAATTAATTAGTCGAGTGATAAAAATGTCGTGTCCCACAAGAAAATGTTGGCCTCGTAGGATTAGCGTTTATTTTTGAAACATTTAACAAATCTCAAAGTACTGCAGTTTTTTAATTTATGCCGTTTTATTTTTCTTTAAAACTCCGGTAATTATTTCTCAATTTGGATATTTTAATGCCTGGATTTTAACATCCAAAAAAAGAAAGAAAGAAAAAAGGTTTACCCTTTCAAAATAAAGATTCTTTTTTTAGAAAATATATTTGCGAGCCAAAGAAAAGAAAAGGAAAAGGAAATCCTATAGATATATATATTGAAAAACACATGTGCAAATATTATAGTATATTTGATATATTAAAGGTGTCATAATTAATTTTAGACGTTAAAAGAAGTAGAAAAGGGTGTTTGATAGCAGCAAAGAATCTGATTATATAGATAGATAATATGGATAATCAGCATATTATTTTATTTTTTATTTTTTATAATTTATAATTTATAATTTATAATTTGCCTGCTTAAATAGATTTTCAAGGTTTCTGTGGGTGAAATAAAAAAAAAGTTGAAGGAAATGATTGAGGGCTAAAGCTCTTTTCCTGTTTTTTTTTTTTCTTTTTTCTTTAGCAAGATATTCAATGGTTCTTGTTACCTTGAATATGATATGTAGATATAATTTGTGGATAATACAATGGCTATCTTTTGACAAAATATCAATTATTTTATATAAAATAAATTATTAGAGATGTAAATCTCTTTTGGTGTGTGCAACATACCCCATAAGCCTTACTTTTCGTATTACAAACCTAATTCAGTCACCAATTTTTATTTTTATTTTGTTACTCTTTTGGTCTGTGCAAGGATCACTATAGGCTCAGTTCCTTTTTATTTTATTATTGGTGTTAAGCCTATTTACGATTTGCTAGAATATACAAAAAAAAAGGCCGTTTGGAACATAAGAGTGATAATAAAAATATAAAGTAAGTGGAGCAGGAAAAGGTTGATAATATATATATTTGTTTCTGTTGACCCTTGTAGAATCAAAACCATAGTGGTATTCTACTTTCAAAAATATTGACATTTGATTTATTCATATACACCTTAATATTATTCTTTTTACCTGATTATATTTGGCCAAATTAGCAAAAGCTTAATTTTATCTCAATCAAGGGAAAAAGAAGAAGAAAATAACAAGGCTGTCTGAAGTTAAAGTAAATATATATAAATATATAGAATATAAAATATAAAAAATAAAAAATAAAAAATAAAAAATAAAAACGATGTTGTGCCTCAGCTTCTCACACGCTTTACCCCTCTCTCTCTCTCTCTTTTTTTATTTCTCTCTCTTTATATTACTACCTATCGCTCTCACTCACTCGCTGTCTATATACACATTCACGGAACAATGATGATCGTGCCTTTCGCCTTGGTAAACCTTGCCTTATTCACCCTAGTCAATGCTGGCCAGGCTTCGTTTAGTCTGGATCATTCGGGGCTATGCAGAGTTCCGGGAATTGGAGAAGATTGTGCGGACGCCTGCTCTCAACTCGACGACACGAACGGCATTTGCGTACAAGGACAGTGCCACTGCACCAGTGTTGGAGTTGGCAATTGTCAAGACTTCAATTTTGAAGGTTGCGATTCTATTTGTCTCGAAAAGGCATCCGATCTGGTTGGGATTTGTTTCAACGGCCAATGTGGATGCTTCTCTTAGACCATCGATTTCTTTCATTTCACCCAAGAACAAGTCCTTTCCTGATCCCAGTCATACTTTTGCTTTCATTTTTGCATTGCATTGCACCATTAATGGTCGAAATTAATCTGTAACCACCGTACAACCTTTTACTCTTTCTTGCTTAGTATTCAGATCCAAGTAGCCACATTCTTCTTCTCCCTATTATTTAGGAGAGCATTAATATTCAACATTTCATAGAGATTCTTCATTTATTTTACTTATTTTATTATCATCATTATACATTCACATTCATTATATGCATATATATGTATGTCATATATTTCATTTATATTTTTCCCTTTTATTTATTCTTAATAATATGCATTATATGTATACTCTTCTTCTTATTATTATTATTACTTTCCGCTTTGTATGGGTATATTTTCTTTAAATAAATATAAATCAACTGTATAATATATGTCGTATATGTGATGATGATTCAAAATGGCATAGCTTGCTCATAAATTTGTGCAACACAGCGGTAAATTTATTTATTTTTTGAACTATACAAGATTTCTCCAGTGTATATAAATATTAAGTCTTTGTGCTATAAATCGAGACAAGGCACGCAAATAAAGTCCAGAGATCAGTCATTGTATATCTAATTAATATGTTCAGGACAGAACTATCATGAAACTTAGAACACACACTTTATCTTTAATCTTTAAATACGGTATATTTCTACCACTATAGCTTTTTTTTCTCATTTTACAGACCCAATGAGCTATTATGCATTGTCAATGCATAATGATACTCGCACACATAATTTTAATACCAAAAACACACACACGCACATACAAAGGGGTTCAAATCTGAGCTTATTGATACCATACTCAAGAACATCAATGACAGCCCCTTCTGTGCCATTCATTTATCATGGCTGACTTGTGTGATGCTATGATACATTATTCGATATATACATATATACTCATTGCTCTTTTCTGATGAGGCTATCAAAGTATAACTTAAAGGGACTCTCTGTGACTTCAAAATACATCACATTCATGTTACCCTTGAACATAACAAAGGCTCCGACTCTTTCAATCACAATATATTAATCCACCCAACTTTACCCCTCCTCTTTCCTACCCATACAAAAATCTCCGTATCATTATACCTTATACTACTACTACTACTACTACTTTTATTCTTTGCCGGGGGGAAAGAGGGTAATAATTCATCCCATAATTTTCTTCACAAGTGGACATTCTCATTTACTCTGAAAAGAGAAGAACAAATTCGACTCATCACTTCAGATTACCGTCTTCTATTTTTTTATTTCAGTTTATTTTCTTTTTCACTTCGGCTATAGTATTGCAGTACATATCTTGATTGTGGAATTCTGTGTTAATATCATTTTTTTAAGTAATGTAGTAATGTAGTAACTAGTAAAGTCTATACTTCTTGTAAACTATAGTAAACTCTGATGTCAATCACTTTTCACAAGCTTCTCCAAGTAATATTTATCTTTAGGCTTAGACATTTCTTGGGCAAGGTTTATTCTATACTTCACTTTTATAGCACAAAATACTTTTAAATGTACATTCCTACATCGGGAGATTTTAGTAGCTGGTGTTTCAACTTTAAGTGTCTCAATCACCATCTATTTTTTTTAGAAACCGAATATATCTTGTACTTTGGTTACAAAGGCTGTTATTATCATAGCTTGAATTTTGAGAAAGGGTGATCGGTATTTGTAAGATTGATGAAAATGATAAAAGTTAAATTACATTATGTGTTAAGAAAATGGATTCATCAAAAGGGGAACCTTACGGACAGCCTGGCGGGACAGCCTGGAAGGATATTTAGAAGTATGTTACGTCACCTAGTCACGTGTTTGGGCAAATGTCATATTGGCGGGACAGCTTGGGCAGCCTGGACAGCCTGGAAATATTTTATGACACTTTAGTTCCGAGTTTAGACAAATAGTCATTTTTTTGGGCGGAGGAGGGAGGGGGGACTATATAAAGTGTTCTTTAGTTTGCCAATAAAATCACTGCCCTTTTTTTACTACAACATCAGCACATAATTTTTTTGACATCTAAGATGAGCAACATCAACAACACCAATGACCATGTCATTGTTAGTGAGACTTCTTCAAAGAAGTACAATGCTGCCCTGACCGAGTTCAACTCGATATTTCTTGTTGGAAGAGAATTCTCTTCAACTGTAGCTGTTTGTGAAGCTACCAAAGCATATGGTGCTAAGCATAATATTGTACTCATCACATATTCTTCTTCAAGCACCCATATAAGAAGGATTTGTAAACACTATAGTGAATACAGAGACACTCAAAAGGCCGAGAAAGTTGTTTTGGAAGCCTCTGTCAACCAAAAAACCCCTGTTCCTGGGTGGGAGAGCGAGCGCGTAAAGGATACCCAGAAGAGTGGTTGCCCTTGTTTTGTATATGCTTCGAAAAAGAAGGATGGAAAGGTTTTAGTCCATTCTTGTGAGGCAAATCATAACCATCCAATTGTGGAAGGTCGTAGAGCATATGCTATGCATCGAAAACTTTTCCCTGAAGCCATGATTCTTGTTACAAAGCACCTGAAAGACAATGATACTTTTTCACAATCTTCAACAATTTGAAGAAAAATAGATTTGTCAATATCATTCGCCAGGATATTGAGAATATTAAGCAGCATTTTGGAAAGGAAATGTTTAGTTTTATAATAACACTACAGGATCTTGACTTCCATGTCAGATATACTGTTGGCAATAGTGAAGCGAACAAGATAAGCATAATCTTCTTTGTTCATAAAGATGCGATTGACAAAGTCAGACAAATGTCCGAGACAGTTGTGATTGATGGAACATATAAGAATAATAGCCATCGAATGACTTATGTCAACATTGTTGGTACCAGCAAAGTCAGTGGAAATCTATGTACAACTTTGAGGACCTTCCCAATTGCTGGTGCTTTGGTTGAACACGAGACTGAAGAGAACTATTACTGGGTACTTTGCTGTCTACGAGATGCAATCTGACCAAAGAGTAAATACAATGACAACAACACTGCCACCACCACAAATCTTCTGCCAAGTGACTTTATCACCGACAACAAGAAAGCATTGAGAAATGCAATAACCAATGCTTTCCCTGAGTCCAAACAACTCTTGTGCTATAAGCACATTAAAGATAACTTTAAGAAGCAACTCCTACCAGTGATGAAGGAGGATGAGAATGGAGACAAGAGAAGCTTCTTGAATGAGTTGGCTGGTCATATCAACCGAATTGCTTTGAAGTGTATCACGTCTGAAGAAGAAAAGAAAGAAATAGATGCATTTCACAGTTTTGCCAAAGCTAACTGCAAAGACCAAGAAAAAATAGCACGGACTTTTCTTGAAAGGTATGCAAAGTGCTGTTATATTTGCTAGACAAAGTTTGATAACTATAAACAATAACATTTATTTTTTATATACGCTTTCAGAAAAATGAATGACAAAGAGAACTTGATGAATTCTTATGTTTTTAAGCATACTCACTTTGGAAATCGCACTTCCAACTGTGCAGAAAGTACACATGCTTCATTAAAGCATGCCCTTGGAACTTCATCTGGTAAACTGAAGACAGTCACCATAAAAGTTACCAAGTGGTATGAGGAGTTGATATGTGTATGCTTTATTATCTTAAACATTAATGGATTAAACTTTATAATAATGGTAATTAATGGTAACATTTTTGTAACTTTTAGAGATTGACAATAGAAAGCGTAGATTGACAATGGACTGTCTCGGAGAGAGCACTACCATTGTGTTTTATAAAATCAATTCTTCCCAGTTGAATAATATTTGCCATAAAATTCGTCTTTTTGCAATGGATCATATCAAACTTGAACTCGCCAAATCAATCATATCTGAAAAACTTCCAAAAGAGTGAGAATGTCTCATTAACTCGAACTATCTCTTGTCCTGCTACCATCAACTTGCGCAGTATAATAAAGTTCATATTTCTTGTATTCCTAGACAATGGAGAATAAACTACTTTGAAGAAGAAGGTAATGTATAGATATAGATATATAATTGATATTAAACTATCTCCTTATTTTATATACTCTTTTATACAGACCACTCGATTATCAACAACACGTTACCTGTATCTAAAAATATTAACAAGATTACAACCATAACACTCCAACTTGATTATAAGCTTGAAAGAATTACCCAAATACTCAACAGCGCCCAAAGCAAAAAACAGCAAGTAAATTTTGAAGAATATATTGACAAAATAATAGAATTAGATGCTAAGCAGAAACTTGAGAACATTAATAGTTCAACAATAGTGAAAGCTATCTCACATGTGGTATTTCAGGTACGAAACAATAAAAAAAAAAAAATTTGATAATAGAGACGTATAGAAATACTTTGAGACTGTATATAAGTTGTCTTTATTCATAAATAAAAAGTGTCCCTTTTTATAAGAAAACACAATCTGCTCTTGTCATTACGTCTTAGTTTCTTAAGGCTTTCTTCCTTTACTATATTTGGTTATTAGAGTGTATTTACTGCTTAACTAGTGTCGGTGTTACAATTATGACATCAAGTCATAAATTGTACTTCTTTAGCTCTTAGCTATTCTTTTCTCTTTTACACTAGAGCTTTAGGACTTCCTACTAAATTAGCTCCATATCGATCTGACACAGTTTACCCGGCAGTATGATATAATTATCTTAACAATCTTTAAGATATTATCTACAGTACTAACTGTAATAATTATTGGGCTGATTACTTAATCGTTTATATATATTTTATACTGACAAGATGATAGCTACTACGCTATCCCAATATGAATATGTTCTTATATGTGATAAATCCAACATCCGAGTGTCTGGATCACCACATCACAAAGTCATAGTAAAAAAAGCATAACCTAGAGGACTTTTCTATTCTATATTAACTACCAAAATATGAACTTCATAATGGAATTACATTCAATAATATTAATATTTATCTTATTTTGTAGATCTTTTTATTTTCTTTTTCTTTTTTATCCCATTTTCTTGTTTTCATATTTATCTCTTTATCTTGTTATCTCTTTATTCTCTTATCAAGTTTTATTATTATTATTCATATTATTCTTTGTAGCAAAAAACTTTAATTAACAATCGAATTTAAAATTCTTCCGGAATTTGATAATACCATCAAACAGGAAGACAAGACCCAAGTGCTATTAATCATCTTTTATTTAAACAGCAAAAAACTATATAAAGTAATTTTTTATTCTTTGTGTATCTAATTGATCATCTTTTTCACTTGTCATTACCACTACCTGATTTTCCTTGTCATGTCTGAATCTCTTGACCTCGCACAACTCACTTAAATCATTGCTGCTTTGCAGGCTCGCTTGACATCACTGGAGAATAGATCCTCCTCTACACTACACATGATTCCTGTTCGTGTGACCTATGATTAGACTCTACCTGAGCTTTTGAAGGCTACCACTGGCATGTCAGTGGATCTCTTTACCTCCACATTGGATACCAAGGCCTGCAAGAAAATTATTGACACTTACCCACCAATTCAGGATATGGTTTACCCCCCTCTTGCCACTCTTTCTGTTTCTCTGGCTCAATTCAAGCTACATCAAGTAAAGGAAGACACTCTTCTGCATAACTTACAGTATAATTTGTCTGGTTCTTTCTGGCCATTGGACATCTTGGCCTACTAAATTCTTCTCAGTGTTCCTGAATTGCAAGCATCACATTTTCTTGCTATGATTAAGGACTTGTGTTCCTTACTTGTTTACACTTCTGCATTTATTACACAATCTTGCAATAAACTGGCAATGCAGTCGTTTAATTCTAAATTCCAAGTGACTGACAGTGGTTCCACCAAGAACTACACTATGGATCCTTCCAAATTCCAACAATCTCTTTTGGAATAAGTGAACTCTCAGAAGCCTGTGCACAAGGCTGTTTCTTCATTCTGCAAGTCACGTCCATCTGCCCCTGTCTCCTCTGCTCCCAGAGATTTGTTTTTTCAATCCAGCCCATTGCACACTGCAGGCAGGCATTCCAATCAGCACCTCTCAACCCATGAACGTCAAGCTCATTCTCAGTCCTCTTGTTCTCCACGATCAAAGTCCCCCCACCCCAAGCAGTCACGATCCCAATAGATTTGTCTTCTGTGGGTGGGTGGCTCAGTCAGTTATGGCTCTTCCCGCTACCCAACAGGAAACGACCCCACAAGGGTCACCACACTATGGAGACAACAACTTCCCTCCTCTATTACCTAACATACATCCATCAACCCAACCAAACGCCCCCACACATGCTTTACCTACTACCACTCCCATCACCTTTGCCTCCTTGGTCGACCCTGAAAAACAACACTCCCTCACGCGCATAGAACGCGTACTTGGTTCAGATGACCCATATGCCATTCCTACGGAATGTCGGTTTGGTACTTCCCCCCACTCTGTTTTTTACGATCTGCCCCAATCTGATGACTCGTTCATGGCCGCCTTCTGGACAGCAATTCACGCCGCTTTCTCTGAGGAGGAAGCTTTTGCTGAAGTTACCTCTGTGTGCAATAACACACACATCGTCGAACTTTACCTTGAATCTGACACCCTTTGCAATCATGCATGTGCCAAACCCATTGTCGTCCAAGATTCCGTTATTCTCGCCCACCGTGCCATTTCGTCTTCTGTTATGATGATGAAACTCAACATCACTGGTCTTCCTCGCCTCTCCCGCCCCTGCCTTAACGAACTTATCCGTTCTTCCCTCTACTCTTTCAGCATCATCAAGGAGGTCGTTATTTACCTGGAGAACAGGTTCTTTACTGGATCTGGCTACGTGTACCTGGAACGCCCACCTAACCAGGATCGTGTTTACTCTCCCCTGGTTCACAAGATTCCCTGCGAAGGTTATGGTCATGTTTTCGGCACTTGGGCCAAGATGGGTCCCCATTGCAGATACTGTAAGGCCATGGGCCACGTTCTGGCTGACTGTCCCACCCGCCCAATCAAATCTCGCACTTGTCACGCCTGTCAAGCCATCGGCCACCTTCAGGCAACCTGTCCCCGTATCAACAACCCTCATCCCAACAACAACACCAGTAACAAACGCATCCGTAAACAGCCCCGTCGTGAATCCCAGTCCACCCCCGCCCGTACACAAACTCTTCCCCCTGTCCTTCCCGCACTACCCAAGCGAAAGAAAAAGTCTGCTCCTCATACACCGCCTGCTAATCAGTTTGACATCTTGGGCAAGTCTGCAGCCAAGATTGAGGCCGAACTTGCACAGCTATCCACTCATGACCCTTACCAACGAGTCCTCCGCGCAGCATTGAAAAACATTACCGACAAATCAAACCGTGACATTCCATACCAAGAATATGATCCTAACAAGGACGACTTGGCTATGGATACTCAAGACAGCGAAAACGGTGCTGAATCCGAATCCTCTAGTGACAGCAATAATGCTGACAACGACCAACATGGCTCACTTATGACAGGTATTGTCGTTCACCAAAATATTAACCCCTCTCAATGATCAATATAGGAACACTAAACTGTAGAGGGCTTGCAAAATTGCAAGACCCCCAAAGACGATCCTTATTTATTCAATACCTCCGCTCCCAACATCTCGACATACTCGCCCTCCAAGAAACCCATGCCACCACAGAAGCTCTTCAACAGACCTTCCAACATCAATTCCATTCCTCATCTACATTATGGTCGCCCCATTGCGGCCTAGTCTCTCTTTCCCCCTTTCTAATGTTTACTGACCCCTTATTCACCATGTGTGGTCGCAGCATTACAGCTACTGTCACTCACTCCAACAATCTCTTCCCCCCCATCCGTATCTGCGTTGTATATGCCCCATCCACCCCAAGCCATAGACATAATTTTCTTACATCACTTCTCAACAACCCTCACTTTATCCCACTTCTCCCCTCCCGATTTATTCTTTTGGGTGACCTTAACTATAACTCTCTGCCCTCTATAACCACACCCACAACTCGCACCCCAAAGGCCCCACATGAATGGCTTCAGTTTGTGCGATCTAATCTACATGACTGTGTCACTCCAACAGGTACGTCCCCCCTCCCTACATTTCAAAGAGGATCTTTCTCTTCATGCCTAGACTATATTTATGCTTCCCCGATATCGCCCCATCTATAATGTCTTCCTCTGTAACATACATCCAACCTTTATGGTCGGATCACTATCTTGTGAAGGTGACATTTCGCTTTACTATGACCCAACAAATTGGCAAGGGACTTTGGCGTGCCAACCCACGCCTTGCTCTCAACCCTTCCTTTTGTGAGGAACTCAATAATCTTCTTTCATCTCTCTCTCCCCAGCTTCCCCACATAGGCTCTATACAAGACCAGTGGGACTGGATCAAATCCAAAATCGCCCAATTCGCCCTCGCTTTTTCTCGTCATCCTTGCTGCACCCTTGCTGACCAAGAACGCAAACTACATGCCAAACGCAACCATCTCCTCCGCCAACATCCTGACCCTTCGACCATTCCGCAACTTCCTCACCTCGAACGTCAAATACAGTCTCTCCAAACCGAACAAGTCGAGATACTAGCTCTTCGTGCCGGTAAACACTGGCAAGAACAAGGTGAATATTCTGCTGGTTATTTGAAACGAACTGTCACTACCCGTCAATCCCGTACCATCATCACCTCTCTTCGCCACCCTACCACCGACCACGTCTGCACTGACGCAACGGACATGACTGATGCTGCTGCAGCCTTTTATGAGGTTTTGTACACAGCTGATCCCATCCAACCACCTGCAGTTTCAGATTTGCTAGACAACCTTCCCCCTGACCTTCGCCTCTCTGACTCCATCCATGATCAACTCACTGCCCCTTTCACAATAACCAACATCCACGCTGGCACCACTCGCTCCCCTAAGTCCAGTAGCCCCAGCCCAGACGGCATACCCTATGAAATCCTCCGACTCCTCATCAACCATCCCATGTACACCAACCTCACTTCCGCCGTTTACAATAATGCCCTCCATCTTGGGGTATTCCCTACTTCCTGGCAATCGACATGTGTTATCCTTCTTCCCAAGAAAGGAGACCTGTCCTCTCTCAAGAACTGGAGGCCCATAGCTCTCATTAATGCCGATGCCAAAGTATTCACCCGCCTTGTCAACGACCGCATGATTCCTGCAGCCAGCTCTCTTGTTTCCGCATACCAAACTGGATTTGTCCGTGGACGGTTTATTGCAGACAATGGAATCCTGACCAAAGCCATCATGGAAAATGCTCGACTCACCAATGCCTCTGACATAGGACTGTTACTTGATCAGGAGAAGGCCTATGATAGAGTTCATCCAGATTACCTGCGACAGGTTCTCACTCACTTTCACTTCCCCCAATCTCTCATCTCATCCATATACTCCCTTTTTTTTTCCACTAACATTACCGTCAATGTCAATGGCCATATTTCTTGCTCTCTCTCTCAATCTCGTGGTTTGCGTCAAGGGGACCCTCTCTCTCCAGTCCTTTTCAACCTTGCCTTCGAACCACTCCTTCGCCGTCTCCTTCATGATCCTGAATTCCCTGGCTACACACCGTCCATCTCACCACGCACCGTTCCTTCCCCCACAGACCCTAACCCACAAATTCCGTCACCACTCCTCCCACCACAGGCCATCAAGTTCCTTGCCTACGCCGACGACCTCCTTGTGTTCCTCCCCAATCCTCCTAGTCTTTCCCGCCTCCAAGTCCACTTAAACACTTATGTCAATGCATCCAATGCCCGTATCAACATGCACAAAACACAAGCCCTGTCCCTGTCCGGTTACCCTCTGTCGTCCTGGCAAGACATCCTACAACAGTTTCAAATTGTGGACTGTCATGATAAACACTCTCCACTTCCACTCATTTACCTTGGCTTCCCACTTTACACATCCATCATACAACGCAACTCCTTCTGTTCCTCTCTTCTCACCAAAATCCAATCCGCCTGTCATATTCATCTCTCACGCTCTCTCTCAATCCGTGGCCGTGACACCGTTCTAAACACTCTCATCCTCTCCAAACTATGGCATGTTCTTCGAGTGATATCTGTCCCTGTTGCCTTCATGTCCAAGATACAATCGGCCATGGGACAATTTCTTCAACATCGTATGTTCCCTCCAATCAAGCTTGCCACATTATGCCTCCCATCCATATCTGGTGGACTTGGGGTTCTCGATCCAATTATACAGCAATCTGCTCTACAACTTCGTTGGCTTCTCCCTCTTGTCCGTTCCCCATTTGGTCGATCCGGTCTGGTCCTTCCTTGGTTGTCCTTCCTTCTTTGGTCCTTTTCTGGGATCCCGGATCCTCGTCTACCTTTACTTTTCCCTGATCTTCGTCCTCTACCTTTCCGCCATATTGACAGTGTTTTCAGAAACATATTTGCTGCCATTGATCTCCTGCCACACTCCTTTGACTCCGTTTCTATTAACCACCCCACATGCCTCTCCTTGCCTCTCCCCTCTATCTGCCTACCCTCCTCTCTCATACCACGGACTTGGCGGCATCTTCTTGTCACTGACGCTTTTGTCGTAGATGATTCATTGCAAGTACTTCGTCGTCAAACAAGACCCAAGCGTCCCCAATCCCCTCACATCATCACCAAGTTCTTCCGTCAAGTCGACAACCATTCCGTTCTTTTACAACCTTTCTTCTTCCGCTCTCTTCTCCCACATTCCTTGCTTGATGGTCTCCTTCCTCCACCTTCCTCTCCCATTGTGTCGCATGTGGACCCCAACCCCTTCCTCACCAGTATGTTTCCCATAATACCTCGCAAACCATTCTCACCCAAAACGTTCCGCACCCTTTGCACCCCGTCCCCAGACAACCCTGTCCCTCCTCTCCACACCCACCAATGGCGCACTTTCTGGTCCGCTCCCATCCACCATTCTGTCCGTTCTTTATGGTTCCGCGCTCTTCACAACAAGCTGTCGTGTCGCTCCGTTCTACACCAAACTGTCCCTACCATCTTTCCTGACGGGTCCTGCCCCATATGCGGTGACATCAAGGAATCTACATCTCACTTTCTGTTCACTTGTCCCCCAAAGTTCTCCGCCTGGACTATTTTTTGGTCAACCCATTTTGGCAACGTGCCCTCCATGCAAGACATTCATTCTGCTCTTTTTTCCTTCCGTCTCCCGCCATCCCTCACTCCAGACATTCCCACCGTTTCTCTTGTCAGCTGTATCCTCCTCGCAATCTGGCACCATCACTGGTCCTTTGTGTTTGACGATGCTCCTTTCCTGAGTACATCAGTCCTTGTCACTGCTGCTTCTCTTGTCACCCGTTTTCATGCAGAACTATCCCTGACTCTTTCAGACTAGCTACTCACTCATTTTACATATAATTTAAAAACCCAAAAACACATAGAAAATATAAAACCCAAAAACAGGATTGTGACTTCCTCTTCCTCTTAGAATTGTTAAGCTCAATAAAATTTCTGAGACCTAGCCTCCTTACAAAAAAAAATGTCTCAGTCAGTTCTCTTGGGCATTACAGAGACTGTCCAACAGCAAGTGGTTGAATGGCATCATCTCTAATGAATTTCGGATTCACTTCAATTGGCTACCTCCTCTGTTGACCTATGGCCGCCCAACCATTCCAATGCATGACTCTCAAAGGCATCTTCTTTGTTAAGAGATAGCCAAACTGTTGCCTAAGAAAGCAATAGAATCTGCTCCTTCCAACTCTCCTGACTTCACAAGTCCAAGATTTGTTATCCCCAAGAAGAATGGTGGGTATTACCCTGTGTTCCATCTCAAACACCTCAAGAAACACTTAACTGCCTCTCACTTCAAGATAGAAACTTTACAAGCTGTGTGCAAGTTGATTTGATCTGGCAACTTCTTGACCTCTTTCGATCTCTCCAATGCTTTTCTCCACCTTCTTGTTCACCATGCATCCCACAAATGTCTTTGTTTTCAGTGGGAAAATTGTACTTACCAATTTTGAACGACTCCATTTGGTCTTTCTATCATTTCTTGGCTCTTCACCAAGATTATGCGGCCAGTTCTGGAATAGGCATGACAACATGAAATACACATAATCACTTATTTAGACAATTGGATTATCATTACAGATTCTCCTCAACAGTCCTTGGCTCACACGTAGCTATTGATAGCCAAGCTAGAATCCTTGGGGTGGCTTCTGAACCTGAAGAAGTTGTCTTTCTAACCATCTCAGCAACTAGAGTACCTTGGTTACTTATTGCATACCCAAACTATGACAACAAAGCTTTCTGGAACAAAGCTTTGCAACCTTTGCCAATCGGTTTGTCAATGTGTCTCCCTCTCCCCATCTGGACCACAGCCTCACCATGAGGATTCAGGCTGTAACAATTGCTTTCTTTCTGGCCCACCTATACACAAAGCATTTGATGTGATTCAAGAACAAACACGTTCACAAGAACCGTGGTTGGGATATGGGTCATCCTCTTTCCCCTCATTGTCTTCACGAACTGCGATGGTAGAAACAGAATCTCTTGTAGTGGAATGACCTCTCTCTCTTGTCTCAACAACATCAACATGTTTTGTTTGTGAATGCAAGCAATACTAGATGGGATTGTACTCTGGGCATCCACACAGCTCATGGATACTGGACACATGAGGAAGCCAAGATGTAGATCAACTGGCACAAAATGAAAGCAGTTCAACTGACTCTCCTCACCTTTCCCTCCCTTTGGGACACCTTAGTTCTTATCCACACCAACAACACTACATCAATGGCGTACCTCAACAAGCAAGGCAGCTCACATGCCTTCCATCTGATACAACTGGTCACAAAGATTTGAAGATAGTGTCTCTACCATGGTCTCTGATTGGCTGCACAGCATATTGCAGGGAAGGACAATGTCACTGCCAATCTGAAATCTTGCCAGACTTTTACAAAGAACCTCTGGAAAATCTTCAAGGCAACGTTCAGTACAGTACAGTTAACATGGAAACCATACAATGTGAATCTCTTTGCAGATCGGATCACTCATCTTCTTCCCACATACATATCCTGGCTTCCCAACCCAAAGGCAATAGCTTTGGATGCGATGTCTATCTTCTGGAGCTGATAGAACAATTGTTACTTCAACCCCCTATGGAATCTGATTGGCTGGTGTCTGCATAAGATATGGCAGGAGAACTTGACGGTGATCTTGGTGGCTCTGACTTGGCCGAGTGCCATATGGTATCCCCTTCTCCTGAAGATGTTAGTGGCTTCTCCCCTAATTCTGAACAATCAGTCTATAGTTTTCGCCTCTCCCAAGACCCCATGGTCATTGAAGAACTCGACGTGGAAGCTCATCACATACAGACTATCAAGCGCAAGTTTGATAATACAGACTTGACTGATGAATCCGTTCTTCTTCTTATAGATTCTGCCCTCACCAATACTCCTACCAACCACATCTATCAATGGGGCCAGCACTTGTTCATTGCGTGGGCCCTTCAACAAGCTGTTTCTCTCACAGAATTTATCTTACAAGATCTGATCAATTTCTTGGTTTACCAACACAATGAAGGATTTGGCATGAGTACTATTAAGAATCATTATACTGCTGCTCTCAAATTACATACCAACCCCGAATCTCTTCGATTCCATGAAGATGTCTGGACTGTCTTTTCTTGTCTTGCACTCCAAGCTTCTCCTTTGCGACAGAGCAGGCCCTCTATTGATCTTGCTCCTACTCTCAATCATGTTGCCTCCATTGTTTCCATCACTTCCACTTCTCTTGCTCCCCTCTTGCGCAAGACAGTCTTTCTTATTGTAATGGCTGCTTTTATCCACCCATCCAATCTTGCTTGCCTCCAACTCTTGTCTGCTTGAGTTGCTCTCTCTTCTGGTGCATTGACTTTTGATATTCTGGGTCCCAAAGAACAAAGAAATAGTTGCCAAATTATAAAGTTTATTGCAATCCAGTCCAATTTTATCTTGGCTCTTTGTCCTGTCCTTGCTTTCTGTGCACTTAGGGATCATCCCCAGGCTTCCACTGCTCACCCTCCTGAATGCTTGTTTGTTAATGCACATCAATCTACGAATTCTGTACAGGTTTCTATCATCTCCTCTTGGCTTTGTAGTCTTCTGCAGCTCTCTATGCATGAACCAGTTTTGGTTCAGTCTATTGCCTCCACTCTTGCTCTCAAACGTGATATGTCTTTGGACAACATAGTTACTCTTGGTAATTGGTCTAGTCATAAAGTCTTCCAGCAACATTACAACCGCAACCACATTTTGTCTGCTGATTTTACTAATGTTGTATTACGTCCCTTGGCTTCTATTCTGGTCTTGGGTTTGGTGGTCCTCACTGTGGTTCATAGTGACTTAGAAAATATACTCTGAATTAGTACTTGGACCTTGTATTCCTGTTTGACGGTCTCATCAAATTCCGAGAGAATTTAAAATTTGATTGTTAATTCACTGGATAGATCAGAGAACAAGAAATACAAGATCTAAGTCTTTCTCCTACTCACACCTGTAATGATCAGTCAATGATCAATTAGATAGACAAAGAATAAGAAATTACTTTATATAGTTTTTCTCTGTTTAAATAAAAAATGATTAATAGCGCTTAGGCCTTGTCTTCCTTGTTCTCTGGTCTATTCAGTGAAAACACAAGAAGTCAATTTTATTTATTATTTTTGTTTCAAAGTAAAGACAAAAACCAAACTCTGCCAAAATTATTTTCTTGTTCATTAAATAACAAATTGAATACAAATGTGATGACCAATAATTATTCTACTGAGCCTCTCATAAGTTGGATAAATAATGATTATAATTAGTTGTTACTTGATATTATCTATATGATAGTATTTTACCACACTTTTCCTAGCCAGATTCAACTATGGTTGAGACGACTACAAGGCAGTGCTATGGTAATTGACTATTTAGACAAAAAAAATTAAACTTGAAACTACGCTCTTGATATGAAACACAGAACTTTACAAGGACACTCTCATTTCCTAACAGACTGGGCTGGCTTCATTGTCACTGTTGTCACTGTTGTCTGACGTTTTGCTCCTGATGATTTGTTCAACAATGATGTGTCAGTCTTGGCTGTCAATTTTCTAGGACGAGCTCTCCTACACTTGCTTTGGGTGATTGCTAAAGACAATCCATTAGATTGGTATTGTCTTTCATTGTCTATTCTTTTCCAGTATTTATGTATTGGTTCCAATAAACGAAACTCATAAGCAGATATCTATGAATTTTCTTTTTCATCTAGATCTTTCCACTTAACTAAAAACAATCTAGATTTATCAGTACAGTGAGGGAAAAAAGTGTTGCAACATTTTTTAAAACCTAATTATATTCTTTGAGTAACAGGTTCTTTCTTTCACTTTTACATTACAATTCTAAATAGAAATGCAACAATTTAAATGCGTAGAAAAGTCCAAAAAATTGTTAACTAAAGGACACAAACAAACCAATGATATAACTCGTGCAATAATTGTGTATGAGAGCATTAATAACGGCACTAATCAAGCTAACATTGCCAGAAAAGTTGGTGTAAGCAAATACATAGTCCATTGCATTTTCAAAGCCTACAAAGAAAGCAACTTGTACAAAGCTGGTATATAATATGGTAGACCAAAAAAGCTGAATGAGAGAGACAAGAGAGAAATCCTTCATGAGATTAACCATGATGCAACAATCCCAATGACCATCATTTGCAAAAGATTAACTACATCTGTGTCAGTAAAAACTCTGCAAACCTTTTTGCATGGTGTTGGAATACACTCTCATAAAATGATCTCAAAGCCAAAGATTTCTGAAATAAATTAGAAAAAGTGATTGCAATGGGCAAAAGAACATTTGCATTGAAAATTGACAGATTGGAATATCATCATCTGGTCTGATAAGTCGAAATTCCGACTCCATGATAGTGATAGATGCCGAAGAGCTCTCAGACATAACACCACCAGAGATTTTTGTTATCATTTTGGGTGAAAATTGGCACCTAAGCAATATGATTGGCTTAGAGGCCAAAATATTGTAATTTGTTTTCGTACTCAATTTTTTTCATCCAAATAAAGGATAAAATTAAGTTCAGTACTACTTGTGGGCTTTTAAAGTAAGAAAAAAAACTGTTAGGGAAGTCAGAAAGTGTTCAAGTGAGACAAAGGATTTATTAAGGAAAGTTGGGGGTTGGTTTGAGTAACCAAAAAATGACTTCACAGAAATTACGCAAAAAAATTGATGTTGAGAAGAAGAAAACAGAAGGTTCAAATAATAATTATAATAATAATAAAGAAGTAGCATCATTTTATTCATCAAAAAGAATATTATTGAAAATGAACCAGTAGGAACCGAACTTGCTCAAATTTACAATGTAAAATGGGTTGCGGAAAATGTGCAAATCTAACTTACAAACGAGATTCATGTTAGCAACATCAGAATGCTCACCTGTCATTACAGCCTTGGCATAGTTATTGTTTCTGTCATTATCCGTACGAGGAACAATGCTAAGAAACTTAACAACAGAGCCTGAGACAAGTCCTATACGAGGGCGAGAGATCGGATCATCTTTAAAAACAAACACGCCAAAACTGTTGTTTTGGACGGCGTCATCTTCAATATCTCCAGTGTCGTTGTTGTCCTTTAGCTCTCTCGAGCCGCCAAAGAAGGTGTAATAGAACAAAGATTCATTGTTGTCCTTAATGAACCTCTCTATTCCAGTTCCAGACTTCTCTCGGTTGCCAGAGCTATTAATCCACGACCCGCCATCAATTACATGTTGCAATGCTACCTGCTTTGCAAACTTTAGGCAAACATCCCTGGAAGTGTTTTGGCGATTCGTATGAAACAGATGTTCGCGAATGTGCTTATTGAACTGTTCGCCCTTTTCTGTTTCATAATTGAGGGCTGGGCCAAAACGAATTATATCTTCCTTGAGATGTGTCAAGTAATGAACTTTCGGCTTGGTGCAATATGCCTTGTGGAGCTCGTTCTTGGTTCCTTTATCGTAGTCAAATAATGCTCTGATCAAGCGCTTCACTGCATTATCTACTCTGATAATATAGTTATCAAAGTCTGATGTCACCTGACGAACGAATACCAGAGAACACAATCGGCCAAGTTCAACAAAGCATGGTATTACAAGGTCTAGCTCATGATTTCCAGAGAATTCTGTAATCAGAATTACAGAAAGTATTTGAAGCAGAACCTTGAAATCTCTACCGAGGAATGAACCACTATGTCTCAAGTTTCGGGTGAACTTTCTTGATAGACCAGTTGATCGCATGTAATCTGTCAAGAATTCTGAAAGTCTTGCTATTGTGGCTGTGTCATTCTTAAGCACGACCTTAACCAAGTCAATTACCATATACTTTGCAACACCAAGAAGTATCGTGTGGAGGATTTCCACTGGTGTATCCTTTTCTGGATCAAACGACTGCAATTCTAATAAGCGGCCAGTCGAACGATCTCTAAAGCTTATCTCGTTTGCAGGCGTGTTCATTCCAATTTTCGGAGCATTTGGGATCTCAGTGTCTCTGCCAGGTGACGAGTTTGCAAGAACATAGTGCTCTCGAGTTCGTCTCTCATGGCACTCACAGAAGTAAAACAAGTCCTTCACAAAGTCTTTTGCACGTCTAAGTTCGATGTAACATCTTCTGCAAGGAAATGTGGTGGCCGGCCCAAGCAATCCGCAAAGTTCCGAATGACATGGCGTGTCAGCCTCAATCCAAAGGATGGGAGCAACAACCAGAACATACTCATTGTCTTCAGTGGAGAACATTTTTACACCTTTCTCGAGTTTCTTAAAGTCATCAACGATTGCTGGCAGAAGAGACATACCATTTGCACCATCTTTCTTAGGGATTGTAGAAAGAAACTGGATGTTTGCTATCGAATTTCGATCCTTAAAAGGCAAGGCAGTGCATCTCATTAACCAGCTTTCAAACGGATTGTACTGCTTTGAACGATTGCCGGAAGTGTCGTCTGTAAAAAGGATGATTGAAACAATCCTAACTTTGTAAAACACTGCATCGCGATCTACATTACCGGGCAAAACAGAAAGAGGCATAGGCTTCTTCATTGGATGAACTCCAAAAAGAAGAAAGTCATGAGCAGGACTCAATCTGGTAAGGCTACTTGAGATACTGTAGTAGTGATCTCTTTCAACAGGAGTGGTGTCAACGTGAGAGATCTGCTCTACTCTAAGATCGGTAACAGCAACCTCAACGCCATAGCATACAATCGAAATCGCTCTGACCAGATACCCTCTCGCAAAAATGTTTTTATTTGCCGTGTGGAACGATTTAACCAAAAAGCGGATGCTGCAATCGTTTGTCTTCAAGTAAACGATGTTTCCAAACCAGACATCTATACCATTTACAGTGTGCATAGGCTGCTGAAAGAGATGGTGGGTTCTCCACTTTTCACCTTGTTCCAAACAGATCGATTGGTTTGGGGTACGATCGGGCATGGACGAGATCAACTTGGATTTCTTTGGGTTTGCCATAAGAAATCTCAAGTGGTCGGACGGAAGGTTAATATGGGCGAATGCGTTCCCGTTTGATCCAGGTACTGATATTCTTTGTGAAGGAAAGACAGGCATCTTGGACTTCTTTCTTGCCTGATAATTTAAAAGAGCATCCAAACGAGGTAACTTAAATGTTCTTCCTATGGGAGTTTCTTGCTGGATCTTAATGATCAAGTTCATCGCAAGCAGTATCTTCTTCAACATTTGCTGGGAGATCATGTCATTATCCCCATCGATAAAAGCGAAAAGGATCATGGTTTGAAGATCGCGAAAAGGATAACAGCTTGTAGGGTCATTTACAGCGCCAATTGTCTCAAAGACTTCTTCCAGGATCTCAGAGTCATCATCGGTCATTGATACCTCATCAGCAGCAGCAGCAGAAGAAAACATGTCAGAGAACGCATTGAAAACTGGATTACTGTTCATTTCAATATCAAAGAAATTATCGACAATATCGTTTTCCTCGTCTACAATGTTGTCTTCTTCATCCCCGATACTGGAGGAGTCATCTTCGTCACTCGAGTAATCAAATGCATTAGCATCCGGAATAGTGTTCTCGACTATCAATTCGGCCTGCTCGGGTTCGTCGAGTACAGTATTGGTTGCCATTTGATTACTTATATGGTGAACCTTCGAATGCCTTTTCAGTAACCAAGGCTTTTCGAACTCTTTTTCGCATTCGGAGCAGGTAAAAACACCTGAATTGATGCTAAAGTTAAGTTCGCCTTGCCTTTTAGGGGGGCAAGTCTTAACGATTTTATATGTTTCTTGTCTTGTATTCTTTTGCATAATAGTAAATTGATTGTAAAAACAAAGGGGGGAAAATGACTTTGCGAAAATAATTGAATTTATAAAATGTGGAAAGATCGATATTTAATGTCAGCGGACCAATTAGAATTTTTTTTACTTCTTTTCTTTTAAGAAAATATCGCGTGTTTTTGTCTTCTTTTTCATTTTACTTTTCCACAAAATATTTATTATTTGCATGAGCTTCCATTTGTAAGATATTCCAGTATGCTTATAGTATTTATAGAAGCAGAATTTTGCTTAAAGACTATAAGCTCAAAGGTATTTATGCTATCAAAGTTTTTTATGTCATTGTGTTTATTAATCATACAATTCTAGTTTATAAATTAGTTTTTCATCATCTCGGTAAATCAATAAAGAGGTAATAACTACATGTTCCTCTTACAAAGCAACAGAAGACTAACTATTTACTCCTCACTTGCAGAGATTTGGCTGCCTTTTATTGCAAATGCCTTAATAGAGTCAAAGGTAAAATTCTGTTAAATATATATAACTAAGTTTAATTACTAATTATTAGTTCTTCTGCTTTAGCTTTTCTCGAAATTCAAATCTTTATGCTCTTTGGGTTTATTGGAATTTCTGGCACCAGGTCTCTTGGATTAGCTAGACATAGTAGTTTGCAGCAAACCGATCGCGTAATTTACAGGCATAAGTACAAACAGTTATACTACTAGTGTTTCTAGTGGTATGGATATACTGGTGTGCTACTGCCTGTGGATTTTATGGTCCAGTCTAGCTTTTTTTTAGCCTAATTTTTTTCGAAAATAAAAAATAAATTTTTTACAACCCAAAATTATTTGAAACAAATTAAAAATTTGAACCATTTTTGAAATTGTGCAGTACATTTTTTAATCGAAATCTATTGGCCGAGAGTAGTCCCCCCATCCCCCCACTTTTCAGTCCCCCAAAAAAATGAATTTCCTGTTATGGGCAAAATTCGCCCCGTATACAAGAATCCTTTTAAGGAACAAGATTACACAAAAAAATCTGCTGTGGTGAACAAGATACGTCTGCAGCCTGACTTTGTCTCAGCAACAGTGAAGTTTGGGGGTGGCTCCATTATGATCTAGGGGTGCTTCTTTGGAAAGAGTGTCAGAGATTTAAATGTTGTAAAGGGGAATATCAATTCCAAGAAGTACATTGACATCTTGGAAAAGTCATATCTTTCTTCTTTGAAAACTTTTAAAAAAACAGCTGGAGGAGATTTAAACTATAAGAGGACAATGTCAGCTGCCATATAAGTGCAACAAGCAAGGCTTGGAAAAAGAAGAATCGTCTTCAACTTTTAGGTAGTTGGCTACCACAAAGTCCAGACCTCAACTCTATTGAGCATATCTGAGCTTATCTGAAGTATAGAATTAGAATGAACAGATATAGACTATATAATGTTCATTATTTGCATCACGCTGTAGAAAGAGAATGGCACACAATCCCAAAAAAATATTTATAGCAATTAGTTTTCAGCATGCCCAGAAGATGTCAGGCAGTGATCAATGTCAAGGGCAACTGCACAAAATACTAAAAATATATTTTTTCTCATATATTATAAAACAAATGACTTTTATCTATGGTTTAGTAGTTTGAGAATGTTAAAGGGCGTTTTGGATACATTTTTTTGGATATGAAAAGTATATATATTTCTGTAGAGATACAGAAATTGAAAAACATTACAGCACTTTTTCCCTCCCCTTGTATCTTTATGATTGCAAACTTCATCCACTTTGATGGGTTCATCTTCTATGACTATTTTATCAATATTCATGATTTTTAGTTCCAAAGATATATAGTCTCAAAACAACAACTCATTGGTTTCATCTTGTAAGACATAATTGTTGCTTTCTGTTTTGTGGATTACAACAAATGAACCTTCAAATAATGGAGACAGCTTAGTATCACTGGATGATAAATGCACTATCATAGTATGTTCTATGGAAATATCAATCAAGAAATGTTTTTGATTATACTTTCAATCATATTCCTCTATCAATTGCATTGAACGTTCTTTGATAGCTGGGAACACAATGGATGACATTCTCAATGCGTGCTGAATAATTTTCTCTTTGCTAATCTCTCAACACACTGTTTTATCCGTTACTCCTTCTTGAGAGTAGTCTCCAATCCAATTCATCTTGCGTGCAAACATCAAGAAAAAAGAACTAGACTCTGATCTGGGTCGCACTTTCATGTTGCAACACAATTGTATAGTAGGTAATATTTCATCCCAATTTCTAAAATCCTGACCAGATAACTTCCGAAGAGTGTTGGTAATCAACCTTACACTTGCGTCAGTAATGTCATTACCTTACAGATAATATGCAGAAGAAAACTTATGTTTCATATCCAGCACCTCTGTAATAGATTGTATTAGGCTGTTACAAAATTGGTGGCTATTATCAGACTGTATAAAATGCCCAACAATCACAATCCCATAATCTCTAAATATACTCATCAGTGTCTTTGTGACACTATCACTCTGTTTGTTTAGTAGTGGTTGTGCAATAATGTAACATGTTGCGACATCCACAACCACAAAAATATATAGATTCTGGTTCTCTGTTATGACAAATGGTTCAGCTAGGTCCATGGCAATATGGTCAAATACATTCCAAACAATAATGCTCTTTTTTTGGTTTATAACCTCTCTTAACTATGGTATGCTGTACATATGAAATGCATTTTGCTATGACATCTTTACAATCTTTGTATATTAATATCCAATACACGCTATCACTCAACAGTAACTTGACCACTCCTTCTATTTCAAAATATCCCATTCTGTGAGCATCTTCCATCATTTTTGTGCGATTCAGTAAAGGTGGAATCAGATAACCCAGCATAGCATTCTTAAATTGCTTGCTATTTAGTTTAACAGCCAAAATATGAATATATTCATCTTTATTGTATATCACTCATTACTTGGCAACTTTATTGCCTTTTGTTGTTGTTATCCTGTCATTATGTACATGAGTGTCCAAATTTTATCTCTTAATTCTGATATACTTAAGCATTTTTCTTATCACTTTATCTTCTTCCTATTTTTGTTGAATATCCTCTTCTATTAGAGAATACAATCAGCTAAATACAACTGGAAGTGTGTTTTTTGCTCCTTTTACATATGTAGTTCTCAGTCTCCTATATTTGTTAAGAGTGTCCACATAATTTTATAAATTGCTGAACAAATAACTACTGGAATATAGATATATCAATGCCAAATAATCTGTGTAGATTTCTAAGTTTGGGTTGCCCAACAGCAGGGGTCAAAATTTTTCTAATCCAAATATGATTACATATATTTCACATCTGTTAGTGGACCACAATTGCTGATGCTTATTCAATGACTTAGAAATGAACGCTATGTGTTTGGTATGCTCATCATCTGCCTTTTGATACAAAATAGCTGACATGTCATAGAGAGATGCGTCAGTTTGCAAATAAAACTTCTTGTTTATGTCTGGTGCATGCAATACTGCGCTAGATAATAATATCTTTTTTATAGAATTAAGGCATTCTGTGTGTTTTTTATTCTATTTTTCTTTAACATTTGACTCATATTGTAATTTATCAAGTGGTACTGTTAATTTTGAGCTCATAAGTATGTAATCTCTCATGAAAGTGATAGTTCTCATGAGTTTTCTCACTTGCTCAGCTGATTTATAGATAGGTCATTCATTAATATCAGATAATTTTTGAAAATCAATCTTAGTGATATCAGATCTGACTATAAATCTCAACATAAATATTGTTGATTTAAACAATTTACATTTTTGTATATTGAGTTTCAAATTTGCTTTAGACAGTTTGTTTACAACTTGGTTAACCAAAACAGCATGTTGTGCAGGGGTACTGAATAAAACATAATTGTTTACATAAGATTCTACTTCATTGATATCACCTAAAATTATCTTAATAACTTGGCAGAAAAGGCTAGTAGTCATTTTCAAACCAAAACAACATGTCTGCCACTTGTATGTTTTGTTTTCAAAAGTGAAAAATAATATCTCTTGATCAACTTCTTTGACTTTGAATGAGTGATACACATTTTCAGGTCCAATTTCAAAAACACTGTTCCCAGCTGGGACACCTTTCAAAAAATATCATAGATGGAGCTTACAACATAATCTTTCTTATATTTATCAGAAATATTGAAGTTAATTCAGCGCAGATCTTGTACAATACAAAGTTTTGTCATCGATTCATCCTCATCTTTCTTTGAGATCAGTAATAAAGATGAATTATAACAAGTGCTGGGTTCTGCTGGAACAACCAGTCCATTGGCCAATCATTCTTCCAATTGTTTTTGTATTTCATGAATATATTTTTATGGTAATGCATACTGTCAAATATAACAGTTAGGGTGCATCTTTTTTTATAATAGACAATTTTTGAAGAGAACAATTTTTGGAATTTAAGTACCGATTCCAAAATAGTATTTTTAAAGTCAGAAGTGTAATATATATTGATTTAATCTCAGCCTACAATGAGATTTGTGAAGCTTTGTGAATTGTTTCACGATTTCAAATGCATGTTCAGCATCATGATCAAGACTGTAGGTATTGATATAGGCAAAACTTTTGTGGAAGTATCTTTGAATCTTTTCAGAAACATCATCTTCTGGTGGGCAAACACTATCCAGAAATGAATTGATTTTCCTATTCAATAATTGAAAAGAATAATCACATTCATATCATATTTCTTTCTTGACTGCTCCCCAGTATCTTTTAATCCAATTACATTCACAGTGGTATTTTGGATACAGTTCAAATTTGGGTCCACTGTCTTCAACTATTTTTTCAAGTGTTAATTTTTGGTTGGCAAAGTCTGGTTGTCTCTTCATAATATGAATTGCACAACATTTAGAATCAGCTGTCACAACATTATTGCAAGAACGTTTTAAAGAGTATCTTTCTGCTTTGTTTCTATACATAGAACGTTGCTGTAATATGCTGCAAAGGCCAATAAAATATTTTTTGTATTTTTTATTCTAAGTATAAATAGTTTATAGACATGTCTTTTAGCATAGAGTGATTGCTTAGTGTAATTATATAAATTATGTTTCTATTTGGATAGTATTGTATATAAATCACTTACTTTATAGAGCTGAGACTTGAGTACTTCATATTCTTTAAGGTTTTCTTCATTACTCTTTTTTTGAAAAAAAAACTTTTTGCTGTTCTGCATATTTGTATTGCTTTCTGATATAAAATGAGCTGTCACAAAATTTTCCCTGGCCTGAGTCACTGTCTCTTACTTCAATTGCACACAGATTCATGTTTTGTGTCAAAAGAGCGTCTTCAGAATATGCTTTATGATTGCTGCTTTGATCAAAAAGAAAGACAGCTACTGCATTTGGGTGTATGGCATTGAAAAGAGGTATTATATCTGTAAGCTGGGCACACATATGACTACTCTTCCAATAGCCTTCATATTGAGCTTCAAGATAAAATACCACTTGTGAAGTTTTGTACTGGTTTTCTACATATTCTCTCATTGTTTCATGACAAGAGCATTGGAACTCAGAGATCATTATTGATCTACCCTCAGACTTTGGCAAACAATAGCTTTCACTATTTTTCACCCAGGCATACTTTTGATAGTCATTAGCATAGAATATACTTTCGTCATGTGTGACAAATATATGTTGTTTGACATCTTCTGGCAATTGAGGATATGACATAGGAGAAGGTATAATATTGTCATATTTCTTAGAGTATTGATAGTATTTCATCATGCATTTGCTCCATGCATTTCTATAAGTAAGCACATTTTTGTACTCATGCTTATCAAAGTATACAACTTTTTCTGTAAAATAAACATAAGTTATATTAATGTAACATTCTATTTTTATAGAGAAAACTGTATTCTGGTTTTCCATATTTGCCTAACTAAATGCTTAAAATAAAATCCCCAAGATATCAGCTTTCGTCTTAGATAATCTGTATTTAACGGCTTAATTGCATTACCTTTGATCTCTAACTCATCTAATAGTAAGCTGCTATCAATGGCCTTAGACAGAATGACTTTGTTCAAGTGGACTAAATGTTCAGCAATACTCCTTTTAACTCTTGGCTGACTTCTAAACCATTCGAGTATTTGCTGCTTGATGTCTTCAGCATCAAGAACAGAGACACATTTGGCATGCTTGCCTTGTGCACCAAGACTGATTCATCTAGTCTCCAAATACTCCTTTGCATGTTGGCGAATCTTATGGGCTCTGTACCAAGTAGATTTTTGCTTGTATACAATATCACTTGCAAACTTAGAAGCTGACATTTTCTTCATGTCCGTATTGATCAAAACATATAAGTAATAGTATGCTCTTTTATACTTTCTCATCTCTGCTACACCAAGTTTTTGCTGCTCTGAAGTTGAACTGATGACAAGTACTACAAACATTGACAAGTCAATAATTGCGTCTTTTACTCTGCTTTTGAACTCTTTCTTTGACTTGACTTCATCTGCAGTATCACTTTCTTCATTCAATTCAATTTCTGTCTCAGCAGAAGAAGAGTTTGCAATAGGCAAGAAAAAGGAGTCAACTCTAGCACTTTCTTTTGCTGCTTTTCTTTCTGTCTTTTTCAGTCTACAAACATGTCAAGATGAGTATAATAAATGATTGCAACTGTATTTTCCATTGAGAGCATCTTCAGCTTTTTTGTTCCAAGAAAGTCTGAGATTTTTGATATCACTGCCAGAAGATTCTAAAATCTTGGGGGTAAAATCAACATCCTTTCTAACTAATTCTACACTTTTGCTGTGGGAGTAAGACAGTCTTTTAGCAGCAGCTTTTTGAGATAAAGCTCTCATTTTAGAATTGATTTTTGGCATTGTTGATTGTGTTTTTATTAGGAGCAAATTGTTTTTTTAAATAAGCTTGTGGTATTTCAGGTACAAAACAATAGAAAAATAATAAATTTGATTATAGAGGCGTATAGAAATACTTTGAGACTGTATATAAGTTGTTTTTATTCATAAATAAAAAGTGTCTCTTTTTATAAGAAAACATCATCTGCTCTTGTCATTACGTCTTAGTTTCTTAAGGCTTTTTTTCTTTACTATATTTGGTTATTAGAGTGTATTTACTGCTTAACCAGTGTCGGTGTTACAATTATAACATCAAGTCATAAACCGTACTTCTTTAGCTCTTAGCTATTCTTTTCTTTTTTATACTAGAGCTTTAGGACTTCCTACTAAATTAGCTCCATATCGATCTGACACAGTTTACCCAGCAGTATGATATAATTATCTTAACAATCTTTAAGATATTATCTACAGTACTAACTGTAATAATTATTGATTGAAAAATGAAGCCATCATTTTGGCCACACTGCTTAAATACTGAGATGTTATCTTGTTTAAAAAATATTTTTGTAGAAAAGTAGTAGATGTCTCATTGTAGAGAGTTTCTAAATAGTATTAAGAGCATATTAAAGTAAACAGAACCCAAAAATATTAAGATCCCAGAAAGCCTTTTGGCTTTCTAGTTTTATTAATAAAAAATACACACTATAAGAAGATATGTTATACGTTACACAAATATCGAATTAAAACCCAGTGAGCATTGTTATTGGCCAGAAAATGAGAAATTTTTTTGAGCCTTCCTGCTTAAATATCAAAACTTCATTTTGCTTAAAGTATTTTTTTTTGTAGAGAAGTAAAAGTCTCACTGCAGAGATCTTGTAAATAGTAAAGCAAATGACTCAGCAGTAACAAAATTTAAAAAAATTAAGATCCTATAAAGTCTTATAGTTTTCTAATTTTATATATAAAAATTGTCAATTATAAAAAAGATACATCCTAGATCCATTTGTTTTTATTGGTATGTGTACTTCTGATGAGAGCACATTGCAGAATATTTCTGGTTTGATGGCCTCATTGTTTTTTATGACTTGGCTAATTTCTATGAAAAAATGTTCTCTTTTCTCTAATGATTCATAATCGCTATTTTCTGGGTTATAAAAATTATCACTATCAAAGTTCAAGTCCTTTGGCTCTTCACTGTTGTCTCTGAATTCCAGAGAATATTGATATGCAATTCCTGTCATTCGAATATTTAATTTCTCAAAGATATTGGTTTCTAACAGTATGTCCACTTAAGCAGCAATATGATTAGAAAATTATATAACTTCAAATTTATGTCTACAATGATATGGTGCATCCCCATATACAACGGCTAATGGATTTGTATATTTTAACCTTTGTGCATAGCTACTGCTATCTGCAGCAAAATATTTTATAACTCCTTGTATTTTATTGATGGTTATATTTTTAAAGAATTTTTTGAATGTATATAAATTTAAACAGCTTGTGTCTATCCTAGAATCACACATGACCATGAGTTTTATTCCTTCTATAATAATTGATGTGAGTATAATCTTGTGATTAACATTTTTATTACCCCCTTTAGTCTCAGACTTACAATTATCATTCTCAAAAGGGTCAACAAAATTTCCCATGCTCATTGCCTTCTCTAATTATTGTTGTTGCAGTTGTTGGTGCCCCTGCTGATTGCTTTTGGTTTGAGAAGCCCATTTGTTGGCATTTAAGCCACTCTTAGCAAAGACTGTATTTACTAATACATTGTTGTTATCACTTCTGTTGTTTGATTCATTAGGCTTGTAATTGTTGTTTTTGTTGCTGTTGTTGTTTCTCTTGTCCAGGAAGGCCAAGTAATATTACTTACACTTGTGATCCCAAGGGAAGTTTCTCTCACAGTAACAATACAGATAGTGATTACATAAGAATTCTGAATGATTGTTGTTGCCATTGTTGTTGATTACTCTAAATGAGTAGTTTTTGGCCCCAAGATTTCTGGACCAGATCATTGCTTCGTTTTCAATCTCTTCATAGAAATCTTGTGTCTTACAGAACACATACTTTTAACATAATTAGTTTGCAGCATCCCAAATTCTGCATTCTGCATCATTAAAAACTTACTGGTCAACACTCTCTTCTCAGAATTGTCTCTTGCAATTGCAATGCACTTTGCCACCTTGGCAACTTGCTCGACAGTTTTCAGATGGCTGTTCTTATAGTTTTTTGAATTCAAGCTGGTAAAAATGGCATCATATCAGTTTGTTGGCAGGCTTTTCATAAAAATCTCACCCAACAGATGATTGTCACTACTAATTCCAGCCAGAGAAGCTGCCTTTAGGAACCTCATCAAATATTTCTCAACACTCTCATTATCTTCAATCATCAAGACAAGCATGTTCAGATGTGTCTTTTCTCTGGTAATTGAAGAATTGAATTTCTCTTCCATCAACTTCTTGGCCTCAGATCATGAAGCTGTCATGCTTAGTTTTTCCTTGACCCAGTAAGTAAATGACAAAGGAAAAGCAACATTAGAGAAGTTTGTGGAATAATTTTTTCAAAGTTGTACAGAGCACAAAGCCAAATAGGGTAACTCTTCCAAAAATTTAAACTTTTTCAGAAAATTTATAAATGGGTTGCTTATTATAGTACACTTAGAAAACCGGACTCCACTAAGAAAAAATTCATTCTTTTTCATGTATCTTCTGCAATTCTTATTATTTTAAGATACTTTTTGAACACACTAAGGCGTCTGTTAAAGAAGTACAATATACTATAATTTTAGCTATAAATATGATGTTAATAAAAAGTTATACCAAGTTATTCTGAAAAATTGAGAGTCCATTTTTCTTCAGTAGGGGGCAAAAAATTAAAGAAGTTGTTTTTCTTTTCTTTATGCATATGTTATTTATTTCAACTATATGTATATGTAATATCTTTTGGTACTGTGTTATATCTGTGTGACTTATATAGATATCAGGCAAGTATATTCTGATCTTTGCTTTGTTTTTCTCTTTAATTTTCAAATCAACATGGCTCAAATTTTGCAAGCAAAATCTCTTTCTATCGAAGCTCACCTTAGACAAGGCATGTCTGCAGCCAAAGTGGCAGCAATTGTTGGGTTGTCTGATACCACAATCAAAAGACATAGACAAAAATTAGGGATTCCTGCCTTTGAGGGCAAGGGTAGACCCACCCAAATCAATACAATGCTTCCCTGCCATATTGTCCACGTCTTTAAGAACAAAAAATTCTTGACGACAACATAGGTAGCAAGACAACTGTGCAGTGAGGGATCCACTGTACAGCCTCCAGCAATAAGAACATTGTTAAAGGCATCTGGCTTCACCTGTGAACAGGAGCAACCTCTGAAGATGAAATCAAACCCCACCATTCATAAGAAGTGCATGGAATTTGCCAGAAACTACATAAATTATACAGTAGAAGACTGGAAGTTGGTAATCTTCTCAGATGAATCTAAGGTCGATTGCTTTGGATCTGATGGAAAGAGGTGGAAGTAGAGACTTAAGAAGGTAGTCACCAAAAAAACTAAGGATGCTTCTCCACCTGTCCATGCTGGAGGACACATCATGGTATGGGGATGTTTTTCATCCAAAGGGCACGACAAAATAGTGAAGATCGTGGAGAACATGGACAGCCCAAAATACGTGGCTGTTCTTCAGCAGGGCCTTCTGGAAACATTGGAGGAGCAAAATCTGAGCAAGTCAGAAATCAAGTTTTTGCACGGTAATGCAAAATCCCACACAGTAGCCAATACAAAGAAGTAGTTGAAGGAAGAGAAAATTGAGGTCATTAACTTTCTACTATATTTGCCTGACCACAATCTCATTGAAAACCTTTGAGCATACAGTAAGAACAAGCTGTACAAGCATAAGAAGGCTGCCAAGTCTATGAGAGAGCTGTAGGTCCGCTTCCAAAAAGAGTAGAATAGTATTCCGGAGGAGGTTTGCTAGAATCTTGTGGCATCAATGCAAAGCAGAATACATCAATGCATTTTGAAGAAAGGGCACCTTATAAATAAAAAATAAAAAAATTACCCCCTACTGAAGAAAATCGGACTCTCAATTTTTCAGAATAACTTGATATAACTTTTTATCAACATCATATTTATAGCTAAGATTATAGTATATTGTACTTCTTTAACAGACGTCTTAGTGTGTTTAAGAATTATCTTAAAATAATAAGAATTGCAGAAGATACATGGAAAAGAATGAATTTTTTCTTAGTGGAGTCTGGTTTTCTAAGTGCACTATACTTCATTTATTCATTGGATTTTATATTTACTAAAGTTCCAAATACAACATTCAATAAATTCAACCAGAAAAAATTGTTTCTTTTGATGATAAAATAGCTTTATATTAAATTTCTTATTAAATCTTCTATAGCTAGCTTTGCTTAGATAAATTTTATTAAATAGATAAGCTGATAAACATAAACAAAAATATGTAAAATAATCTTGTCTATATTGTTACTGATTTATATTCCAAACTTTACATTGTTCTGTATATTTCTACTATTTTCATAACGTTAGTTTAGAATAAAAAATAGAAAGATATTAGAGGTTGAAAAAGTTCTCTCACTTTTTCAGAAAATCTGAAAATTTCAAAAAACTTTTTCAAAATTATTTTTGTATTGTTACATTATTTTCTTATTTAAATCACTGAGTTTGGTTTAAAAAGAAAAGTTCCTTTGAAAAAGTGACTCCACAAACTTCTCTATTGATAAAGCTTTTCCATCTGGATTTGCAGTCGAGACCTGCTGTAGACATAAAAAACTCATAGGCAGAGTTAAAAGCATTCACATTATCATAAACTACTTTTGAAAGAAAATACAGTTTGTTCATATTACTCAACTGAAACCTGGGAATGTCTTCCAATGAGAACGTGTAGTTTATAAAACTGCTTGTTCTACGAGAGCTCATTCTATCACTCTCAGAAGTTCTATTGACTCCTTCTGTCTGGCTGCTATATTAGGCTTGCAACAAGAATAGTCTCTTATTCAACTTGTTAATTTTCGCAACCAGTTGTTCTTCTCTGAGATCATCATCAAGAGCAATGTCATTCAACTCCTTACAGAGTAAGACAAATTTTCTCTGGGTAACTTGGATTGACCTTTGGATGCAAATTTCTTTGCTCTCACTGGTACTATCCTCGTTGAACCTAATCTCAAGTATCTCCCTGTTAAGGGTAGGAACCTTCCTCATATCAATATCCTCTGTTACAGATAGCTGAGCTACCTGGATATCGAGATTGTGTTCATCAATTGAGTTGCTTACTTCATTGTTTTGTTTTAACTTTAGCAATGTAATAATGGAAATTGAAAAAGTATAGTAAAAAACCTTTAAACACAAGAAGTCAATTTTATTTATTATTTATTTTAAAGAAAAAAATCAAACTCTGCCAAAATTATTTTCTTGTTCATTAAATAACAAATTGAGTACCAATGTGATAACTAATAATTATTTTAATAAGCCTCTTATAAGTTGGATGAATAATGGTTATGATTAGTCATTACTAGATATTACAGCAATCTTAGAGGACTGGGGGTAATGGCACCACACAATTTAAGGTGACTGCGAGTCTGAGGCCTGGCTATAAAGTGTCTTGAAGAACCCCCTGTCCCCATTCTTTATAAGCACACCTTGCTCCATTGCTATAAGCACATTCCTGTCCCCATCTCTAGATCATTCCAATTTCCTGACAAAAATAAAAACACCTCCTTACTTAAAGTCATTAACATTTAGTTGTAAGAATAAAAAATAATATTTCCAAATAACAAGATATGATGTCTTTTTTACATTATGTACATTGCATACATTGCATACACTGTATACATTTTGTATATGAATCAATAAAAATACTTATATAGCTACAGTGCTCTTTTATTAAATATGAACACCAACTTCAATACCCCTATTAAGAAGATGTACTTGCTTAAAACAACTCTCTCATTCCCCAAAAATGGTTATTCTGACAAGCAGAGTGTTCTTCAAGCTGTAAAAAATTATGTCCTTTTTCATAACTTCATTGTTAAGGTTAAGAACAGAAAATTCCCTATCCTTCACATTGCTTGTTCAAAGGCTGATGTTTATTGTGACAAGCGCAATATAAGTAATGAGAAAAGAAAGAAGACACCCAACTCTTCTCTTACTGGATGCCTCTATCTCTTAAGATTTTCTTATAAGAAGAAGAGCAAAAGATATCTTCCTTTGCCCGCCTATGGGGAAAACGAACATTGCCACAACCACCCTGTCACCCCTGAGAATTTGGCTTCTTCTCACCAAGGAAGAATGTATCTTTTGACTGCTGAAGATGCTACTATTGCAAAGACAATGTTGGAGAATCACGCCAAGTCCCATGATGTTCAGAAGGCAACAGTTGACATGGTGACTGGAATGAGAAAGCTGAGAATCAGTGATATCAACAATCTCAAGTACAGTGCTACTCATAGTGATGAGAAGTCTGCCCATGGCACTACTGAGCTCATCAGAACTGTTGTAAATGAGTATTGACTACTGCTGTAATTGAGAATAAGTCTGAAGGAAATAATATAAGGCCTCAGCTATTCCAGTCAAAGGTGTCTACCAATTACTTTATTATTTAAAACACAGGTTTAGCATGCATGATAGTAATTATATTTCATATGATGATATCACTATAATATGGGATACATCAGTGGATTATTATAAGCATAATTATAACTCATAAACACATTTACTTTCGATGTTAATACTTCATTGGAACTACACACATTTATATCACACCCAAAGACTTTTGACCTGTTTATGGTAATTTTTTCCCCAAATTTCAAATAAAGAGTGCTAATTGGCTATAATAAGGTTCAAGTTCAAAAATAAAAAAAATATGTAGAGGTTTTGAATTTCAGGCGATTGCACAAACGAAAATATGTATTTCAATTGGCTAATTACTTGTAAATAAATAAATAAAAATAAGAAAAGCAGAAGAAAAAATGATCCTAGACTATTTTGGGTGGATTTTGTGCAAAAATATTGTTTTTTCGACTGAGAAAAAGAAAGAAAACGCTTTTGCAACAGAAAAAAAGAAAAAGAAGAAGTTTTGTGACAGAGAGAAAGAAAAAAAAATATATTTTGTGACAAAGCAAATGCAAAAAATAAAAGTGAGAGATTTTATTGGTCAAGGATATCCAGAATTGACCAAAAACTTTTGTACTTGTAAATGCTAGCAGCCAAGGAACTTGTTGTGATAAAACGTTTCTTGGAAATAGCTTCTTATTCCTTTATTTTATGTTTTTTTTCCTCTCATATTTATTGTAATGCCAAGTGCCCAGTAATTTGTATCGTAGCTGACCTATACATACAAAAAAGTACTTGCAAAGACTGTGATTATGCGAACATTTTAAAATTTGTTGTGTTGTAAAAAAAAATGCTAAGTAAAAAACCAAGAAAAAAATTGCTAAGTTGCCAAAAAAAAATAACAACAGATGTCACGCACTTGGCATTTTTTAGTGAAGGGCTACCATTTTCCTTTTGTTCCCTTTTTCTTTCTATTCATTTTTAGTTCAAGTGAGTACTAGTAAATATAATATGCACTTTGTTTTTAGAAGCTATTTTGCTTTGATATAAGGTATTTCTCTCAACAGACTACATTTATAAGTTTATAAAGACTTTACTAATACTTTTTTTTCTAGATTACAGTTATTTTGAGGAACTTCATCATGTTCTGTAGCAAAGATAAATATCTTTATCTTGATAGTTTGAGTTTTATTATATTATTGACTCTTTTCTTCCTTTTGTTTTAGGTAAGTCATAGTGGAATCTAATCTACTACTTTCAAGAGATAACTTTCAATGATTGAACATGTCATGCTTTATCATGAATACTAATCTTTGTCATTTCAATATTTTTTTTTATATTCTTCATCTGCTGTTGTTTCTTTACTTCCTCTGTTCCCATCACAGTATACTGCTGCTACTACTACACTTTCTGGCCTATTATTACATAGTTTTTTTTACAATGTTTACATTATTATTTATTATTGCAAGGGTATTTTTGCTCCCATTATACTGCTGCATTTTTTTGCACTTTTTTATTTCCCATTTATTTCTCAAAAATAAAAATTTCAAAGTTTTCAGACCAGATTTTACATAATACAGATTCTACAAATAAGGAACCTTTTTTGTACATTTTTCAGAATGGGGGTGGAGATTGGGGGGTTCTTACGGTTGCTATGTGTTCTATATTAGGAAGGTAAACTCTCAAGATAAATTACTGATTATAGAATAGTACGCTATTCCAAAAACAATGTTAAGGTTTACAAGAAAAATCTTTGGGTGTGATAATTAATCATACACTGTAGGATATGGCAGCATTTGTAATTCCGCCAATGCAGATTATTATGTAAAAAATGAATACTTGCAGATATGGATTCAGCCAATAAAAACAAGGTGATATAATGTTAGTGTTACTACTCTTTATTAATCGGATTTGTAGAATTCTATAGCGTTAAACTTGATTGAGTGCTGTTCAGTATCCTCAAGCTAATTAGACTTGTGTATTACTTTTAACTAACCCTTTTTTGTTAAATTTGTTGGATCTCTAATTGGTCAAATAATATGTATTGCATCACATAAAAATAGGTTTTTATTTTTATTTTTGTTTTATTTTTTGGTCCCTGGAATATACAAAAAAATAAAAAATAAAAAAAATAAAAAAAATAGAAAACATAGAAAAAATAAATAAAAAATAAAAAATAAAAAAAATAGAAAAAAAATAAAAATAAAAAAAATAGAAAAAAAATAAAAAATAAAAAACAAAAAGAAACAAAACAAAACAAACAAACAAACAAACAAATGACAGTAGAAGAAGTATACAAGGCATATACCAAATTACTTTCTACTTGATAACAATTTTTTTAAAAAAGTATTTTTATTATGTTTTTTATAAATGTCACTTATAAAGTTCAGTATTGTCTACTATAATAAAATAAAAAACAAACAAACAAAGCAAAACAATTGATTTGTATTAGTTATGATCTTATAAATAGCTTTATATTTAAAAGTAACTTATATTTTATTACTGTCTTTCACTGGAGACAGCAGTTCTCCATCTCTGAGAAAGCACAAAGATAGACACCCAGGAATTCTCAAACCTATCAAGAGCAATATTTCTTCTGGCTGCTCTCTCCTCAAGGTTTCTAACCAGGATGTTTCTCTGGTTAGGTGCAAGACTACCCCACGATGGTATAGCTATACCATTTGTATGGTAGTATGACATTGTTATCTGTACAAGCCGGTGAGCAAGTCTGTCAATGGCACTGTAAAGAAGCCGAGCTTCTTTGATGTTACCCCTGGTAAAATGTAATACCAGGGCTACAGTAACACTTCCGGCTGAGAGTACCCAACTGTTAGGTTGTCCTTGGGGGGAAGGGCGTGGGATGGTGTTGCCACCAATGACCGGCTGCAAACAGTTCACATCAGGAAGGTTACCTTGGACGGGCTGTTCAGTGGCGGCCTCACTGCCCTCAAACCTGGCCTCAATCCTGGCCTCAAGCCGGGCATATGCTGTCTCCAGCATCACCAGTTGAAGGTTTAATTGCCTAATGTCGAGCGATGACATTTTTAGAACTGTAAAGAAGATGTAAAATATAAAAAAAAACATAGTTAAACAAAAGCAACAAGAAAAACTGAAAAATAAAAAACAAAAACAAAAAGCCAGAATCCCTTTAAAAAAAATTTCATGATAATTAGTACACTTGTAATTTTTCACTGTCAACTGATGGAATAAAAATTAATATCACATCCCAAGTGGTTTTTTCGATCTTACACCCCTATTTTTTTAAAATACAAAACAACAATTCAAAATGAACATTAACGACTTACTTAACCCTGTTACCAAAAATGAAACAAGCAGTTATATGCTTGACAATTCGTTTTTTGAGCAACAACCCATGTGGTGATCCAGACACTTGGTTGTTGGATTTATTACATCTAAGAACATATTCCTATTATTATAGTAAAACAGCTATCATTACAAGAACAAATGAATAATTTATTTATTTTACTTATGGTAAATCAATAAAACCAATAATTAATTACAGTAAGTACTGTAATTATGACAGCTCAGTAAGCACTGAGTTAATATGAGGACACTGCAATTAGATTAAATTATAAACATAGCAGTATCAGCTCTCTAATATCTAAATGAACTCAGACTTAAGAAATTAAGATGTGACTGACAAAGCAGATCGTGTTTTGATATAAAAAGGACAACTTTGTATTCTTTAATAAAGACAACCTATATACAGTCTCAAAGTATTCTTATATATGTCTCAATCTTTTTACTGTTGATTTTATTCTATAAAACTTCACAACCCACTCAAATGGATATCAATGTCACTTATTCAGCTTACGACATGATGGATATCAATGATAAAGCCTCTGTCAATGATTCAATTGACTTTGATGGTTTCTTGGCTGCTGCCACTAACAACATTGAGGCTGATGAAGAGGACGCTTCTCTTATTGAAGCCAAATCCAGCAATATTGAGGTGGAGTACACCTCTGATAAGAACAATTAAAAGAAAATGTTAATAATAACATTATTACATATGATTATGTTTATGTTAAATATTAACTGTGTAAATATATTAGAGAATGGTCCTGGATTCACACATGTCTGAAACCAAGGAATGGTCCAAGCTGAACCAGAGCAGGCTGACATTGAGTACAACCAGTTTGTACCAATGTACACTCCCAACAGCAGTGCTGAGGCCGTTAGTCTGGAGTTGTTCTCCTTGTTTTTCAAGAACAGTGTTTCTCATGAAATCTACAATCAGTCTGTCAAGATCGTAAACAAGTACATGACAGAACATGGATCGCATAAGTTTATTACTATCACATATCTACTATATTACATATACTTACTATTGTATTAGCTAAAATGGATTCACTTCTGTCATATTACAAGGTGGATATCTTGCTCAAGCAAGAATACACAGTCAAGGCACAGGTGTATGACATGTGTGCCAGTGGGTGCTTTCATTTCCCCGATGTCAAGCCTGGAAACTCAATCGTTGAGAATGAGGTGTGCCCTCACTGCAATGGACCATGGTACCAGAGTGAGAGAGGCACTATATCACCTGTACAGACATATCAGGTAGTGCCTCTCTCGGAGCAATTACACTTCAAGTTAGCTCACCCTAAAGAACAGGCAAAGATCGCCTATGGCACGGAGGTTTTGGCTGGTGGCTGATCGAATGTCCATAAGGATATCCTTGATGGAGATGGTATCCATAGACTGCTCGCAGGTGGGATTGTTGGCCAGAGTGACATGGTGGTGTCTATGTTTGTTGACCAGTTCAACCCCTTCAAGGACGCCGCCATATCAGCTAGCATCATTCATGTTATTAACATGAATATCAACCCTGCTGAAAGGTAAATAAAACACATTGATTTAGATGTATATTTATATATACTAATATAATATATTTAGGTACAAGAAGGGTAACATGACGCAGCTGGCCATCATCCCAGGGCCTAAGCACCCAAAGAACATTGCTTCGTTTTTGGAGCCCATCCTTGCCGACCTGTGAGCCTTGCAGACAAGTGGAGTGAAGTGCTGAGACGGAGACCAGTATGTGGTGCATAAGGTTCATCAAGTCATGTCAACTGGAGATACTCCAGCTGTCTCTGACTTGATGAACCTTATGCATCACAATGCACAATATGGCTGCCGCCATTGTTTTGTGCATGGTGAAAGCATTGCCAGGACCATGTGCTTCCTGGAGAGTGAGGGTCCTGCCCCCATGAGGGACATAGGGAGTATTCGCAGAGCCGAAGGAAGTGTAAGTTATGAAATATCAAAAAAAAAACCACTAACATCATTTTAGAGACCTGGTGGTGGGAGATACAATGTCTTTGCAGAGTTACCTATACTCACCAGTTCTGCTTTCTTTGGCCAGAACGAGATGCACCTCCTAGATCATGGAACAGGACATCAGCTCTATCAAGCCCTTGGTGGCAAATTCTGCTCTGGGACTGTGGGCCTGGGCAGAAAATCCCATGGAATGCACCTCTAAGAACGCCTGCAACGACTTGAGTACCCCTTTGCCCTGGATGTTAGCCTAGATTACATTGAAAAAGCAGTCAGCACATCCAGGGCAGATATACCAACGACATTTACTGGTACGTGAAGGTCAATGAAGGAATCGAACGGCAAGAGGAAGGCCATCAATTGATGGACTTCCTCTTGTTTGTTGTACCAACTGTGATAATCGACCACCTCTGCTTTGCAGATGCAAAGCAGGCCGTGAGAGATCTGGTGCTGGCATGCTCCATTGTCCAACAATGGAGCATCACTGCCAGTGACATTGTTGCCGTGGAGCAGTAAGTTGCTTAGATATATATTTATATCCGGTTTTTAATGAGTTTTATAGGGCAATCAGCTGCTAGCACTCCTTCCTGAGGTGCAAGATTTCGGATGGTAAGCTGAAATCCAACATATTCGTGATGAACCAGCACATGCTGGTTCATCTTGGTTTCATGTTGTGGAAAATGGGCCCTTTGCAGGCTTACAGCTGCCGTCCAATAGAACGCACAATCGGTGCCTATACATCTGCGATCAAGTCCAGGAAGGAGCCTGGAAAAAACATGGAAAATGTTTTTTTCCAGATGGTGGCCATCAGCTACTGCCACGGCAACCGTCCAGCCAGGACTGGACCAGCTGACAGAAGGACCAGTAACTTTGAGGTTGCAAGTGATGATGTTGCTGGTCCTCAGCTGTGGTCCAGTCCGACCAGGTATAGTATGGCCAAGTTGGCCAACACCATTGGCATGGAATGGGAGGACCTCGTCCAACAGTTGTTGCCTTTCTGGGCAGGAGAAGGAGTTTCCTCCTTTGAGAAACAAGACTTGGTGGTTTACAGAGTCCAGTCCTCCTTTGACAGTAGACATGTTCGAGCTAACAATCTTGTTGTGCTCAAACATATGTGGGAGTAAGTGTTGTTAGTTATATTCTACATTGTTAAAAGTTGATATTTATCATAATTTAATTATGTTTTTTGAAAGTTATGGATTTGTCTGCAAATTCTTTTCCCACACTGTCAAAGGAGTGACCAGGCTCTTTGCAGCCACCGAGAGTGTTTCCGACGTCAGGCCCTTGCCGGGCATGCTCTTCCCTGTGTCGAGCAACCGCTCACAGGGTGAGATGAGGATAGTGGACATGAAGTCCTTCAAGGAGATGGCTGGCCTCGTCCACAATACTAAGGATGGGGCCATTAGACATATTGTCTGGCCCTCGCCAACCCACAACTAGTAGTTTTTTCTTCTTCTTTTTTTTTCCCTCTTTCTTTTTAATAAATGTATATAAACCTTTTGTCTTATTCAGATATTACTCAACGAAGTTGATTGTTATTATCATTTTATTTAAAATTGCACATCACCAGAAAATCCGAATTAATGGTATATCTGATTGATTGGCTATATTTGTAATCTTGATCAAAATTGTAAACAAAAAAGAACAGTCGTCTTTTTTTCTCACTTAAAATAGACGTCTGAGTTTAACACATGAAAAAAAGATTAATCGCGGGTCCACAGCTTCTAAAAGGGGCTTAGAACACTCTAAATTTAGTAAGATTGATATGATTTTTACAAAGTTACACGGATTTTGCAGATATGCAATTATTTCTGTGAGTACTTGCACTTTTTTTTCTACAGTGATACATTAATTATCCCAAGATCACGTTGCTCTGATTAAGGCTCAGATAGGATCGATTACCTGACCCCAGTCATATAATTTTCCCAATCCAAAATAATATAAATAGCAGTAGTAGTTCAGTGTAGGAACCTGGTCAAACTTTGATACAAAATCCTTTCTCAATAAACAAAATCTACACAAGTTCTCACAAATCTTCGTTCCTAATCTCAAATCTTCAATTCTTCCTCTTAAAAACTTCTTCAACTTCAATCACCACAACAACATTAATGTCTGGACCATTGGATCCTGACACAGTTGCAGATTGTGCGCGCTTGCTCTGGCTGTTAGTGGATTGTGCTGTTCACTTCATTTTTATTGTACATGTTTTTTAAGAAAATAAGGGAAATGACCAAAAAATATTTGAGTGAAAAGAGAAATAAAGTAGAAAGTGTGTATGTAAGTATATCTTATATATATACTTGAAGTATTTTGCTTAATTATTGAAAATATATATAAAAAACTGCATGTTTATTTGTTTGTATTAGTAAAAATTGAATGCTATATGCATATGGTAACTATAAAAAATTGTGGCAAATTGGGCTCATTTTGCCACAATTCTATAGCAAAATGACCCTAATCTGCCACAATTTCCCTTCAATTTTTCAGTGTTTAAAATGCCTTGAAATTTTCATATCCCAATTTCCTTATTTGGGCGTTATGACTATTTGATTCGATTTTGCCACAACACAACACCCACTCTATTAAGAAAATATACTATACCCAACCATTATAAATGTCTGTTTTAGTTTCTATTCTACAGTCAAAGCTCAATATAGTGATATGGATGGTGGACAGAAATTTTATCACTATCACTATATTGAGCATGTTTTTTTCTTACTCTGTGCATTATTTAGTGATATTTCTAATGCCACTGTGAGTGACTACTGCTTTCTAATAGGATTCATAGTATTTTGTCTAAAAAAGTGGGCTTGCTTTAAAATGCTAAATAAAATATATACTACATTTATTTTTTATAGTATACAAATAAACTCAGAGCTTGATATAGTAATACTAGTGGATTCAAATTTTATCACTATCACTATATTAAAAAATAGTGATAATAAGCAGGCATGGGCCCAAATTTTCCAAAAAATTATCACTCTATTGAGCTTTGACTGTACTTTTGTTATACTATGTGCTTTCTAATTCTTTTTTAAGCAAAAGGAAATCACTTTGGTTGTTGTTCTCAAAAGAGAATTCTAATGTCAAGTCTCGATCTAGTATTTCTTTTCTGGCACTTGTAACTAAGTCGCAGAATCAATACCACTGGGGATTGTCAAGTTTATGAATAGTTTTTAGATAAGAATAAAGATGCTTTTTATTAAATATATTTCTTGACTATTTATACAAAATGATAATTGATTTCTGGCTAAAAGAATAGCTATGATAATATGTCTTAGATGCCTGTTGTCCAGTAATATCTTCTACAAGTATATTCACCATCTTAAACATCTAAAACATATATGAAAGACCAATCGGCAAAGTCAAGATCTTTTATCCTAAAAAGTCAACTCTTACTGGTTGCTTATAACTACCAATTTTGTTCACCGATATCAACTCTGACAGTAAAACAATCATCATTCTGTCATTCCCGATCTGGGTTGGTCTTCCTTTTACTATAACAAAGTCAAAAGGTCAAACCCACTGGGGATCAAGGAGTATACGTAAAATCAAAGAGAGGATAAAAGATACCTTTTTATTGATATGAATTGAATTGTCTTATATAGTTTTCTAAACTAATACTGCGCATTATCCGCAGTAGTTATTATTTATATTTAATTAAAGAAATAGTCATTATACTGCGGTTAATGCTCAGGAAGATATTACTGCGCATAAAGAAGTACTGTGGTTAACTATCTTCAGATTTTACGGATTCATCAAAATAATGTCCGACAATTCCGATTGGCTGAAAAGAATTCGGGCACAACAAAAAACTGAAGAGAGTGGGATTCGAACCCACGCCTCCGAAGAGATCACGGCCTTAACGTGACGCCTTAGACCAACTCGGCCATCTCTCCAACTGATATTTGTTACGTGTGTTGTAACAAACTATAAATTTGGCTAGTTTCTGGTGGGAGATACCAGATGGTGGATTTCTTTGGTGGTTTGGTCTGGCGGTGAGCCGTGACGGGTGGTACCAGACTCGTGGGCGTTGACGTCGACGGTGAGTCGACAGAGTGACGTGTCTCGAGGGACAAGAGTGGTCCCCCAGGTTTCTTGAGAAATCTTGCTCCTGATACCCTTATACTCAAACCCCCCAATATGATTCTGTTCCTTAAAATTAAACATTGTCACCTTAGAAACACCTGTCACCCACTAAAAACATTATACCTCTTTCCCCTAATTTATACACTTCTTTATTGCCGACATTTATTTTACACTATTTTTTATTACATTTTATTAGATTCCATTATTATACTATTATTATATTTTTTTACTTTACTTTACTATAGTTATTATATTATTACTTTACTTCTATTCTATCTTACTATATTTTTACTTTATCTTTATTCAATTATTATATTTTTACTATACTTTTATTTTACTCTCTCTATAATTTTCTGTTCTACTTCTACTATCAACACCAGTTATATATAGTAAAAATTTTCACTTAACTTTCTTTTCTTTTCCTCAAAAAATTATTTTAACCAAACATTTTTGTTTATAAAAGGAACAACTTTTTCAATCAACAAAATCATCATTCTATCCTTGATCTTATTTATTTTTGTTCATTATTATCATTATTCTTCATTCATACACAATATCCTTGTTCTTTGGAGTGTTGTCTGTCAATTTTGATATATTTCGTTTCTTTGTTTTCCCCTTTCTGTCTTTCTCAGACTTTGTCATTGTCACAATTTCTATTTTAATCTTCTCCCTATTTTTTCTACCTGTCTGTCACCAATTCTTATCTGTCAAATTACCTATTCTTTTCCATTCTTATTGTATTCTTCTTCTTGTATTTCGTAATTCATATTACATTTATTTGCCAAGTAATACTGTTACAATCCACAACAAACAAACACATTACACGTCATATTTGACGTGTTGCATTGTAGGTTTTATCGGCCACAGTACCAGTCCCTTTTTCAATCGATTTCAACCTTTTTAATCAGTCACAAAGTCTCAAACCCCCAATTATAATTTTATATTTTAATTTTAATTTTATTTATATTATTTTTATTTTTATTCTTCTCCAATTTTCTGAAGACAAATTTCCCTTCTCTTTATTCTTTTCTGAAATTAGTTTCTCCCTCTTTTATTTTTCTTACTTTTCTTACGCACTAAATGTGACGTTTTCCTCTCAACACTACTTTACCAAAATTGTTAACTGTAGTTTTTCTATTTCTTTATAACATACTCCACTGGAAAAATAGAGTAATTTTATCTATGGCATAGGGTACTATTATTTGTGGAGTAGTAGCCTAAATTTTCATCATTTTTATCTTTTTTATTTTTGATGGCAATGATAATGCTTGGTCTGTTTTATTAGATAAAAAAATGAGTTTACTCTTTTTTGTAAAAAATGTCTGCAAGATTTCTTTTTGGAACTTGTACCCATATCGCAGAGTCAATAGTTGTAGGGAACTTAAACCAAATGATATCTTTTGAGTGAGATAATAAAGCTTTTTATTGTTGTAATATTTATTTATAAGTATGATGAGGTTAATGGTCGTGATATTACTACAAATATTTTTGTTATATATGTTCTACAGCTAATAAAATATATATGACAACATGTTTTAACAAAAACATATATTATTGTATTTTAGAATGAGGCAATAAATTACTGTTTAGAGAACTGCCCATTTTAACAACCGGAATAAACTATGTAATTTTGGCAGCTGGTGTAATTTGGAAAGATATATATTAAATTGTGTTCCTGAACAATTTTCTATTCTTGTCAATTCTAAAGACTTAAAAAATAAAACATACACACACAATATGTCAAACAACAACAACAATTTCAAATGCAAGTGCTCTAAATGCTCTTCTAATAGCATGAGATTTGTTTTGGTGTCTACCCAAACACTCAGAAGACATACACAACAAGATATCGTGAGACAATATCAGTCAGGATCTTCTTGTAAGTTCAAATTTAAGAAAATTATTATTGAGACAATTTTAATTAAATATTTATTTTCATATAATATAGTCTCAGTTATAGAAGTAATGTCAAATGAAAATGACATAGAGATTGACTTTGACGACAATGTTGATACCAAAGATCAAGTTGAAGGTATGCATAGTATTTTTATTAAAGTTTTATAATCATTTATAATATCTAATAATTTGATTCTTTTTTACCTAACAAAACAGCCAAAGACTTACCTCTTTTTGATGTTGATTTCTTGTTTGATTCTGAAAGCAAAGATGAAGGTGTCATTGAAGCAACTATTTTGGATATTTCTGATGATGAATCTAATGATGTTAGAGGTTAGTACAAAAAGCACATATAAATTGTGGTATTTCAGATATGAAACAATAGAAAAATAATATATTTGATAATAGAGACATATAGAAATACTTTGAGACTGTATATCAGTTGTCTTTATTCATAAATAAAAAGTGTCTCTTTTTATAAGAAAACACAATCTGCTCTTATTATTACGTCTTAGTTTCTTAAGGCTTTCTTTCTTTACTATATTTGATTATTAGAGTGTATTTACTGCTTAACTAGTGTCGGTATTACAATTATGACATCAAGTAATAAATCGTACTCCTTTAGCTCTTAGCTATTCTTTTCTCTTTTATACTAGAGCTTTAGAACTTCCTACTAAATTAGCTCCATATCGATCTAACATAGTTTACCCGGCAGTATGATATAATTATCTTAACAATCTTTAAGATATTATCTACAGTACTAACTGTAATAATTATTGGACTGATTACTTAATCATTTATATATATTTTATACTGATAAGATGATAGCTATTACGCTATCCCAATATGAATATGTTCTTATATGTGATAAATCCAACATCCGAGTGTCTGAATCACCACATTATTCCCACCCAGGTATTAACTAAATACCGTTCAAGTACTCTATGCAATTCTTCTGATCAGCTTGTTCTTTTTTTTTTTTAAACGAGTACTGTGGTGCTCAAATAACTCTTTATTTAGACCTTACTGCGTTTCTTCTTTTGATAAGCTGTCTTTGCATAATTCTTCCTTTTAGTACTTGAATTTTCTTTAGGTGTGGAATATGCAACTTTCATATCCTTTAATAATTTCTTATTGGCCTTATTGATGTCTTTGATACCTTCTGGAGCTTCACTAATTCTTTGCCAGTATTCCTTTATGAACTTAGGATCGGTAAAATGATCCTCTGGCTCCCAAGTATCGTGAGACTCATCATAATCCAACCATTTGCATCTATACAAAAAATTGTTCTTGTCATCTTTTATGTGCCCAATAATTGCTTCGACTTCAAAAAAGTCATTCTTTTGCTCTAATACCTTGTCAGAAACTTTTTTCAATAAAGAAGGAGGATAATTCCTTGGTTCTAAAAATCCCTTTTCATTTTTCAATACATAAGTATTGGCAGCAGTCTTTCTAACAACAGTGTAGAATCCCTTATACTTTGGATCTAATTTATTCTGTTTTTCTGTCACCAAAATCATTACCGTGGTTCCTGGAACCAGATCTATCATTTTGTGACTTCCATCAAAGCGTTCCTTTTGCTTTTCTGTGACATGCTTTACGTGTTCAAACATGGCAGGGTAGACTATCTCAGTCATTCTTTTAATTTTTTTCTTGCAACTCTTTCTGAATCTGTTCAGCAGTTGCACTATCCTTTTCTTTACTAAAATCGACAAAGTCATTTGGATTCCTTCCAAATATTAACAAGAATGACGTACTCTTAGTCCTAGCATTATACTTGCTATTCAAAAACAACTGCGCAGATAGCACCTTCTGATCCCAATCAGCAACATTACCAACTATTTGTTTTTTAATAGTGTTCACTGCCGACTGGACAGCTCTTTCACTTGCACCATTAGCTCTAGGATGGTACTGCGAAATCAACGCATGTTCAAAACCAACATTCTCTTTTATACATGTCATCAGTGAGTTCACAAACTCCCATCCACAATCACTCTGCAACTTTCTCATCGGACCCCATGTACTAATGACGTCCAGTACTTGTAACGCAATCATAGCTGCCCTTTTATCAGTTATGGCACACAATACATAAAATTTGCTTGCGATGTCTATCATTACTAACAAGTACTCATTTCCTCTAGTTGACATTGTAAATGGCCCAGCCAGATCTATTCCCCAACTGTCACCAGGAAGTGTTGCAGTCACAGGTCTTAAAGGATTATAACCTTTTCTTGTGATATTATGACGTTGACACTGTATACACAATTGTATAAGATCATTTGCTTGACTCTTCAAGCTGGTCCAATAGATACCTTTTCTCTTTAAGGCATGTAGTATAGTTTCTACACCAAAATGACCTTTCAAATGTTCTTCAACTAATAACTTATTCCTTTCATTTTCTGTGGGAGGAGTAAAGTACTCACCACTCAAGATGTCTGGTAGCGGTTCCATAGTCACAGCACTATTTCTCATGATGGATCTAACCACACTATCCCCACCCAGTTCATTTGATAATGTTTCAGTCTCTTCAGACAAACGTGACAACGCATCAGGAAGCACATTCGAAACACCAGGCAAATGAACGATCTTAAAGTCATACTGTAAAATCGTGTCCATCCATGCAATCATCATCAGATTCGCAACACGTTGGGTGTGAAGATATGTCAATGCCTTGTGATCCGTGTACAAGGTAAAGTGAGAACCATAGACATACTTGTGAAAACGCTTGAGTGCAAATACTAACGCTAGTAATTCTCTTTTGGTTGCAGAATACTTTCTTTCACTTTGGGATAAGCTCTTAGCCACAAAAGAAATATATTTTTTCTTGCCATCCTTGACTTGATACAACACTGCACCAATACCAGTAAGAGATGCATCACAGCTGATACTAAAAGGAGAGTTCATATCTGGGTACGACAACACCAGATCACTCAAAAGTGCTTTTTTCAAGTTATTAAATGCAGTTTGATGCTTATCTGTCCTGTGGTATTTCAGGTACGAAACAATAGAAAAATAAAATATTTGATAATAGAGACGTATAGAAATACTTTGAGACTGTATATAAGTTGTTTTTATTCATAAATAAAAAGTGTCCCTTTTTATAAGAAAACACAATCTGCTCTTGTCATTACGTCTTAGTTTCTTAAGGCTTTCTTCCTTTACTATATTTGGTTATTAGAGTGTATTTACTGCTTAACTAGTGTTGGTGTTACAATTATGACATCAAGTCATAAATCGTACTTCTTTAGCTCTTAGCTATTCTTTTCTCTTTTATACTAGAGCTTTAGGACTTCCTACTAAATTAGCTCCATATCGATCTGACACAGTTTACCCAGCAGTATGATATAATTATCTTAACAATCTTTAAGATATTATCTACAGTACTAACTGTAATAATTATTGGGCTGATTACTTAATCATTTATATATATTTTATACTGACAAGATGATAGCTACTACGCTATCCCAATATGAATATGTTCTTATATGTGATAAATCCAACATCCGAGTGTCTGGATCACCACAACTCTTGTTTCCTTTTTTATTTTATAATTCAAAATATATTTAATATACGAATCTCTATTAATACTTCTTGTAATGACTGGAATGTAAATTGGTTTTCATATTGCTTTGGGACTTGATGAACTCATTTTAGTCTTTTGTTTTAAACATACTTTTTTCTTTTTTTTTAAGATTTTTTTTTACTTTTTTTATTCGTTTTTTGTTATTTTCCTCTTTTCTCTCTCTTTTCAATTCTTGTTATATTTGCAAATTTTTTTGGTAAGATTGTTTTTGGTTCAAAATACTTCTTTACAAAGAACAAAAGAATCAATTTTTTTATCTGTCATAGGTATTCTCTCTGTTTCTCTCTCTTCACTCTTTACACTCACAAGGTTTTATAGTAAGACACTTTCTTTGTTTTAAAAGAAATATATACTTCTTTATGTATAACTAAAAAATAATAATATATTTTAATGTTATAGAAACTCACTCTTCATCTCATTCTGATGCGCCATCTTCACAACAGTAATCCGGATTAGCCAGAGTTAGTAAATATACTTTATGCCATCATTCCATACAATTATTCTGACTTTTTTCTTTCTTTAATATAGGCCACATCGCCAAAAATACTCTCTACAATCAAACACGGATATTGACATGGTAATATTTTATTTTATTTTAATCTATTTCTTTTTAATATTTATCTAACTGAATATAATTTTTATTGTAGATGAACATCCCTCTTACAAACGTGCTATTCCTCAAGAACTTTCATCCCATGCTACCATCATTGCCATGGTAAGCCTTTTATTTACTTCTATACATACAATAATATTATTTATACTGTATATTAATGTATATTCTCTACTAGAGACAATATTACTGCTTTACAGATAATATCTTGGTCTGCAAAGAAATCCTTTGCCTTTGGTATGTAAATCAATTATTCTATCACGCAATTCACAAAAATTAATTCTTTCCTATTGTTTTATAGTCAAAGAAATCATAATCCCATGCTTTACTGTAAATATTTTATTTCTTTGTCTATTTGTACTGGGTACTTCCAATGTAAGTATTAATTAGTGCATAAAATTTGCAGTATAAAACATGCATGCACTCCCATCACTAATGTTTTATCTATTCTCAAAGAGTACTGTTCTTACCCCTAAAAAAGGTAATGAGCACCTCATTTTCTTCAGGTATTTGTTTTTTGTAGAAATTTTTTTATCCCAAATATAACAAGCCAGCCAAGCAAGAAGTAACTGAGGGTATAGAATAGCTTTATTAGATTTGAAACCTAGAAGCATTCTATTCTTTCCAATAAAAATAAAAGCGTAAGCCACTATTAACCTAATAAGAACGGGAAACCAAATAAATAAAGAACATATTACTGGTTGATAATTTTAAAGACGTGTTTTTTTGCTGTTGATGATTGGAGATTTTAAAGAACTGTCAGTATAGGTGATCAGTAAAGGTGAGGTGTAGTACAGATAAACCATTGGAGCAATATATATAATGTAATTCGTCTTTGACCTTTCCTGTTCTGTGTCAAGAATACTGAGATAAATCCGTAGTTTTAAATATTTTTATTTATTTATTAAGCATAACGAGTATATCAAAAGTGCTACCAAACCTTACTTGCGGAACCCCCCATTTACATATACTGTAGTGTTTGTAAGTCTCGCATATATAGTGCTAGATGACCTTAAAACCTAGTGGAAAAAATATCAACTATGCTATATCACGTTATTCCAGTACTGTTTGCCCATATATACACATCAGTATTTTCCTACTTTTTTCCAGTGTTTCTCCTTGCACAAAGGTTTTCTAACGATCTAACTACTCCACTCAATCAATTGACAATGGTTTGCAAGCTTGACATGCACACTCATTATGACAACAAGCTTGTAATTAATCTCAACAAGTTTGAATCATATTGTTTCTTTGCCTCCCAGATGTACAATGGGCAGTATTATTTAAAATTTATATCAATAAATATTTTCTTTAATAAAAATTCATGATTTTCACTAAGTCATTTTTTGTTTTTAGTAAAACCCTGAGAAAATCCATTTATGGATGCTTACATTTTTGAATTTATCTAATGCAGACATAATATCTTAGAAAATTGCTCTAAATTGATATTCCGAAAACTTCGAATTTTTTAAACCAATCAAAATGCTTGGAAGTAAATAAAATTCATATTTGATATCAAAAATCTTCTGTGGTGTTTCTACAGTGTACTGCTGTAACTTAGAGTGAGTCTGAAGGAAATAATATAAGTTCTCAGCTATTCCATTCAAAGATGTCTACCAACTACTTTATTATTTAACATACAGATTTATCATGCACACTAATGATTATATTTCATATGATTATATCACCATAATAAATTACGGGAAAAAAAGAGGTGGCCCTGGGGGTTCCCTGGGGGGCTGCCCAGGAAGCTGCCCAGGGGGAGCTTTTCATTCGCCTCCTTTCCCACTTCCTGCCTGTTATGGATTATTACATAACTCTGCTATCTAACAGATGTGAGATTTTATTCATTTACCAATACATCTTTTTGTAGCTTATATGTGCTTTCTTATTGGCACTTATATATGAGAGCTGTATTTTAAGATTTACTTTTATTGAGCCTTATAGACTTTTGCTTAAGATTATATTTCGAATCATTGGTCACTTAACAACTAGTGTTCACTTAATTGGTTTTTATTTATATATAATTTAGGTTCTTTATCTTTTTAATTGGATGGTGAATTTATTTTTAATTGAAATTTCGCTTATAAAATGATTTTATTGGGTGCTGCAACAGAAGTAAATCTTATAAAAATGTTTTATTGGCTGTTGTAACAGAAGTAAATTTTATAAAAAGTGTTTTATTAGTTGTTGTAACAGAGATATGTTTTATAGAGAATGTTTTATTGGTTGTTATACTAAAAATAGTTAATTATATACAAATTTTACTGGCCAGATATCTTTTATTTACTACATATTTTATTTATAATTAATATACTATTTTATAGTATCTATCAGGCATAGACTTATAATTTACTGTCGCTTTTTACGGTTTTTCCATAATTGACTAACTTTTGCAATGGATGCCCAGTTCTTGTGACATCTGGTAAAGTCTATGCCGTTTCTTTTGAGTAAAAGTGCATGCCTGGTGCACATGTAGTTCTTGTCTTCTTGGGATATTGAGCTCCAGCTTGGATTTGATCCTAGAGCTTGTACGGAATGCATTAGGGCCAATTCATCACAGACAAGATGGGTGCAAGTGTTGAGTGTTGCCTTGTTTTCTTTGCTTAGTTATACCCCAAGATCTTGGCCCATCATTTTGTATATATGTCTCAGAGTTATGGTTTTTATATTTGGAACTGGTCTTGTAGTTGGCCCACCAATATTCTGTATGATTTTATATTAGTTTGTATGCTTTATATTCTTTTATGTTTTCTTACATTATGGACTGGAGTTGACTTTGGAATTGTTTGGCCATTCATGTTTTTGTGTATATCGGAAATTTCTAGACGTATCTTTTCTTGCTCCTTCTGAAGTCCTTGTTGGCCTTTTTCCAAGGCAAGAAGTATTTCTTGCATATTCTGAAATAGCTAGAAAATTAAATAATCTATATTGCTTATAATTATAAAAAAAAAGTGAGGAATATGGGTTTGATATGAAAAAGGGGGGAAAGAGAAAGGAATGTTTTTTTTGTTATTTTTATTAAATTTATATTCTTTGTGCAAATATATTAGTTTAATGAGAATTATTATTTGTAAAGTAGCTGTAATAACAATATATCATATTTTATTACCCTTTTGGACTTTTGGATGATATTTGAATTATCTATGCCATCATTGTCTTCAAACAATTAAATACAGAGGTTTGCATACATAACTCAATTATCTCTATTCTTACTTATCTAAAGTGATCTATTCCACTTTTCTAAAAATGTTCTCTATTACAAACACCCTTCCCTATGAATATCAATTGTGCCATACATGTTACAGCAATAAAGCAATTGCTGTGGCATGTCAAAAGCTATGCCTGGGAAAGATGCTGAAAGCTATGATGAATAACGAAGTATCAGAAGATGACTCCTCTTCTGAGTCAAGCCAGTTTATGTTATCAGCAATTCCTAGCTTGATGCTTGAGTGAGTTTGAAAAAAATAGAAAATAAAAAAAAGATGGACTATGTATTAATGATATTAATGCTTTAAACAAACAGAGAGAACACAAACATGATTAGCAATGAAATCAGTGACATTAGCAACAACACTGACCTTGATAAGCCCATGGTAAGATATACATATATATATAAATACATAATACTAACTGCTCTTTTCTTAACTAAAGTATGATATTGAATATGAGAGCAACATGAGAGAATCAGTTGACATAGATGGAAGCAAAAGTGCCACCTCTCCCTTGGTTTTCGATTTCAGCCAACCTTCTCCTGTCCTAAGCAACAATGATGCAAAGAACCTGGAGTTTATTAAAATCATCAATGACTTTGGCATTTCCTGTCAAGCCCACAAGAAGCTTGCTGCACATCTCAACAACATTCTGGAGATGTCAACCAAGATAACGTACAGAGTGTGTACACCATACCTGGGCAAGGAGCTCTTGAAGCATTTCTCTGGTGTAGAAGAAACAGTGTATGACGTCTGCCAAAGCGGATTTATGATGTTTAACGTGGCAGAGAAGGTTGCTTGCAAACGTTGTGGCAAAGCTCGCTACAAAAGCAACAAAACGGATAAGGATGGTATGCCCATTGCTGAGAAAACCATGGTCCAGATTTCTTTGGCAAGGTAAATTGCCCTTTCTTTGGCCAACAGTGATACCAGACACGAGATGTTATACCACCACAATCATGAGCAAAAGGCAGATGGCAGCAAGGTAGAAATTTTTGCCAGGCACACATACCAGTCAATCAAGCACCTTTTCTCCGGTGAAAATGATGTTGCAATTTCTTTGTCTGTCAATGGATTTGCGCCTCATAACGTCCCCAGTTCGATTACTATTCTGCATGCCACAGTTCTTAATCTTTCTCTAATGGTCCATTATGAGAAAAGCCAGATGTTGCAAATTGCAATAATCTCAGGTCCTTCCGCACTACTTGACTTTTGGTCATTTTTGAAGCCAACCTTGGCAGACCTCAAGGTACTCCAGGAGGAAGGAATGATTGTTGTGACCCCAACTCTCACCATCCACACAAAGGTCCATGTCCTTGTGGTAACTGGTGATATTCTGGCAGTGGCGAAACTGGCATGTCACACTGGCCATATGAGCAAAAGTGGTTGTTGAATCTGTAATGTTGTGGGCCAAACTCCTGGCCATGGCCAATATTTTAGATCTTTGACAGACATCACTATGCGCACTTTGGAAAGCTTCTAAAACTTTGATCCAGCAAATTTGTCTAGCAAGAGTCTTGTAGGACAATCTCCTCTTTCTTCACTGGCATCATTCATGGGCCCATTCTTTTTTACCCTTGACGAGATTCATGGCCTTTGCCATAGAATAGGCAAACAGGTCTGGGGACTTATTGGTGGAAAGTATGGAATTAAACACTCTCTGTTTCTTCCTGCTAATGTACTTAAGGAAATCGGCGTGGCAATGGTAGCAACAAGAAAAACAGTTCCAACAGCATTTCATGGCTCTTGGAGAAACGTATCCAAGTACAGTAGGTACTTCAAGACTGTAGATTGTGCCGACTTCCTTCTCTTTGTTGTCCCTACACTGGTGGCTGAGCGTGTAAGAAATACAACTGCCAGAAAAGCATTGCTTGGACTTGTGCAAGCTTTTAACTTACTCATGAGCTGGGAGTTATCAGCAGAGAAACAAACCTCTATAAAAAGATATGTTTAATAAGATTCAGTGTTTTTTTTTCTTGCCACTTATAATTTTCTTCTAGAAAATTACAATCATGAAACATGTATCTCAAAGACCTTTATCAAAATAATAAAATAGAAATAACGGTCTTTACTATCAACCAGCACCTTCTACAACATTACCCCAATATGATTGGTGCCTTTGGTCCTCCACGCGCATACAGCACAAGATCAGTAGAGCATGCTATTGGCAAGTACTCTCATGCCATCAAAAGCAATTTGGCAATTGGCATGAATGCTGGAAACGTAATGGTCTGGCTGGCTCGTACATGGCAATTGTTGACTGATTCTGAAGGAGGCAAATGGAGAGATGTTGTATTACAGTATGAGGATATGTCTGCTGGTTGGCTAATTACTAGTGAGGGCAAGCATGTTAGTGCAGATTCCGATATCGAGTTCTGGGGACCTTTAGGATATAAAACAATTGATGACAGTTTTGAAGACATTTCTTGTCTTCTGATTCTTATTCGAGACTTTTATAGATCAAAGGGGGTGGAATGCGGGACGATTGAACCAGCTATAATAACTAGCCACAAAGCTTTTATTAAGGACTGTGTGGTTGACTTCTCATTTTCCCAAAAAACATTAAGAAAGGCACATCACATTTGTCTTCAGATGCAAGTCGATCTGTTCACAAATGTATGTCGCCAATACACTCCCATGGCAAAAGACTTCTTTGGAAAAGTAATTCTTTTCTTTGAACATGAGAATTCTAGTAAAAGGTGGCCCCTTGTTTTGGTGCTGATATATAGCACTGTATTATACAATGATATTCCAGTGGTAGTAAATGGTCAGCTCAAACCAAAGGTAGTCCACCTGGCAGACGTCAAGGAGTTGGTTGGTCTTGTGGTGTCAGATGCAATGGGCAGTACAACAACACCAACAACAACAAAATATATAGTGTGGCCAGAACTTAACCGCAGCCCAAAATTAAATCTTGGTTAATATAGAGACCTTTAATTTGTTTTTTATTGTAATACATTTTTTTTTCAAATTGTCTTAACAAATTTCATCTTTGCAGCAGAAAGTTTAGATATTTTCCTTGTCTTTTACCTCTGACTTTTAATAGTTCTTGATTTCAATCTATACATGCTAAAAATGTAAAATCTGTAGTTAAAATGTACTTTTGTCTCCTCTGAGATCTAATTCTAGGTAATCAATTTGCTTTTTATCAGCTATTTCAAAAAACAGAGATTTTCTTGTTTCATTCTGCATTTTTGGCTATTTTTAATAATTATAAGCCAAAAATGAAGTCACAATTACAAAAAACGTCCCTTTTTTCCCGTAGTTATATGAGATACATTAGTGAATTATTATAAGTATAATTATAGCTTATAAACACATTGACTTTCAATGTTAATACTTTGTTGGGACTACACACATTTATATAATTAATTATACATTAATTATTCGAAGATTGTATTGCTCTGATTAAGACTCAGATAGAATCGATTATCTGACCCCAGTCATATAATTTTCCCAATCCAAAACAATATAAATAGCAGTGATAGTTCAGTATAGGAACCTTGTCAAATTTTGATACCAAATCTTTTCACAATAAACAAAATCTACACAAGTTTTTACAAATCTTTATTCCTCACTTTCAAATCTTGAATTCTTAACAACTTCTTAAAACCTTCAAACCATCACAACAGATGCAAAGAAATAAATTGGTAAGGTTTATAAAGATTTCAAAAAATTGTCTAGCTAATAAAATATAAAAGTAAATAAGTAAATAAATAAGAAAAGTTCTAGCTAATAAAATATAAGTAATAAAGTATAATTAAAAGAGTAAAAAAATAGAAAAGAATATCAAAAAAAAATTATTTTGAAATAATATTAATTAGTTGATCTAGATCAGAATGAAGAGAGAGCATGATATTTTAGCAATCATGTTTGCTAAATTCTTTGAACTTATTTCAGTAAGTATCAAAGTTATCATCAATCTTATTTCTGACACAACCTAAAAAAAAAATTCAGGAATGGCTGACCATTTTCTAAAGATATTATAGGAAAGATCAACTGTTTTTCAGTGATTACTATTAATATGATTAAAAGTCAGAGGTTGTTATTGTTGTTTAGTTTTATTGTTGGGAAGGGCAAATAGAAGAAAGATTGTTGAGGGAGTGTTAAGATTGTCTGAGTAGACGCAGACTAGTTATGTATATGTGTCTGCAGCTAGTTGAGCACAGTCGAATATGTTAAATCACATATTAGTATCTGAACATACTGAGATGAAATTGGTGTTGGTATTGGTATTGGTATTGCTGATGTTGCTGGTGTTGCTGTGATCGAGTTGAGAACCATGCTGAATTATTTTTTTCTAGTTAGCTTATGTCAGTACTAAAGGTATTTATATATATTGTTTTGTATTTTGGCAGGGCAGCTAGCATATTCCTTTCACAAGTGGAAACTTATTTTGATCTTTGTAGATCAAGTGGGCAAGGACCCAAAAACCACACAACCTGTCAGCAGTAGAGCTAAATCCACTTTTGACATCATTGACCATCTCATGAGAGACATAAAAGTCGGGCTGATATTTAAAACTCTTGCCAACAGAGATATGATAGTCATACTAATAAACTTCTTGAGCTGTATCAGGTATTTTAAACCTTATTTCTTTTGTGGTATCAACTAAAAAGTGTATAAGTATAAGGCAATATTTCTCTTTCTGGATTAAATTACTATAAAATAAGAAAGCATATTATCTAGATTGAGAGGCTTTTGTTTTACTTGTTTTTGGTGGCATCGACTAAAACAAATATTAGTATTAGTATTAAATTACTTTTCATGAATTCAACCACACTGTAAAAGAATAGTGTATTTTATCTGGGTCAAGAGGCTTCTTTTCAATTTGTTTTATTTTGTTTTTGATAGCATTGACTAAGAAAGTTATATATATATATGACAAGAGTTCTTCTCATAAGCTCAATCAAACTTTAAATTAAAAACGTATCTTACCTGAGTTGAGAGATATGGTGATCCAGACACTCGGATGTTGGATTTATTATATATAAAAACATATTCATATTGGGATAGTATAGTAACTATCATTTTGTCAGTATAAAATATATATAAACGATTAAGTAATCAGCCCAATAATTATTACAGCTAGTACTGTAGATAATATCTTAAAGATTGTTAAGATAATTATATCATACTGCCGGATAAACTGTGTCAGAGCAATATGGAGCTAAATTAGTAGAAAGTTCTAAAGCTCTAGTGTAAAAGAGAAAAGAATAGCTAATAGCTAAAGAAGTACGATTTATGGCTTGATGTTATAATTGTAACACCAACACTAGTTAAGCAGTAAATACACTCTAATAATTAAATATAGTAAAGGAAGAAAGTCTTAAGAAACTAAGACGTAATGACAAGGGCAGATTATGTTTTCTTATAAAAAGAAACACTTTTTATTTATGAATAAAGGACAGCTGATATAAAGTCTCAAAGTATTTCTATACGTTTCTATTATCAAATTTATTATTTTCTATTGTTTTGTACTTGAAATACCACAAGAGACTCTTTTTCGATTTTTTTCATATTGTTGTTTTGTTTTTTTTGTGATCTTAAGGCTAGAAAAACTCTTTTCAACCATCTTTGTAATCTTTTGTTAGTATATTGCCTTAATCTCTGCCTATTATTCCATTAAGATCATTAGTTTTGTCCTATGTTTAATATAAGTAAATCATGAAACTTATAGTTTCAGCCAAGATACTTGTCTTTCTTCACATTGGGTGACCAAAGTCCTTTGGCAAGTATTTAGAACGGCTGTTGTCTTTGTGTTTTCTTGGATACTTGACATTTTCTAATGCCTGCAGTTTGATAGAAGAGTGACTATTTTTGTTATCAAAGTCATTTGCAACTTTTTTCATTTTTTTAAAAGATCAGCAATTTGCTGGTTGCCTTTGCAAAAGTGGAATAAAGCTTCAAGCTTAATTATTTCACTTATTCACTCCTCGGGTTTTTCAATGACAGAAACTTGCATATTTGGTTGATCGCATGCTTTGTCTTTCTTTCTAGCATCAATAACACATTTATCTGATAGATCAGAGATCTGAAGATTTCTTTCTACTGGTAGGGTATGATGACAAGATAGGCCATATTAAACTTTGTTCATATAATAGAGTTTCTCAGCATATTCTGGTAAACAGAGCCCCTGATTTAATATAAACAATGCTTGCTTTGATACCTTCATGAAGAGATGAAAGAGATGTTGGTTTTGTCCAATAAGAGCATTAATTGTATTTGATTCTCGTGTTCTTGTTGCTTGAAAATTTATTTCCAGCCTTTCAATGTATTTGGTCACACTCTTAAAGACTAATTCCAGAGAAGAAATAGCAGAGATGTCTCTCTTAAAGGTTTGATGAGCACTTTCTACTTGCTGAGTGATGGTACACCCAAAATGCATAAGCTTGCTAGTGATATATTCTGCCCACTTATCCTTGGAATTCAACCACTTTTTAGAGAAGTAGGTTTATGCCAGCGCTCTGGCCTTGTTATCATCTATTTCTAGTCTAGTACAAGCATTGTTGATCTTTAGGAGAGCCAAGTTGAACTTCATCTTAGTTCTACTATGGATCGTGCGGCTTACATAATTCATAAGCTCTTTTTTCTTGGCAATGAAGTTTGTTTTCTCAGAGAAAGCTTTTTTCACACTGTTCAGCATATGCGAGTAGCACAAAAGCTTCTTGTTTTCTGAGAAAATAGTGTCAAGTGCATTCATCAAAGCAGAACACTTGTATGTTACAAACAGAGTGATAAATTGCTTGTTCTCAAAAGCAAGTGTCTGGATTAGTTCCAAAAAAACAAATATAAGAACCATTTTGCTCATTGGAAACCAGGGCAAATACAATTGAAAAAGATTTTAAGATTTTCCTTCCAAAGTTGTGAACACCCTTTGTTGTGGTGGTTGAAGTTGAAGAAGTTTTTAAGAGGAAGAATTCAAGATTTGAAATTAGGAATGAAGATTCGTGAGAACTTGTGTAGGTTTTGTTTATTGAGAAAGATTTTGTATCAAAGTTTGACCAGGTTCCTACACTGAACTACTACTGCTATTTATATTGTTTTGGATTGGAGAAATTATATGACTGGGGTCAGGTAATCGATCCTATCTGAGCCTTAATCAGAGCAACGTGATCTTGGGATAATTAATGTATGATTAATTATATAAATGTGTGTAGTCCCAATGAAGTATTAACATTGAAAGTAAATGTGTTTATGAGTTCTAATTATGCTTATAATAATCCACTGATGTATCCCATATTATGGTGATATCATCATATGAAATATAATCACTATCATGCATGCTAAACCTGTGTGTTAAATAATAAAGTAATCGGTAGACACCTTTGACTGGAATAGCTGAGGCCTTATATTATTTCCTTCAGACTTATTCTCAATTACAGCAGTAGTCAATACTCATTTACAACATCTTTAATAAAAATTCATGATTTTCAACAAGTTATTTTTTGTTTTTGGTAAAACCCCAGAAAAATCCATTTATAAATGCTTACTTTTTTCAAGTTACCTAATATAGACATAATATCTTGAAAAATTGTTTTAATTTGATATTTCAAAAATCTTAAATTCTTTAAACCAATTAAAATGCTTGAGAGAAAATCAAACTCATATTTGATATCAAAAAACTCCCATAATATATAAAGCTGCCTTGTCAAACTGTCAGAAACAGCCATAAAACCTCATTTTTTCCTGTAGTATATATTAATTTTTTTATATAGAGCCATTGAAAAGCTCAAAATTTTATTGAAGATCTTTGATTGAATAGGAAAAGAGAATATTAAAATATTTGTTTGTAAGGTTTATTTCTGTTTTCTTTTGTTTTAAATACAGGATGCATACGGAGAGTCCAGCTCTAGTTCAGAGTGTTGTAAATGAGTATTGACTACTGCTGTAATTGAGAATAAGTCTGAAGGAAATAATATAAGGCCTCAGCTATTCCAGTCAAAGGTGTCTACCGATTACTTTATTATTTAACACACAGGTTTAGCATGCATGATAGTGATTATATTTCATATGATGATATCACCATAATATGGGATACATCAGTGGATTATTATAAGCATAATTATAACTCATAAACACATTTACTTTCGATGTTAATACTTCATTGGGACTACACACATTTATATAATTAATCATACATTAATTATCCCAAGATCACGTTGCTCTGATTAAGGCTCAGATAGGATCGATTACCTGACCCCAGTCATATAATTTTCCCAATCCAAAACAATATAAATAGCAGTAGTAGTTCAGTGTAGGAACCTGGTCAAACTTTGATACAAAATCTTTCTCAATAAACAAAACCTACACAAGTTCTCACGAATCTTCGTTCCTAATTTCAAATCTTGAATTCTTCCTCTTAAAAACTTCTTCAACTTCAACCACCACAACACAGAGCAGAGGCGAGAAATGGACTTGCATACAGTGTAGAGCACTGCAAAGAGAAGAAAATGGACATAGTTAAAGTGGAAAGACTAGTGGTAATCTCAAACAGAAAAGATGGGTAGTCCAGAGACAGAGTAAACTGATATAGCAGGGTTATACATGGGGTGGGGGGTCAAAGGATTGGAAAGTGCTTAAGAGGACAGAAGGTAAAGAAATAGTGCCAAATAACCGTAATACATATTAAGGGTAAACAACAGATTTTTTTTTAGAAAATTCGCTTCTTCTTTAGGTGCTCTCAGAGTGCTTTATTGACATAGCATTCCATATTGATATAGACACTAAACACTATATATAGTGATTTCCAAAATTCAAAAAAGGCTATTTCGCTTTAAAGTCCGTATATTTTACCCCTGCTAAAGAAGAGGGGTTAAATCTTTTTAAATACCCATATATGGTGATTTCGATAATTCCTATCAACACTGCCTGTAAGAATAATCTTGTTTTTACTATAGTATTCCATTTTCCAGGCTTTTATATACATCAAAGCTAATATTTTTTCAAGTAGGCAAGCAATATATTATTGTAAGCAAAAACCATTATCTCAAGCAGTATATTTTGTACTTTATTAACAAAAAATGAGAAAGACAATTAATTTTAATATGCTATATGTTCAAACAGGATCCTACCTCTTGAGTGTATATTGATTACAACATCAACTTGAAATTACGTAAATATCACCTATATTTGATAAATTGCGCTATCCTGAATATGGTGATTAGTATCTATATCAATATGCGATTTTATATCAATAAAGCACTCCGAAAGCACCTTTTGAGTAAATGTATTTGTTAAAAAAATAAAACTCAGAACTTTGGAATTTTTTAAAAGGATCTACTTTTTTGTGGGGTTTTTTTTTTAAAAAAAAAGAATTTTTTTTACCAAAAAGAGATGATGAAGTTCAAGGCATTGCCTCTCATAATTTTTTTTTTCAAAAATTCGGTAAAGATAACCACTTTTTTACCACTTTTTCATTTTTTTGACTTTTTTTTCTGCAATATTATTTGATTAGAAGAAATTGAAAAATGGATTTTTTTCGAGAAAAATTCCTGTTGACCACCCTTATTAAAGAACAGAGAGCGGATTTTTTTGTTTTGTTTAAACTCAGGGGTGATTTGTATATAGATTTTGCAAAAAGCCACCAGTCAAATCATTAGTCAAACCGCCAGTCAAAAACCCAAAAAACCCATTTTTCCAGTAGTGAATGGTAGAAAAGAAGGATATAAGAAAGGAAAAAGTAATAGATCACAATATTGCTGAGCGGGACTTAATGTGTAGCCTAGACTTTATAGTAATAAGAATAATAGTAGTAGTAGTAATAAATATAAAGTAATTCTTCATAAAATGATACTGTTCACACAATATTTCTTTGCTTAAATTGAAAAGCTCAGGCACTTGGACTTTAATAAACTTTCGGGTTAATAAAAAAAAGTAAGACAGTGCTATAAAAAAAGGCTAATTATCATTTACCCTCCGTCTTCAACTGCTGTTATGATATTTGTTTTACTTAGTTTGACCGTTGTCATCTCTCTGCTTACCTATAGTTACCATGTTCTTGCCAATTACCAACATCCAATTCCCATAGGAGGAAATATTCTTTTATTGACCGCTCATCCTGATGATGAATGCATGTTCTTTGGGCCAACACTCCGAGGACTAGGCAGACAGCATAAGAATCGCATTCATGTTTTGTGCTTATCAACAGGTTCGATTTTAACAGTATAAAATCAATCTGATATATTTATAAAGTTTATACAAATATTTATTAGGAAATGCTGATGGGCTTGGTCAGATTCGAAAACGAGAGCTGGTAAAGAGTAGCCAAGTATTGGGTATTCAGCCGTCTCATGTCAGAGTATCTGAGCATTCGTAAGAATTTACATTTTATACAAGTTCTGAAAACTTATGCTTGTAATATTTATGCCTTCAACTACTTTTTTTTAGTGAGCTTCAAGATGGAATGAAGTCTGTATGGCCCACAGATATAATCGCTCAATTAGTAAATAATTATGTCTCCAAACAAAGTATTGATACAGTGAGTAAGATTTTATATGATTAAAAACATCAGTAGAGTAGTTTGACTCAATTTGTTGAAATGTTAGATTATCACATTTGATGGTTATGGCGTGTCTGGACATCCAAATCACATAGCAGCTTATGAAGGTGCCAAGTAAGTGTATCTTAATTGAGATGGTTGTCGAGACACTTACACAATATCAGGCGATACATAGAAACACAAAAAGGATCGACTAAACTTTATACTCTGGATTCTATCCCTCTTGTGCGAAAGTATATTGGAATTGGGGATTTGATTACAAGCAGCTTTCAGCAGATTATGGCATTGATCAAGAAAGAGGAAAAAGGATCTGTTTTGATTGTGTCTTCACCAGGTGCTTATTTCGCTACCCACAAGGCAATGCGGGAACACACAAGTCAATTGGTCTGGTTTAGATGGCTATATGTAACATTTTCTCGTTACATGTATGTGAACGAGTTATCTTTGGCTAATTAAAGCAGTTTATCAGCACAGTAATATAATACCTTGAGCTAGCTATATTTATCTATATATATATTTTAAATGTACAGTAGAATGGCGGCTTTTATTTTAGCATTAAACTACAATAAAATGCATTAACAATATGTACACATAAATATCAGCCGAAAGAGAGAAAGAAACCCAGTAATAAAACAAGAAGAAAATATTAGATACGAGTGACATCAAGTAAGGTAGCCCTAGGAAACTTATTCAATCATTGCTCAGGATCAAACATTCCCAACTCGTTGTAATATCCCTTGTCTTAAACAATTCTTCAGATTCTTCCTTTCTTCTAATCTAATTTATCCTTCTAAAAATTCACGTATACTATGAATGGTAAAAACTAAAAAAAATTACAGCTTTTAGTATTTAATTATTATATGTATAATAGACGAATCACTTAAAAGAAAGTACAAGGCGCTCAAAAGACGTATTCGAGGAATAGAGACAGTGAGTATAATATTATTTAGTAATTCAAAAAAATTTACACAATATACGCAGAAAAATGCTCTTATTCAAACCGAACTTGATTCGGCAAAACAGCATGTCAAAAGATTACGCATAGAGAGATCGTAAGTAAGAACATATTTTGTATACAACTCTAGATTGAGATTTAATAGTATAATTGGCTAGAATTTTACTCGAAGAACTTGATGACAAACTCTCGACAAATCGATATCCAGACGACGATGATCTCAGTTGTGATTCATATGACTCCGAGTCTGCCTCAATTACGGTAAAAGTCATTTATATATGTTACAAATATATGCACATATCAACGAATATATTCAAAATTTTACATCTACATTTACAGAGTAGTAACAAACTACGAAGAGCCAAAGATTTATTGACACACGCCAACCTTGAAAAAAATACGGGAGAGCCAAATAGTGGTACATCTACACCTCGCAAAAAAAAAGATCCTTTTGCACCCAAAGGTCCTGGAAATGTGTTCTTTTTATTTTGCAGACTAGAAAGAGATAATATCAAAGACGAAATGCCCAATGAAAGCCTCGGAGATGTTACCCGTGCATTAGGTCAAAGATGGAAAGCACTTCCCAATAGTGAGAAGCAGGTATTTAATATAAAGATATATATACATATATATCGTTTTTTGTTAATTTTTTTGGACTAGAAATACTACGATTTGTACAAGAAAGAGCAGCTTGAGTACGAAATGGCGATGAAGACATACAATGAAGCTGGAGGTGGAAATGCCGGGGCTGCTGCTGTGGGTAATGCAGCAGATAAAAAACACACAATAATACAAGAAGAAGAAATAGGAGAAGCAATCGATGAGTATGGCGGAGAAGATGAAATTGAGCTGGATGAAGAAGTCGATATGCTTGAAGAAGAGGAAGACGAAGAAGATGACGAAGAAAAAGAACAACGACAAAAAGAAAATATTGGATCTCCAATATCTCCAGCCAATGTAGTTCAAAGCGTGCCCACGGATGTAAAACATATACAGGAAGTTGCGCCATCTCCACAATCGATATCTCAATATAATACACCCGCAGCCACTGATCCCGCAACTTGATTAAATACATTCCCCATTCTATTTTATTCTTTTAGATTAACCGATCCTCAAATTGATTGTTATTATTATTCATATCTTACGAGCACCCGTTCGCTTTATATTTTTACATTGTCAATAATATATCAGAAAAGGCGAATAAAAGACATTTAGGACAATGTCCACCAGAAAAATATACAATTTTGACTCCCTCTTATTTATTTTTTCTATTAGACTTTGCCCACCTTTTTATTTCTCCAGAAGACAAGATGTGTGAGCAAGCAAGGGATCGTGGTAGTGTAATGATACACTTTTGGGTCTTTATAATGTAGAAATTCTTTCCATTTCCTCCTTTCTTTTCTTTTTCGAGCTTTTTTTTAATTGATAGGCTTGATCTAAATACAAATTTAACTAGTTACAGAAACCATCGGCTAATAAAGTCTTATTATATATATAAATACCTTGAAGTTCAACGAAATCAGAGAGAATACGAATGCCTTCAAGTCTTGGACAATATAGTAGAAGATACGCAGACCATCTGGGTCCTTACTATCCTGTACTTCTGCCAGAGATCCCAGTTTGGAGGTCTAATAGCCAGTTGTTAATACTCACCTATTATTATGTAAAATATATTACCTCAAAAGAGATGTGCTCATTTCCTAGACGGACTTCGAGTTCTTGACTACCAACTACATTTCTGGTAGGCCATTGGCTATCATCTGTCCTAATGATTCCAATCAACATTAGTCATCCCATTATTTCTTATTTTATTATTTTTCTTTCTTTCTATTTTTGTTTTTAAGTCTTACTCCATCACTTTGCTTTCTGAAATGATACGTTTGAGTTCATCCAGAACAGCAGGGCTGATATAGACTAATCATTGTAATCAATACTCGAATTCCACCTTGTAATACGTTCTGATCGTTTTTATGCATACCCTCCTTCTTGATCAGTTCATCATTTCTGTAGTTGGAATTGTTGGCGTAACGACAGAGACCATCAGAGCGAAGTTCGAATTCGAGAAACTCATGACCATAACGTCCTTTGTGGCCTGAGCTATTGTTTTTAACATTTAATGGTGATCATTGGCTGGCAGATTCCATAACTTACTAATAACGAACGTAGAATTCTTCTTGACCGGCCATCGCGTGCTTACAGTAAAAGATAAAAAATAAAGTCGATTTTTTTAAACTTTCTTGTCATTTTTTCCCCGTCTACGCGTAAGTCTCTTAAGCCACCTACGTCATGAAATACAGCTCTTTGGTTTTAAACTACAAGAGATGAATCTATTTTGTTTACCATTATGGATAAAGGCCAATCCAATCAACCTCATCTTTGGATTGAGATTTACTCTTTATTATTTCATCAATATAATAAATTTGTATATACACAAGGGTATAATGAATTGCTAACATTGTATACATAGTAAACGAATAAAGATATTATAAAGATATTATATATATATATATTTTATTAGAACCATTATTTTCATGGAATTGTGATATGCATCTATGTACGGTTACATACACATTAATATAGAAATATCAATTGTTTTTTTTGTTTGTTTGAATGAATATATAAATATGAATAGTGGTGTATATTTATATAGAATAGGGTCCACAAGAGTGATAGGGGGGTATACATCATCATTGCGGTACATTTTTAATAGGAGACTTTACAATACCACAGTGGCCAAAGTTGGGGTCTTGTTCAATGCATGTCTCACCGTCTGGACAATCATGTAGACCTGGAAAACAGTTTCTTCCTGCACCTAAAATGGATCAAAATAAGTAGCTGGTATAAAAATGTCTTATATAGCCAAAAAGAAGAAGAAAAGGAAGTCTTACTAGCGACGGCTGCACTGTCTACACTCTGGCTACATGAAATAAAGACCACCAAGAGAAGTAGGACAAGGCTAGATAGTAGGCGAGGTTGAGTCAAAAGCATCGTAATGTTCCTATCGTTCTTTTCTGAAGAATGAAAGAATGAGAATAATGAGAATAGGATTTATTTATATAGCAACAACTACAAATAAATGACATTTCATTTTAATTCAAGAACGCAAAGGACAAATATCATTTGGGCTATTAACAGTCAATATATTTCATCCTGAACTACTAGAAAAGTAAATAAATAAAGGAATAAATCACTCAAAAAACAAAAATAAAACGGATAGGAACACTTCCTTGGATGGAAACGATGTTCTAACCATCCAACACGTGACGTAACAATCGCGTTAAAGGAGTATGTAGATGTGTTCAACTTGTAGCTTACTTTATATATATATAATTAAAGAAAAAATTCAGAAAATTAGATGCCTGTTTGTACACAATGATTGATGATTTCACAACACCAGTTAGACCAGATGGCATTCCTCGTATCAATAACATTGACACCCCAATGTCAGCCTATGTAGACTATACTCCTCGTCGGCACTTTGAATCAGAAAACAGCCAAAAAATTCTTTATAGCAATTTTAATCATCATAAAAGAGAACATGAATACCAACAAATTGCACATTCATCTGTGCGTGATCATGAGCAAAGGCTAAATTATATGGATTCTCCCGAAGTCCGGAGACATTTTGGTGTAAACAGTATGGTTATGCCCATCAGAGACGAAGTTATTAAAGAAAAAGATGCCAATAACACACAAACAGAACCTCTTTTAGTTGACCAGTGAGTAAAATCATAATAATTATATCCCCATATAATTGAATACTTTTCATCCGATTTTTTCTTAATATCCTCAGAAGCCGTACTTGGAAAGTTAGCGACTTTGAAGTAGGGAATACTATTGGCACAGGAAAACTTGGCAAAGTATACGTAGCCAGAGAAAAGAAAAGCCAGCATGTGGTTGCTCTTAAATCAATGTTAAAAAAAGACATGCTGGAGGCCAATGTGGTCCAGTTCCTAAAACGAGAAATTGAAATCCACAGTCATCTGAAGTAACATGTTTTTTGGTTGATTTGCCTTTATTTTGTTGCTGGTGAAAGATACATTTTCCAACAAAACAAGAATCGGCTAACATGATTTATAGTCATCCCAATATATTACCAATGTATGGTTACTTCCATGATCAGGAACATGTATATATTGTACTTGAGCATTGTACCCAAGGTGATCTTTACTTACACCTACAGAACGATGGACCGTTTGAAGAAGACACGGTAGCCAAGGTATGTACTTAAAATTATATATCACCCAATATATATATATATGCAGATATATTAATTAAATAATTAAATAATTAAATAAATAAAAATACATTGCATCACAAAGTACATTGGACAATTGGCCCGTGCATTGAAGTATCTTCATGGATTTCATATTATGCACCGAGATATTAAACCAGAGAATGGTGAGATTCTTTTATAGAATAGATATCGCATACACAAATGGAAAGAGGAAATAATAAGCAGTCTTTTATACACGCACCCACACCCACACCCACACCCACACCCACACCCACACAGTCCTTATAGACCACAACGGACAGCTTAAATTAGCAGATTTTGGCTGGGCTGTTCAAGACAAGGGACGGTAAGAAAATACAAACGCAAAAGAACAATACTTATATCCAATTCAATGCAGTCGAGCCACGTTCTGTGGAACTTTGGATTACCTCTCACCTGAGATGATCGAGACTCAAATACATAATGAAAAGGTTGATATATGGTCTCTTGGTGTGTTGTGCTATGAATTACTGGTAGGCACACCACCGTTTGAGGTCATTGACAGTGTGACATATACATACATGAGAATAAAGCAAGTCGATCTCAAATTTCCACCATATATCAGTTTAGAAGCAAGAAGGTTTATTACAAAGGCAAGTATTTTTTTTGAAGAACAAGATAATATCTTGCTAATGTCTATACTATAGATTCTCGTGCACGATCCTTCTAAACGACCATCAATTATGGAACTAGAAAATGATCCATGGCTAAAACGCACATCAGAATAAGCCTGATATTAGACATTTTTTTTATAAAAGAAGTTATTAAATATATATATGTATTTGTATTTGCATAGCTGTAATTATACATACGCACAAAATAACAATCAAGAAACGATAACTTGTTGGTTTAAAAGAAGCATCAAATTAAAGAGAAAATATAGGTGACTGTTGCACACAATTGTTTTTCTTCTTGATATGGACAAACAACAATCAGAGCAAGAGAGTCTTCAGAATACTCTCCTTCTTCTTCAAAACAGGCTTCATCAGACCCAGGCAGAGCTAAGGCAGACAAAGCGAACTGTAAGAATGTCATACACAGAGAGGTTTAATAAAAAAAGAATGAGATAGATCGAGTCCAAGAATGCTTTTCTTGACAAAGCCCATCATACAATTAAAACCGAGTTTATCGACACTTTTGAAATCAACACCCCAAAAAGAAGTACATTCCGACTCCATCCCCCACCAGGACTCGTTCCTCTCTTATCTCTCAAACGGACCTACGATGAATACATTAAAGATGAAAGTGAAGAAGAACTAATAGTTGAATCATGTGATGCATGGATCAAAGGACATGATCAAACCCAGGTTTGGGTACGCGTATCCGTACGCAACACATCAAGGCAAGAACATAAATAAAGAAATAACGAGAAAACATTATCAATATGTTATAGATTTGTACAAAATTAATATACTAATAAGACCCAATACTATACCATCTCTGTGTTTAATAGAAATGTATTGGCTCAGGCTTATCTTCATATGGACACCTTACCTAGTACATGGATGTCAGACACAGCTATGATGAATACCCAATGTACTCTGCCCTTAAATCAACCCACCGTTCTTTATGGGGCATTTACGATTGTCGCTGATGTTGCTGTATCCGATCTCAAGTCTGCTCTGCAAATAGGGTGTAGATATGCTACCGAACAAAGAGACATACGGGAATGGAAGTCGAGTAAATTTGTATTTCCTCAATGGCAAGAGCACAATGAACAGCATTGGCTGCCTACACAAGGTATGCTTTGAAAAACTAATATATATACTATAATTTTCACTATATATATATACTATAGATTCGCCATCGGAGACTTATACAATGGCCCGGATATTCTTTCCGTCTCATGTGTCTCTTCAAAGTATACATAGTATAGAGGATACTCTTGGGCTGAAACGCCATACATCCTCTGTATTTATCTCTGATGATCATTCATTGCTTCTTCTTAAATCCAAAAAAGTCTATCACTTATTTGGCTTGACAGATCGCTTGGTATCCAACGCCTGTCACCAATGTAAATCATTTATCCGAGTTCATACTCCAACTTTCCTGTCACCATCTATGGCAATGGAAGAGATGTTGATAGGGCTACTAAATGAAATAGAATATACAAGTGATAACTTTGAGGAAAAAGATTGGTGGAGTATGATTGCTGCACGAGAGAGCACATTATTATCCCTAGTTAGACTTTTACAATAGAGGCGTCTTCTAAAGACTATATTCTAGTAAATCGGTTTATTGATTTTTTTTTTCCAAAATTAACATTGTTGAAAAACAAGCCGAATAATTGCAATGGGTTTTTTGCTGGTATTCTCTTCTAATGTTTATCTTTATCCAATACTATTCGTTCACTGAGTTTCTTGTCGGAAGGCTTCCAAAACCTTTTTCGCTTGTCCGCTCTTAATAGAAGCGCGTGCTTTGGACACACCATCCTTGAAATTAGACGCTACACCAGCAACAACTAATAATGCAGAGGCATTGAGCAGGACAAAATCAAGGATAGGATTGTTCTCTGGAAGTTCTCCTGAAAGCAACTGTTTCAAGATCAAGACATTTTCATGACAATCACCTCCCTTGACATCAGACAAGGGATGCGTAGGAAGTCCAAAGTCACGGGTGGGATGAAGAGTGCCAGTTGTAATATCTCCTGTATTATGAATACGCCAGAACTGTCACAGGTTGTTAGTAGCCATTTAGTCCATATTTTTTGTATTTGCTTAACCAGGTCTTACAGTTGTTTCTCCTGCGGGGCTGATCTAAAAGAAAAGTAAAGTAAATAAAAGCCTTGTTTCACTTGATCTGTGTAATATTACTATTTACCTCATCTAGTTTCTCTGCTCCACACACAACCAATGCTTCCTTTACTCCTGTCAATTGCAGTGCATTTGCCATTAGATTGCCAATTTGCGGTGAATGTACACCGACGACTGTACGCATAGGAAGAGCAGGATTACTCATAGGTCCAAGCATGTTAAATACAGTGGGAATACCAATCTCTTTACGCAGTGCCGCTACATGCTTCATGGCTGGATGATAAGTCTGGGAGAAGAGGAAGCAAAAGTTTGTTCGGTCGATAATACCAGCCACATGATCTGGTTGAACACGGCTAATATGGCAGCCATGCGCTTCTACTAAATCAGCAGAACCTGATTTGGATGATGCAGCTCGGTTACCATGCTACAAAGCAAAAAGAAAGGGATCTTTGGTCAACATCAGGCTCTAATGTACATATATATATATATATATATATATATATATTGGTATAAGATTAGAAGCCTTGATGTGAAATCTTACCTTGGCTACTTTTGCACCTGCACCAGCAGCAACAATAGACGCTGTTGTAGATACATTATAGGTATCATGCCCATCACCACCTGTACCTACAATATCTACAACAGCTCCTTGAAGATGCTCATAGTCATTATAGGGGACGAGACGTGCAAATCCTCGCATACTTCTGGCACACGCAGCAACAATATTTGGGTCTGCGTCTTTCTGTTGCAGTTTTAACGCAACCAAGAAGGCAGAGATCTGACTTTCAGTAGCACGTCCGCCCATGACTTCTTGCATGGCATTCTCGGCATCTTCTGAAGTAAATTGAGTTGGATTTTGAACAAGTGTTTTGAGTATAGCTTTCATGGCGTGTGTTTCTGTCATGGTTGACTATATATGTATGATGTTGAGGTTAAAGAAGAAGAAAAAAATCGGTTATTGAGTGGGTGCGGGCTTATTAAGTGAGTCACTCAAGGAACCTTGCAACCAAGTTCAACATGCTAAAATCGTTGGGCTGTTTAAAGGACCGCTGTGCCTTATCTCCTTTCACCGATAGAAGAAGTAAAATGAAGTGCGATTGTATAATAATTCTTTGTTTTATATATATCGGGCTCTTCAAGAAATACGAGCTTAATACAATGAATCCATTTTATTGTTTGGTTAAGCTGTGAAATTTCTACTCACCAAAGATAAATTACATTGAAGATCTGTGTAATGGTTCCATTTGATTGACTCATGGTGACACACTTATTTTCATCTATTACAGCCTTGATCACTGACCCTTGTTTTGCTATTTTCTCTTAAAATATAGAGTACCTTGATTAGAGTCAAAGTCTCTCTACTTAAGGATATAGTTTATCTAACTATTCTTATGGGTATTCACAATATATTAGGGCTAGTCAGTATATAGTGCTGCTATTAGACGATTTTGAACATATATGATCTGAAACAGCCTTAACTTGAAAGTGATTCTTTTAAGTCTTACCAAGGCTTTGAGAAGAAGTATATCATATTGATAATATTAGTTCGCTTCTTAATAATTAAATCCGATCTGTATTTTAAAGATTTTGGGGTTTACATTCCTGCATACTAGACCCGTAATTTCAGTTTTGCTATACACATTATACTCTATCACATGATTTATTTGAGATTGATTAATCGTTTAAAAGGTAGAATTTGAAATGACAAATTGTAATATACGTACAAGAGCCACTAGAGAGAATAGCTATTTGATGGCTTGATGTAAAGTTTATTTGTAATTACATAATGTAGTACCATATATGGATACTTTAATATGTCGATAGATGATTGAGTAACACTATATATGCATATGATAAGAGAGAGAGAGAGAGAGAGAGAGAGAGAGAGAGAGAGAGAGAGAGAGAAGTACACTTATATATATATATATTACTTAAGAATTTATTCCGAGCCTAGTAGTAAGTTATCCATGTCTGGAGCACATACAAATTTTTGAACAATATGTCCAAGTTCGATAGCTTTTTTGGTTTGGTCTGTGTTGGCATCAACAACCATTACATTCTCCAGGAAAGTAGAACGTGTTCCTTGTGCGATATCCAAATATACATCACCGATTTTAAGCTTCATCTTTCCACTCTTGTAGATTACAAGCTTTCCGATTCTTCCTTCATTCAATTTATCGATGTCTAATCCACGACTCTCTTTCTCTAACCGTTCTTTCTTAGCATCTTCACTTTCGGGTTCCTCATCTTCTGCAGGAACAGGCTTTTCGGATTCAGGCTGTTTGAACCGAGGCAATAGTGAGGGTAGCTGGAAGAACAATAATTCATCATCTGCTACAGACACAAGATTTTTCTGGATTTTATAAAAATTAAACGTAATCAGAATTTTAAAATTGAAGCCGAATACACTGTTAAAAACTCACATCTTCATCCACAGCAAAAATGTGCTGAGCAGGTGCATCATCGTCCATAAATATCTTTGGAAATCCAGCTACCCTTGCAGTTTCTTCTTCTAATTTTATTTTGCGTTTTTCGGCTTTCTTAGCCTTTTCTTCTGCATTTACAATATCCATAGCTATATCCGATGCAGCCGCTAAGTGTGAAGGGTCGATCCCTGTCGTGGTATCAACATCCATATCATCCTTGACTGTTATAATATCCTATTAGTTTTCTTCGCTTAAGCTAGATATTCCCAATTTTAGATTATGTTACCTTTAACATCAGCATCAGTATCAGTATCGGCATCTTCGTCATTATTGCTGGATTCTGATTTACGAGACTTAACAGTCAGCCAAGCAATCTTTTTCCGGAGAACGGAAAGATCAATAGGATCAATATCTCCTGCTGTACGTGAGATATGAGGGAAGGTAACAGGGTTGGTACCAGTTCCCAAGTTATCAAACTTATTGTTGATATCTGTCTCTGGGCTACTCTCTTGTTCAACACGAGAGGTTGTATCTCCTGCATAACCAGCAAAACCACCACCGGCGTTACCACGTCCTCTAGAGGCTAGTATTGGAATATTATTAGGGTGTAAGTATAATATATACCCACATCAAGTCATATCGCTCCATGCTTAATACTTACACATTGACGATGGGCCGAGAGAAAAGATACCTGATGCACTAGCTTCTACTTGGATAATACCACGGCCACCACCACGGCCTCTAGATGCACCACGGCCTCTACCTCTACCACGTCCACGTTCACCAAATCCACCGCGCGAGCCTTCCTATCATGTAAAACTTTATTAATGTATTTTCCTTCATTTATTTATCTTTAGAAATTTTTCAGGGAATCACGTACCGATGAGTTGAGTGCATCATCAATCGCAGAAGTGGATCTACATTAAGTAAAAAAATAAAATGAATAAGGTCCCATATATTTTCACAAGGTTTTGCGCTTACACTTCTTTTTTGTTTCGTTTAGTAGGTACAGTAGGTTTGAATTTCATCTAAAGCAGATTCAGCAAAAAAAATACACCTAATGTGATGAATTCCAGTCAAAATGTTACCTTTGCGGCACCACCTCGAGTACGCTGACCATCATGAACACTTGGAAGACGTCCTTGTGATGGCTCGGGACGAATTGTACCAAGTATTTTATTAGGTGCATGTGCAGTTGCTGCTGTTGCTTCAGAAGACGTTGAAGCAATTTCTGCTGCAGCTCCTGTATCTTCTCGCTTAATACCAGCAGCACCTGCCCGAGCTCCTCTACCACGAACACTAGGAGCAAATCGTCTTGTTTGTTTATTGACTGAAGGGTTGGTAGTGGAAGATGGATCTGACATTCTACTTCTTTAACAAAAGCTAAGCAGCAAGAGGTTCCTTTTCTGGTTTTTTATGTATTCACAGTCACACATTTTTATCGGTAGTTAAACGTAGCGCTATGCCACTTCAGAAGTTATCTTTTATTGGATAGCCATGACTTTCTTGGTCACCATCTTGAACTTGAGATTAGTAGTGTCAGCATCTTGATCAATTTCATCTAAGAGCTGGTTTTGAAGAGAAAGCTCATCCCCAATAGCAAATGCAATTTGTTTTTGACGGGCAAGAACAGAAAGAAACTGTTCTATATTGTTATCTTGGTCTTTCATAGTTTGCTTCTGATAACCTATAAGGCCTTCATTATCTAGAACACGCGTCTTTGGAGTATCTTGCAAAATAACCTTCTTGGAAGATGGGCCAAAAACACGTCCTTTAGTTGGGATAGCTTGCACAGACACCATCTCGGGTGTTTCATCGGCTTGAGGAGTGGGTGTATCGGTATAACGACCGGCGTGAACAAGGTGGTGGAGACTATCTTTTTCCTCCCGCAAAGAATTCAGGAGATCTTGACGGCGACGTTGCTCCCCTTCCGAAAGACCACCTAGTAGATGTGACAGTGAGGCCATCCGAGTAGTGATTGTGTTGAGAAGTCTTTTGGCATGGACAGTACAATTGTGCGACGCAGATGTTTCATTACGGGCCAAGTGGGTAGCACGACGGTTAACAAGTGCCCTGATTTGATGAGTATAATTGTTCAGCTGTTCAAACTCTTCAAGCCAGCGCTCGGAAGGACATTCGTTTACTTGGCGACCGACTGGTACACCCATAAAGTCTCTCCATGCCTGGGTCTGCCTCCAACGAGCGTCTTGACTGGCAAGAATACCCCTCAAGTATGTTTCAAGTGCCCGACGCCGCTCGTCAACTTTTGTAGGGGAAGAAAAGGTAGACGGAAAGTATCGCTTGACCGGAAAGGGGCTTGGAAGCGAATGATGGGGAAATGCCTCTAAAAAATACTCATGGAGACGCACAAATTCAGAATACCGTCTCCATACTTGCCATGTACGCACTGCTGCATGCACATCAAGACAGTACACTGTATGAGCCTTGGGTTTTGATATATTGTCCACTTTGGGTACAAAAATAGCTTGGATCATTTGAGACATTTGGGGTGTAAGAGAAAGAGAAAGAGAGTTGATTTTGACGCGAAATAAAGGGGGGGAGGGTTAATATCAAACAAATAGTCTATAGTGCATCACCTGCAGTGTATTCAACGTCATTGAAACCAATCAACAAAAAAGCATGTATATCATATTTCTCGCCTTGTACAAGTCTGTTCTTAAACTGTCTATATCTGAACTTGTACCTGAATCTGTAATGATCATTACATTTATTGGAATGTAATTTTTACTACCATATTTTATTTAACATGTTTTACAAGTATAATCTTGGAATCAGCAATTTCTTTACTTTTAAAATTACATTTTATTTATAAAATTACAAAGCATTTGATGATTGACATTGCATGCGCAAGGGGAAGGGAAAAAGTCAAATTGTGTGTATGCGAGGGGGTGAGGAGGAGAAGGAAGGGGGTGGGGATGAAGAGGGTTTCGTGCTGAGGGTGGATTTCACATCTGACAATGATTGTTGATGTTTAATATCCGCCGTTTCCCCAGCCACCCATGGAAAGGTATAAATACAACCACCTGCCCTTCATCTTCATAGACGTACTTCTTGTCTTTGTCTTTTCGCCGTCATGTCTGGATTCAACATTGCCACTCCCGCTATGGCTACTCCTGCCGTCCAAACCCCTTCAGTTCCAACACCTCAATCAACACCATTTGCATTGCCCTCTACACCAGCACCATTGGACGCACCAACTCCAAGAGACCATAACCCCTATGCCGTCGCTGGAATAACACCCACTCTACAGTAAGTTATTACTCTCCGTTATATTCCCCTTTACCACTGGGATCCCTGGGCCGATTAGTATTCTGTATTAGAAACATTGTCGCCACGGTCAATCTCGATTGTCGTCTTGATCTAAAGACTATTGCCCTCCATGCCCGTAATGCTGAATACAATCCAAAGGTAATACAAGGGAAATAAAAGGCTTTTGTCTTGGCTTTCGCTCATCTGTCTGTGCCCGATCAAGCGCTTTGCAGCTGTGATCATGCGCATCCGCGATCCAAAAACGACCGCACTGATCTTTGCATCTGGAAAGATGGTCGTCACGGGTGCCAAGTCTGAGGATGACTCCAAGCTGGCTGCCCGCAAATATGCTCGCATCATTCAGAAACTGGGTTTCCAGGCCAAATTCACAGACTTCAAAATCCAGAATATTGTTGGCTCATGCGACATCAAGTTTCCCATTCGTCTGGAGGGTCTTGCTTATTCGCACGGTCATTTCAGTTCTGTAAGTTGCTGTTTGTGTTGGCTTGGTGGGCTGGCCCGAGTATTGGTATTGACAATCTCTTCAGTATGAACCTGAACTGTTTCCTGGTCTCATCTACCGCATGGTTAAGCCTAAGATTGTCTTGCTTATCTTTGTGTCTGGCAAGATTGTCTTGACGGGTGCAAAAGTGCGAGAGGAGATCTATCAAGCTTTCCAAGCTATTTATCCCGTACTCACTGAGTTCAGAAAGCCATAAAATCTCTCCTACATTCTTTTTATCCATTCTTTATCTCCCCCTCTTCTTCTGCTGGACTGAAGCGAAGACGGTAAGTGACACTTTACAACAACACCAACAACAAAAAAGAAGTCCCGAGCACATCACACGGCCACCACAAACCAACCAACAAATACACATTTCAAAAAGAGAAAAAGCCAAGTCCCTCTTCCTCCCGTCCAGTGTGGACTTAATTCTCTTCATCATCACACAATAAACATCGCAAATCACATTATACCCTTCTCTTGGTATTTATTGGTATTGGTATTGGTATTGGTATTGTACGTGAGTGAGTGAGTGAGTGAGTGAGTGTGCTTGTGTACGTATATTTGTGTATGTATATATACTAGTGCGTGTACGTGTACGTGTACGTGAATGTGTATTTCCGAAAATGTGTATAAGTGGGGTAAATCCACCCACAAGTAGTTTAAATCCTATAAAGCATTGGATGTCTAAATATATAGATATATAGATACATAGATGTTGTATATATATTTGATTTATTTTTATTGGACTTCAAAGATTTACTCGTACAAAGCCTTCTTGGCAAACTGAGGCAAAATGAATGCAGCCTTGTGAACCTCAGAGTTGTAGTAACGCAACATCTTATCTTCTTGTTCGGGAGTCCACTTTCTCAAGGGCTGTCTAAGGTTGGACTCAGCATCCTTGGAGCAGATGATGTGACCAATCTGACCACTGGGGTAAGTGGGGATTGAAGTATAGGCATACTCGACCTGGGGGTACAAAGCCTTGCAGAAGTCCTTGACCTTGCGGATCAAGGGCAAATGAAGCCACATGCACTCACCCTGGGTGCTGAAGACACCCTTTTCAGTCAAGGCAGCCTTGAGGAGGTGGAAGAAGTCGGCACCGAACAAAGACTCGGCAGGACCATCGGGATCAGAAGAATCAGTGATAATGACATCGTACTGGTTGATCTTGTCCTTCAAGAAAGCAAAACCATCGCCAATGTGAACCTTGACCTTAGGGTGTTGGAAACCAATGGCCATGTTTGGCAAATATTTCTTGGAGACACGGGGAACGGCCTCATCAATGTCAACCAGAGTAGCCTCCTCAAGACACTCGTGCTTGACAACCTCACGCAAGACACCACCATCACCACCACCAATAACAAGAACCTAAAAATCCAAAACGTCTTGGTATTAGAAATACTACCAGAGCTTCTTTTTTTGTTTTTAGAAAAAATCAATTACCTTCTTGGGGTTGGGGTGAGAGTTCATGGCAAGATGAGTGATCATCTCCTGGTATCTAGTGAAATACCCATGAATCAGCATTTGTTTATATGTTTATTCTCTAAACCCTCGCTTCACTCAATCCACTTCTCCTTACGAGAACTCATCACGTTCAGTGGCCTGGATAACACCATCGAGGACAAGGACGTTACCGTAGTTGGCAGACTGGAATACGAGGACGTCCTGGAACTGGGACTTCTCAATGTGGAGGATCTCCTCGACCTTAAGAGACATGGCTTTTTATTTTATTTGGAAAACCACGTCTTTTAGTAAACTATTTCGCTTTGATTTCTCTACAAAAAGTCTAATTATAGCTTACCCTGTCCGGGCCACATGGTGGACTTCTCCATGAACCAACCGTTTTCGATCTGGGGGTGCGAGAGTGGAGCTGCCATTGCGAATAAAAGTAAACAAGACGAGAAAGCAAGAAACTTGTTACGACAAAAATTATAGATAGACAAGAAGAAAAGTTTTGTACTGTGACGTACTCTGCAAAAAAAAAGTCCGAACCTCCGTGTGGACGGCAACAGTACATGATTTTAAGTGCAAAATAGTACACCACCAGAGAAATTTCTTGTGTAATCCTATTCCCAAAAGGGTGTCAGAGTAGACATGTTCATTTCTTTACCATATATGGATGAACAAATTTTTGCGATAGTTTCTGATCGAAATAAATCACGGATTTAAAAATGCGTTTTCCAAAATATCAAAAATGGTTCAAAATAAATTCTGTTTCAAATAAATAGTTTATATTTTTTATTTCAAAGTAGAAAAAATGCCAAGTTATTTTATATAACTTATAGGCAGAAATATACAATAAATTGAATCTAGTTGTTCTAAGCTAAATGAAAAGGCAGGAAATCCATATCACTCATGATTCTTGAATACAAAAACAACCTAATAAAATATAAATGTAATGAGTATTTCAAGCTTAAAAAAATAAGTTAAATAGAAGCTTACCTTTGACTTTACCGAGACGCATCTCATAAAAATTTGAATCTCTACAAGTGGAAATGAATAAAAGGTTATTAGTATTCAATTACTTTGTAAACTAGGCGTGCAGTTATTACCTCTTAACTCATTTTGACCAGATGATGAAAAAACTAATTGTCAACAAATGAGGCCCGAGATGAATAACTGCATCACATAGTAAAGTACTGCTCTTATATTATACATACCTCAAAAACAAGAGTACACAGACGTATTTCCTATAAAGATAATTACTAGATGTAAACGCACGTAATGAACAAACTTTTGTCAGTAAAGTAGAGTAAGAAACAACGCAAAGGACGTAATCCCACACTTATTCAAAATCGATTTAAAAAATTCTCATTGGTCTACTGGCTTTTAATACCAATATCGCATCTCACAGAAATATTTAAAAAAAAACGCTGTCATTCTCTCTCGGTTTGCCTTATTTTTATAAGTTAAAGAGGTATACTTTAATAATAAATAATTGAAGATACAGCTGTAACTTATTAATAAAAATATGTATATATCTTTATATCTTAATTGAGTTGAGTTTTGTCTTAGAAGATTGCTTGTGTTAGGCATTTTTTACTAGTATTATGTAAGAAACAAAAAAAAAATCATATATTTTTTCTTGTTTGAAATTTTGACAAAGTCGTTTTATATGCTGAAAATCGTTGCCTTGCCAAATTTTAACAGATTTTTTTTTCATTGCTCAATACAACCTCCGAATTTCCTTATTCAATGCTTTGTCTGAGCAGCTTTTTGTTGTGATCAGAAAGGTTTGAAGTAGGACCAAAGCTTTTTTCCTCCTTTATTTGGAAGAGAAAAGATTTAACTTACGAAATTACACAAAGAAAAAATTTCTAGGCCAATTATATTGCTTGGGTACCATACACTACCATATTTGGTTTCTAATTTCTGTGGTGGTGTAATTTTTCTTTTTGATTCAGGTAAACTCCCAAGTTGATTTGGTGGAATTCTTATTTTAATTATAGTGGATACTGCTTGTAATTTTTGTATATTGCTAAATGCAGTATGAATATTACAAGAGAGAACTTTGAAAGTTAGGTCTAACACAGCATTAGTCTCTTTAAAGATTGCTGTTCTTGTAAAAAGAGATCAAAATAAAGACAATTTTCATTGATGTTACAAGCAGTAGCCATTAAATTAAACTAGAAACCCAACTAAATCAACTCGGGAGTTTGCCTAAATCAAAAACAAAAATCACTATTTCGCACTTGAAAGCATGTAATTCGCCATAAAAAGGTAAGTCACGGTACTCAGGGTCACTCATTACATGGTCAGACTTTTATTAGAGGTATTGTCGAGCGAAAGTTGCAAACGTTTGTAATTTTTTATTTCCAGCGTCGAATTAATTTCCAGGGAGTTTTTTTTTTACTAATTTTATCATGGAAGCCATTTAATGTTCATCTGAAGCGAAAATTAGGGATTCCTTAAATTTTCGCTTCAAATACTCACTTAATTTCTAGTAAAAACCGACTTTATTTCTCTTCCCTCAAAACAAAAGATAAGATAGACTGGAGTCTCTTATATGTGCTTACTTAGCAGAGTATGTCTTGATAATCTAAGTTTATTAAGGTTTATCTTTACATTTCTCAGTATCGACGTTATCAACCTTGTAAATCTTCACAACTGTGACCGAGTTTTTTCTACTGGGTTTTGTTAATAATTATCCTTTTAGCAGACTTGATATTATCACAACTCGGCACCTTCTCTATTACACGTACTCCCTTAATAAAAGACTTCTTCCGTAAGCCAAATAGCATTGCTATTCAGGTTCATGTTCATCCTTATATTCACCCAATATTCGGCTTGAGGAAGAATTTATCAATTGATTGCTATTTGCGATTATATCAATCCCGTGAGCACCACATCTTGCATAGTTTTCTTTACCTCTTTGTCTTCTTTTTTTTCACCAACATTCTTGAAGTATTTTGGCAATCCATATATTCACTGAGTTGGCAAGATTAGCTGCACAAAGCTAGGAGGAATCCACATACTTAGTGGGCTGGTATATAATAAATGAAATGAATAGTACAAATAAACACCATAATTACAAATTTGGCAAATAATGATCGAATGTGTAAAAAAACGCAGCAAGAAGCTTCTTACCAAGGTGTGAACACCCCTCCATCATCTTTTCTACAAAGTAATACCAAACTAACCTTATCTAAAAGCTCTACCAAAAAAAGTGTCAACAAAATAAATCGTGTAAAAGGACCTTTGAAAGACTTGGAGAAAAGCTCTTGGCTTTACCCTCGCCAAAACACATTATCCAGCCATTGGGAAAAAAACTTAATTGACTCTAATAGGTTCAATACTGGCCTCAAGTATTTCTTCACAAACCAGCATTTACAAATTGTCCATAAGTATTTTTTTTTGTGTCTGTGGTGCTACAGAAGACGATTTTAATGTACACATTTTACAGGATAGCCTATTTTATTCTTTTAAGAATTCAGTCTTGATAAACAGAGCTTTTGTCTTGAAAGAATATAATCCTCAGCAATGGTTATGACTCTTGAAACGTACCCAGACAACTTCAAGAATGTGTGGGATAATTAAAATATAATCGGCAAACTTTTGGATAAAGTGGTACTAATGCTACTTAACCACCATTTTTCCCTTAATGGCGAATCAAAACGTATCTCGACCACAAACACACTGAATCCACTTGGCACGAAGGATATCAGAAACCACGCGTGTTATGTTTGCCTTTCAGAGAATAAAAGGCTGAAAAAGTCGATACATAAATAGGAAAAGGTAGACGGATCAGAAAGAGGAAAGTGGACCACAAATATAAACACAGCGAAGCAAAATTTAGCGAATTTAAAGCATATTTTTAAAAAGGTAAAGTGGAAACAGCATTTATTGGCTTGAAATTGCCAGCTAATGCTTCATTTAACTAAAGAAGATAGGCCAGACGCTAAATGTTAGTCAGAAAGCTTCCGCAGAAAACATTCACGTTTCTCAAGATCTGAACAGCGCGGAAAAACAGCAAGACTTTTTTGGAAGAGGATGTTGCGTCAACTCAAATTTATCCTCAAGCACTTGATTTTCAGTAACTATAAGCTCATATATCTAGAAGACGTCGAACATTAGTCTCCTAATGCCTCAATAGCTAAAAAACCAGTATGCTCGCTGGTCTGCAATACCTGGAAGAAGTTCTTGCCTACAAAAAACAATATCACAGAATTGCGTGTCAAATATATTTCTGTATCTTCGCAGATGACGTTCTTAAATATGTATGCTATATAAAGTTTACTCGTGCACTGTGTCCTTCGGCATCCTTTTCGTCACCGACTGCATTACACTTGGATAAAACTACATTATATATTATTGACCCAGAATTTAGATAAAGAGAAATCTGAAGAATCACCATCAAATAGCAATAAAAAGGAAGGAATTGTATGGTAGATTGATACTCTATGGATATAATAGGGGTGAGGTAATAGGGTCCTAAGACAAAGTGCGGTGAAGCAAATATGTCACATTTGATTCAGTATTACGCGTCTTCTCTCTCTCTCTATATATATATATATATATATATATACGATTACTTCTTCGAAATAAAGGTCCAGAATTCAAACCCTGTCCCTTTCAAAACAGAATAGTTAGCTTTAGTTGGAAGTTTCTTCAGTTCTTGATTATTGACGTGTCGATTTAATGGTACTGAGACGGGCTGTGCCGGCTTATATAAATAAGTGACCCAAACGGTTAACAAAAATAAAGAATATATATCGATCTTCTCTAACAAATCTTTAGCACAAATATCGGAAATTTTCAGTTTGATCTCTAGAGAAAGATAAAAGAAAATAAAAGTAATGTGTGAGGATAACTTTATTGCTTTCCTCTTTCGATGGTTACATAGGTATTTTGATAATTAATAAAAATAACATACTAGTAAGATATTACTACGCTATTACTAAGATGTTGGGATAAACTATGCTTCTTTGGGTAATTAATAATAAATAAGAGAGAGGAATATATATATATATATATTGTTGCGGTTTATTGTTAGAAGTCATATGATTTTCAATTGGTTGTTGCGCCAGTCGTAACAATCATGTTCTTCCCAAGGTCATGTCTTAACCTATTTGTTTATATATTTTGAGCAAAAATATTTAGAAAGATATGATACGTTTGGACCAACAGGAAATGTGAAGACACTCGCAAAGTGTCATTACTTTAATTACCATCCAATAATAGTCAATATAAAAAACCGCTATTTAGTGTCTTGAACTCTTTTGAGTAAAGTATATTTGGGTATAGCTTTTTTAAGCTATCCTTGAGTATAATACTCTTGACCAAAGTTTCCATGAATATGTTAGACGTTTGTAATTTGGTTTTATAATTCTCTTATGCAATTTGATTATGCTCTATATTTTTTTTATTTTGCTTCTATATAAGTTTAACTATCTATTGCACCTAAAACACATATTCATTCCTATTTAACTTTATAAAAATTCTTATATTCTGTAGACATGCAAGTATAAAGATAATAAATCTACAGTATATATTCGACACAATTTTGGAGATATCATGTAATTATTTGCTTATTCATTGATTGATTAAAAAAAGTCTTCAGTATATACATTATTTATGTCCATCGGTGCTCCACATCTTGTTCTTGTGCTTCAAAATCTGCTGCAATAAAAAAGAAAGAAATAAAGAAATATAAAAGTACGTACATGCAAAACCAAACACGCAAAAAAAAATGCGAGCTCAAAGAGGGAAATCTAACTAAAAACATAGTAAGAAGCATGGGACATCTCACTCACACGACACCCGGTGGATTAGCACACCAAAATGAAGGACGACTAGCTTCTCGTCAAAAAAAGAAGTTGAGCGCAATGCCCTGAAACCCTCGGCCTCGTACTCAAAATCCTGGACACCACCAGAGCTCAGTCAGGACCCAAAAGATAATCCTGTTGGCTTGAACCTCGTATATACAAAATAAGAACAAGATAAAGTGCTGAGATGTTTTGTTTTATTTTATGTTTTGGAACGATTACTTACCGAGTGAAAGAGTCCACCAAAATACTCGTGTATTTTAACGAACTCGTTCGCTGGACCATACTGTTTTTTTATCAAGTTATGCAGACAAAATACGTTAGCAACTTTTCATGTCAAGTCAGTAATTAGTAAACATGGCAATTAGCAGCATATTTTTCACACAAGAACAAGAACAGGAGTGTTTTTCTAGGCTTTTGGTTATGTTTGGCTGTCAGTCTATTGAAAAGAACAGAAAAAAGTTAGATGTTGCTAAAGATTAATGCGCATGAGCTTGGTAGAATTAGCCATGGGGTATTCGGGGTTGTTTATGGGTTAGTATCTCAATAATGGGAAAAGTAGATACTGTGAGAGTGTTATTTATTAAAGAGACAAAGTAATATTGTTTTTATATCTGCTACTATTCAAATCCCTGTAATTCAAATCCCTGTTGTGTAATGGTTGGTTTACACTGTATGAGTGTGTAGTGTACGTGTACCTGGTGTGTAACAGTCCCGGAGATTGTTAACTTGCCAGGTTCATTAGCAAGAAGGAACCAGTGTTTGGTTGTAAGGTCTGTTCTTCACTCAATTGTGGGGTGTATACCACAAGCCATTCTCTTATGTTCTTAAATCCATAAAAGTTAAAAATATAGAGCGCCTCTTTAAAAAAAGAAAAAGGCGAAAATATGTTCAGGTTAACTTATGACGCCGAAAGAGACATATTCGAGCTGGCTTTAACATGCTGGTGGTCTTTACATTCATTACTTACCTGGCGTAAACGTAAGCAGATCTAAAGGAAGGCATATACAAACAGACGGACGCGTATTCCCTTGAAATAATTTTTGCGCCAGTACAGATGGCATCACCATTTATTTGTGATGCAAACATTCTTAACCTCTTTGAGAAAAAAGGGGTGGTTAAGGGGGTGGTTTTGAAAATTATCATAAGCATTTTTCAAAATCGCCCTTTTAATCACCCCTTTGTTTTTACTAAAAGGATATTTTTTTGAGACTATCCTAGAAATACACATTTTTATAAGCCTTACAATTACTCTTTACTGACTTATACTCTTAATTATGTTATCCCTAGTTAAATTCTCTCTTAATAAGTTAGATTTCTGTAATTACGTTTTTGAAAGCTACACTTATACAAATTGATTGTGTTCCAGTTTTTACTTTGCTTTTATATATATGTAACTATTAGTTGTACATCTACTACAGATACTTGTATATTTCTGTCAAGTCTCAATATCTAAGTATCGAGAACTGATGAAACCATTTAATAAAATATAGATAAAACGATACCTGTATTGTTTCGCATCATAACCCAACATACCAGATTCCAATCAAGCATTTCTATGTCGAATCATTTTGACACTTCCAATTACCGATCTACCGTATTCAAATAGGACTAAAGTTTGGAGTTCGGCAATGAATCCTCTGTTTTGATGAGGTTAATATTATTGTTTCTATTATTTTATTAAGAGATGTGTGTGTATGTGTATGTGTATGTGTATTCTTACTTGCGAGTGGCCGCCTGTTTGATTATTTATGTACTTCTTTGAATATACACAAAATAATACTCCCTTTAAAGGTGTTCTTCAGCGCCGTCAGTGTATTACCTAAAAAAATCTAGGGTCGGTTCAATGGACAGATATAGGTGTTCCAGTTCTTATTAAGGCTTTGATGAAATTAGAAACGATAATTATAAGCCAATATTCTGGTGAAAGTTAATCATTTATCTAAGCAAGAACATGGTAATTACTGAGCTGGATCAATTTTCGGTGAAATAATAGAGTAATGTAAAGAACAAAAAAAATACTAAATTCAGCCTCTAAAATGATAAGATTTATTCTCATTGAGAGCCTTAAAGTACCTCCAGCCTATGGTTTCTCTCTTTATAACAACTTCTCATTATTTTCTAAGACATAATAAAAGATTTTCCACTCGAGTTTAAGTGTACAAAGACTAATAGGTATGAAAAAACAGGGTCTCATGAACCTCTTCGTGATGACATTACCATTTATATATATATTTTTCACTTTGGCACAACTATGTAGACGGTATATTAGTATTAAATTATTTCTTTACTAAGATACCATACCAAAAATACTTTAAATTAGCATGTAGCAATAGTCAACTACTCCTGGTTATTATAGAGGCTGAAGTTAGTATTTTTTTGTTCTTTACATTACTCTATTATTTCTCCGAAAATTGATCCAGCTCAGTAACTACCATGTTCTTGCTTAGATAAATGATTAACTTTCACCAGAATATTGGTTTATAATTATCGTTTCTAATTTCATTAAAGCCTTAATAAGAACTGTAACACTTATATTTGTCCATTGAACCGACCCTAGATTTTTTAGGTAATACACTGAGAGTGCTGAAGAACACCTTTATTACTTTCTATTGTAGTCGAATTTCGTACTTCAAAGGCAATCTCATAGTCTGTTTTTATTTTATAACGTAGACTTAACACTTTTACTTCTGTATATATATGCAATTTATGTAACAAAGTGTCTATTATGGAAAGAAAGCCCTACTTTACATAATGTTCTTGCTCGCATAAGTCGTGGAATTATATAGTAACGTGTTATCAATACTTCAAAGAAGATCATACCTTTCTCAAACCTGATAAGATCTTCAATAAAGTTCTCACCCAGTATCCAACATTTTGGTATCCCATACTTTCTATCCACTCTCCCAGATACCCTTTATAAGTTGGATATTCTCACCTTACTGTCCTACATTATTCCTATTTTAAATCTATTTGTACTTTATTGACTATCTGACTCATTATTTGATTAACCATTTTTGACACGCCCCCTCTCTCGTCCATTACCATTCTCGCCATTGCACCCCGCTCTGCCAATTTGCTATACTTACAGAAACCTTGTCTTCCCCACATTTCGTCCTGAATCCAACCCCTTATATCTACTTAATTAAAGCATTTCATTAGTCAGAGAACCCTAAAAGGGAACCCTTTGTGGCCAAAATTTTACACTCTTAATATTAAAAACCATAAAATATTTTGAACTTTAATGATCATGCAAAAAAAAACCAATAAGTATATACTACATTATACCCGCTTTTAATTAAATATCCACTCTCAATAAATTGATCAAAAGCATAAGTATAAAAAACTCCGGAAACAATCACAAGTGTTATCTATATGACACAGTGACATTTTATAGAGAATCTTCTAGATTCAAAAAAGTCTATATATGTTACTCGTGAACACTATAAAAAATGCTAACAACAATCGACTCAGTGTGTAAAACATTGTTAAGCACATCGAGTTTAATGCTGGTCGCTTTCCACAAGGTTTGGCTGACACAAAGCTGAATATATACACGTGAAAGATATATAGACCTATTCATGGCATGATTATCATAATTGTATGATTTGATCATATTGGACGTAGCAAGCATGAAATCCAATATCTCTAAAACCACCGTTGTTGGTTTTATTGGAAAAATTGTAAATACTTTCTACTACACGCAGTCTACGCTCAACAGAGCCATAAGAAGACCATGTATCATTGGGATACATAGCTTATAACCAAACAAAAAAAGATGTGTGTTAATCTAAAGGACAACGTTTTATAAGGTTATGATAATTTTATATGAATACTTAGAGCATTTGAATAGTAGTAGAAGGAAACGCACATCATCCCTAAGATAAAATGACACATTGATAATATCATTCTTTGAGTATGCTTTCTAGGGTTAATAAGTCAGAGTATTAAAGACAGTAAATATTGGAACTGTAAAACAGAAGAAATCTATCGATAGTCTGTTAATACGGGGTAGTAATTGAGATTCATAATAATACAAAAAATTCCAACAGCAATATTCTTATTATTTACATACTTTCGAAATAAATACATAATTGTTTACTTTTATAGAATACAGATTCATAAATTGATAGGTTCGTATATAGTCTTTTTTTTAATATAAAGGTTTATTTGAAATGCTAATTGCAGGTATATTAAAGATCAATTAATAGGAATACATATTTCAAATTATAACTGGTAACTTTTTCTATATCCCTTCAAAAGATTTATCACACTATCAGAGTTTAGACTTTTGTTTAATCGACTTAAGACCTGAGCCAAAGCTGGTCTGGGTAAATCAGGGTGGGCGAGTCTGGTAGGAAAAATGTTAAAAAACCCCAATTGAGACTGGGCTGGAACATATAATCTTGTGCTTCTAGACACGTTATTCCCGATCTTGTCTTTTGTTGATTGTTTTATCGGAAAATTTGAGATTTTGCTTATGAGGACATGAATTTGCACTTTTTTATAGACATAGACGATCTTTTTGTTGCATAATACTTAATGATTTTAGTTTTTTTTGCTCATTAAAAGAAATTTCAAAGCTTCCTTCTATAGTATTCATATTATTACCAAGTACTTTAATATACTCACTGTAATATTGCATTGTAGATGACCAATTTTCAACAAATTATCACTGTGGCATGTCTAGTTGCTGTTGAACATTTGGAACTAACGAGGAAGATATCCGAGTTGGCTTTCATAAAAATAAATACAATATTCTAGAATAGTTTTCTTTGTTACCGTACCTACGTCGAAGTAATAAATAACGATGACAACGAAGCTATTTACATCTCTAGACATAGCATACGTTTGAAAGTATATCAATTCTGGCTGAGCAACTAAAATTGAAACCAAAATTTGATTCGACAAATCTTGGCTTGATCGTGAAATAATCTAAGCTAGTGGTTTATTGCTTCATTCAACATTTTATTTGTAAACCATGTTGATCGTGATCTCAGGTATTATCTAAATATAGCTATTAACGTGAAAGAAAGCTATGAAAAGTAAAGCAAATGAATGAACATAGACGTACATTTCCTTTTGTCCCAATGACACAAGCCACATACTAGAATGATATTTTAATATTGTGTATGTAGTATTAAGAATGCATTTTTATATGATGTGGATTGAAAGCCAGCATGACGTTGTATGTCCATTGTCAATCAAGGAGAAAAGGATATTCATTGCATTTTTATATATAATATTCTGCAGTAGATGGCTGTGTATATAAGGTTTAGGGATGGTATAAAAGTAGAGAGTAAAGATTATCTATTTTGATAAAGTACATGTTATTTTTTTTATTTATTTTTATTTGAATCGCAAAAATGGCTCTCCTTTTGGCCTACTTTACACAAATTGTTTGTGTGCCTTTGAACTACAAGAAAAGCTTATTTTATCTTATTAAGCGTTTAAAAAATGTAAATAGCATATATAGATGTAGACATATATTATATCCATAGTAACAGACTAGTTTAATAAATGTTTTTTGTTGCTATGGTAATGCCCTGATGACTAGGTTTGTTTAAATGAATTGGTAATAATAAATATAAATCTTGATTATTCTGTGAGCTTTACAATAATAATAATATAAAAAGGTTTTTTATTTATATAGGTATTCTTAATTTTCTGGAAAAGTGACTTTCAAAAGCATAAAAGTAAAATTTGGTGATAAACGCCCTGGCAACGAAAACAGGTTTCTGGCATGATCAGTTACAGTTTCCTTCCAAAATTATCGCCTATTAAAAACAATCAACTCATTTGATACTCCTATATATAAATTTTACATGATTGCTTTCTGGTAACAAGAAAGAAAATAAAAGTTCTGATTTCATTTAAAATTCAAGTACTAATAAATACATGATGTACTTTACACTTGTTTCAAATAATCAAACAGTTGAATAAATACGCCTCGGTAAATATTATATACGGTCCAGAACATTTTGAGCCCTTGCATTACTCTTTTATTATTATTATCTTCAAAGGAAATATCTACAACTTTATAGATCAAATGTTGGATAAAGCAAATTGTTCTCTTTTTCTTCTTACAGATAATACTGACCACAGAAATAAAGTTTATTCGACCAGTAATTAATCGATCAACAAGAGTACAATACATACGAAATATGAGACAAAGAGCAATCGTTACAATCAAAATATATATTTAACAGCTCCTAAAGAATGTTATTAACCTGAGTTATTTCTTTCTATTCTATTATAATTATTATAATTAATATCGAAACGAAATATTTTAGACCAATCATAAAATTTATAATCTTTTTAATTGCTGCTTATAAGGACCAAGAAGATATATTGACGTGTATAAATCTTTTAGAAAAGTAAAACAACATAAAATGTAACATATTGTACTATTAAGGGAAATAGGTGGTCATTATAAAAATAATAAAATCTTCACACTTACAAAGCTAGTTCGAAATCCAGCTTCTCTGGCATATGTTTATTCTCTCGTACAGGAATCAATAAAAGTCTGAATTTAATTTAGGGTAAAAAAAGATGTGTGCGTATTGAAAATATTATTTACTTTTATTTTTTCACACAGATACTACTTGCTGTGTATTGATTAATTTTTATCCGAAAGCTTTTTCAATGTCTCCTTTATTTCACGTATAGTAATTTTGATAATTGATGGCTTGAACTGACAAAAACAACTTTACTTTTATTGGACGTATTCTTTATATAAATAATTTTATGTAAAGAATACCCTGCAAAACGAAACTTGACACCACCATTAATTTATAAAAATATTCAAGTTTATTTTCTTTCTTTTATAGTTATAAATTTCGGTTAAGCTTTTGATACGCTACTAGAATTGCGCCCTATTTATTGAAATATATATATATATATATGTTTGGATTGTTCAATCCGTTTAATTACTTTTACTCTAATGAAATACCTTCATTACAGACAGTTTATATTCTTATATTGGACCATATTCATTCAAATATATTTAAGTAGGCGAATAAATTAAGGATGTAGGGGTTGGAACACAACTTAATTAAGCGCACAAATTAAAGAAAAAAAGCACCTTTTTGGGTACTTTACGCAAGTTTCCTCTTGGGGTTAGATGCATTCGTAGCCAGGCAAAGGCTAAATATATTCTAGTGACCTTTGAGTTTTCTGGATACACATACGTCATAAGCATCTTTCCCCAAACAGCAAAGCCCTCAAAATTCATTTTACACAGGCGGACCATACACATCTATCACGCTTTGTCTAGTATTTGCTCGTGTGTGTGTGTGTGTGCTGTTGCTCACACCTTGTTCCTTGAGTTCTTTCTGAAGTTTTGCTTCATTGCAATCTTCGATTCAGCAGTTAATCAATCAGTCAATCATTCCGTCAGTCCCGATCTGTGTGACATCCATCTACCATCCCTCGCACTTGGATCCTTCATAAGTCTTACATCCTAAAGAGAAAGAGAAAAAAAGAAAGAGAAATATATCTTTGAGGATAATATACGGCATTTGCACTATATAATCCCACATACGGCAAACGCCGTAGAAACTAAAGCATCAAACAGAGAGCGTCCAATTTTATTCTTATAGTATTCTTTTGAGATTTGTGCATTGCGCAGGACGAGGTTGCTTGCTGCACGATCATGTCAGATTCTGCTACAATCTCTTCCCAAAGCCTCGCTGACTCGGGGCATTCCTCAAGCTCATTTTCTGTACCGAGAACCAGAAAAGACCCGGCGTCGTCTGCCACATCTCAATACCATGCCTCACTCTATTCTGGACAACAGCAACTTCAGCGACGGCAGCTGCATCACCCGCATGACGCACCTGTTGAACCATCAACACTACCTTCTTCTAACCAACTATTACACTTTGACCTTTTGGCCATTGACCCACCAAATATCTATCGTACTTCTCTCAGACTCACCACAGAAAATGAACTTCAGGGATGGTGGACAACCATGACAAATATCCTTGGTACTGCATTTCATGCAACAAAGGCTACTCTCAGTGTACCCCAAGATCCAAACGATCCCTGGACTGGTCCTTGGGGTCTAAAAGCAACTCACTGTACTACTAACACAGCAAACACAACCAAGGCCACAACTCCCTCTGAAACTACGAATCATCCTGATTATTTTTTATTTAACGACCCTATCGATCAACCTCGCAAAAATCCTCGATGTTTTGATCGTCTTCAATCTCTTGATGCTCAGCTGGAACCTCTCATTACAAATCCAAGTGTGCACCGAATTCTCAAAAGACAAGGGGCAGTTGTACTCTCAAGGGAATATCGACGTCGATCGAGTCAACCACATAGTGCAATCACAAGCCGGCGTCTATTGAAAGAATATCATGCCATAGAAGATAGTCAAGATATGTTCAAACGAGCTTTGCTCGAACAGACCGAGAAAAGTTCTCGGATGTTGCATCGCGCCACTCCTGTGCTTTCAATACCATGCTTACACAGAATGGAAGAGGGAGAAGTAGATGGGCTGACCGAATCAGAAATTTTGGTAGATTCCAAGGCAGAAGAAGAAATAATGGAAGATGAGATTGCTAGAGACCAAAATGAAATCGACCTGTCTGTTTACGACTTTGACGAATATGAACAGCAACAGCCATCCCCATGGTCACAATCGCCAGCACCATCCCCGGCAATGATGGACCCAGACGTGAACCCTTTTTTTCAGACAGTTCCGGACATTGACGATGAAGCATTTAATCCGGTATCACCAGAAACATACGGGACAACTGCTATTCCATTTCCGCCTCCTGCAGCTAATGTTCACTCTGTCGTACATTTGCCTATTGTTCATCCTTTTGAGACTGACAACCAATCTCCACAACACCCCGTCCAGCCCAGTCGATCGAATGCACAACCGCCGCCTTTTGCAATACTTTCATTTCTGTCGCCAGTTGTACCTTATCCTCCCGTCCTACAGGCCAGTCTGACGTCTATTGCACCATTTATTGCCACAAGTCTGGCAAACGCTTTAGAAAACTCGCGCCTCGCAAGAAAAGATCAAGTTTTACGACCTACCACCAGCCACACTCATGGCCACAGCCATCATAGATCACATCACAAAAGAGGCTCCGTAGATAGATCATCCAGCAATCGTACAAACTTAACTACGGATACAGAGTCGGCTATGTCTACACCAACTGCTTACACAAACACAGGTGCTAACCATCAAGCTATATTCCTTGAAAATATGATTCACAGTCGTAGTTCGCTCGAAACAGTTCGTGAGCACCACCCAATAGAGACGCTGCCTTTGCGAGACCTCGATATGTCTTCTGGCTCCGAAGCTTCATCTTATGCATCTACATTTTCTGCACCCGCTGCCCTTGCTGCACAAACTCACGATAGACACTTGAACAGCAGACAACACTACCACAACTCCATCTCACACGATCAGACAGTCTCAGAAGCAGATTTATTGGATACTGAACACGCTGCATCATATCCACGACGTTACTCGTTTACGCGACGTACCTCAATGCGATCACCTTCTTCAAACGCTATACTACACGGCTGGGAAGCCGTCTCTCCCACAAGCGGATTGCCTATCACACCATCAATTCCACCCCTTAATTTATGCGCAAATCGTAGCTGTTCTGAAATCGAGACTACTCCTACACATATAGACGAAATGACAGCTGTTGAATACGACATCCAGGCTGAACGCGAAGTTGCTGAGGGCCGATTACTAAGCAAAAACCCTAATATAGAACATGATCATTCTGTGATCAATGACATAGAAACAGGGCCTGAAGAAGGTGGTGTTTATCGCGGACGCTCCAAAAGCCCATGTAAACGACGACCACGAATTCGAAGAAAACAAAACAAACTCAAAACAAGACATAAAGTTCATCGTCGGCATGAACAGCGTCATGCCCAGGATGACGACGATTTTCACTATCATCATAAAATCTCTGGACGAAATAAAGATGGTGTTGAACAGTATGTTGTCGCACCAAAGTCTAGTCTACTACGCCTTGTAATAGACGGTATTCCGATCCATGTATTGTAAGTTTAAACGGAATTGTCTATTTCTCTCTTCACATTAATCGTAAATATGATACTTGTTTTCTTTTCCTTGATTAAAAAAAAACACCGTATACTAAAAGAAAAGAATGCCATAAAAAACAATTAGTACTTGCTCAACTACTACCGGCCAAGTAACGTGGGTTAACAACCGAACATTGCAGTATACTGGTCGCTCATTGCAGGATCATTTGGGTTCTAACTGGCTATCTCATATGCATCCTGACGATCAAGCTGATTGTTGTAAGGCATGGGAAGCAGCATTTGATCAAGGGAATGGATTTGCAGGTGAATTTCGGCTACGTCGTTTCGATGGAATATATCGATGCTTTCTATGGCGCATTGTTCCGCTCCGAGATCTAAAAGGACGTATAATTCATTGGTTCGGTAAGTGTTCTTTATATCTATATATAAAAATAGCATTATATTAAAGCAATACATTTTGTATCATCATTTTATATAGGCACATGGTATGTCAAATTAATTGAGGCCATGTAAAAATATACACTACTGACTGATACTTTCTATCTATTTTACAAAAGTACGGATGTCCATGATCAACATGTAGCAAAAGAGAGTACTTTACGGCAGATGGAGATTGAAAGCAGTGAAAGGAAATACAGAATGCTGGCAGAAGCAATTCCACAAATTGTTTTTACATTCTCACCTGGCATTGGTCTAACATATGCCAACGACAAATGGGAAAGTTACTCTAATCAACCATTTGAAAAAACCGTTGGTCTGGGGTTCATGTCGCAGGTCCATTCTGAAGATAGACATAAGTTACAACTTCCTGATTTAGTGCGACACAAGACAGCTGGGGTAGCATGGCAAAATGAGATCCGCCTCCAAAGTAGTGATGGAGACTATAGATGGTTTTTAGTAAAATGTATATCTGTTGATGAATTAGATACGGGTCAGGTACGATGGTTCGGGACATGGTAAGTCAATCATGCCTGTAGCTGTGTGGATAGATTTGTGCATAATCTTCTTTGAAAATATGGAAAAGAATGTAGAGATAATGTAGATTTTTTTGTCACAAATATAGTACAGATATCAACGATCACAAACTATTAGAACATAAACTTAAGGAAGCCCACGATGCAGCGCAGAAGTCTACAGAGAGTAAGACCCGATTCCTGTCAAATATGTCCCACGGTAAGTTATACAATCAATATTATTAAATAAAACACTGGAGAAAGGTTATCGCAATGATTTTTGACACTGTAGCCGAAATCCAGAAATTAGGACACCTTTGATAGGAATCACAGGAATGCTAAACTTCTTGTTGGATACCGAGCTCACACCTGAGCAAATGGATTACGTACACACTATACAACAGTCTGCTGAATCCTTATTAGTTGTAATCAATGATATCTTGGATCTGAGCAAGGTCGAAGCAGGGATGATGAAACTCGAATGGGAACCATTTAGCTTGGTGAGCATGATTGAAGATGCGAATGAGTTGCTTTCTACTCTTGCCGTACAAAAAGGTCTAGAACTTAGTTTCTGGGCTGATGACGATGTGCCTGATGTGGTGGTCGGTGATCGGATTCGATTAAGACAAGTCCTTTTGAATTTGATTGGAGTAAGTACAGTTTTTGGATCAAAATGAAAAAAAGTAAAACCTGTTTATTGATCCCACTATGAAACATATCGTTAGAATGCTATAAAATTTACGTCCAAAGGAGAGATATATACCCAATGTTCATTACAACATTTCGACAAGGAGGAATCGGAACTCACGCTGCTGTTCGAAGTAGTTGATACAGGTACAGGATTTGATGCTGATGGCGAGGCAGTCATGTTTAAGCCATTCTCCCAAGTGGATAGCTCAGTAAGTTCTTTTTTACTCATTATTACTGTGATGGGAAATTAATTTATGTAAACGTAGAGTACACGCAAGCACGGAGGTAGTGGACTTGGTCTTGTGATTTCTAGACAGTTAATTGAGCTACATGGTGGAACGATGAATTGTCGAAGCAAGAAAAACCAAGGATCTACATTCTTTTTTACTGCGAAGTTTGGCGTGCCTGCGTCACAGACACACCCACAACCTCAAACACCTCAAAATGAAGCAGCCGATCCTTTCAGTCGCTCTCATACATATTGCCCCCGTGAAGAAGGTTTGCCATTTCATAATGATAGTGTCAACAAACCCCAACCTTCCAAGGATTTTGGTACTTCGCAGCCTCTCTTAAACCAATTTTCCCAATCGCCGGAACTTCCGTGCTCGGTTGAATTAATGCACGATGCACTATTAAATAAAGCAGCTACAATGCGTCTCATGCCTCCGCCTGTACGAAGCGATCGACTGACATTACCAAAGATCGTTTTGTTGGAACAGATTGCAGACCAAATGACCCCGATGATATTAACATCTCCTGAACTAGAACCACTACGAAGCAAACTGAAAGAAACATATCTAATGTCAACATCAACATCAACGCCATTACCAAATTCAAAGCAGCAACAGCCGCAAAATCAAGAGCAACTACAAGCTCAAGAACAACCACAACCACAACCACAATCTCAATCACTACCACAACCGCAATCGCAATCACAGTCTCAATCTCAAGAACACCAACAAGAATTGTATAATGAGAATACGAATCAAGCAGAAAATGGAAAAGAGAAAGAAAAGGAAGAGCTATCTCAATCTACATCAACGAACCAACAACCACAGAATCCACTGAGTGATAGTCCGAATGAGATTGTATTAGACCGGCCCGATCATCGTATCATGAAAACTATCCGGAATAGTCCTGGGCTTATGTCTCCTAATGTGGGTTCTGTAAATCCACCTCGAACGCCTACACGAGGAGCACCGCTGAGGGTGTTGATCGTATGTGAATGGCCACGATCACGGTCTACAATGGTAAAACACTCCAAATCGATTCTTAGTACATTGGTTAAGTCCAATCAAGACCTTGAAATCGAGACAGCCACCAATCACTTAGAAGCTGTAGAGCAACTTGCCAGTCCTTTACGACCGGCATATGACTATACTCTTGTGAGTCTTGCATCTGAACAACAGATTCTAATGTTGATGCGAATGGTGTGCAGCTCATCTTTCCACCAAGGCACAAATTTACTTGTGGTCACGACTCCAATGCAACGTTCGTTAATTATGGAAGGCTCAAAGGGCCAAGAACAGTCGGTTTTGCCACGTAATTGTGGATTTGTGTTTAAACCACTCAAAAGAAGTAAGCTTAGCTGGTATTTTGGAGTACGACCTATTTCATCTGGTTCGGACGATCCTAAGAATATGAGTGCTCCTGATGCTCCGCAACAGCGTGTGGTTACACAGAAAGAAGTCTTTCAACAAATGGAGTCGGATGTTGGTGGAAAAGGTTTCAGGGTTCTGTTGGTTGAAGGTACGCAAACGATTTATTGCAAGTTTTGAAAAGAAGAAGAAGAAAGAAGCAAAAAACCAATTTCAAAGTTTACGTGCTGTGTTGAATTATTGAACGACCATGGATTTTGCTTTTTTTTATAGATAATCCTGTCAATCAAAAGGTATTGACGCGTTATCTGGTTCGGGTTGGATTGAATGTAGAAGTAGCATGTGATGGAGAGGTGTGTATAAATTTATTCAATAGCCACCCACACAGCTACTATTCATTGATCCTGTGCGATCTGTTTATGCCGGTTAAAGGTAAATTTTAGTTTAGTTAATGAGGCATCTTGCTTAGAAACATAAATTCTTATAATTTTGTTTATATCTGTAGATGGGTATGAGGCAACGCGTGAGATTCGAGAGTGGGAGACTGCGAACGGGATCTCACCGGAAAAACAAGTGCCAATCGTTGCTCTTTCAGCAAATGTGATGAGTGATGTGGCAGAAAAGTGCTTGGCAAGTGGGTTCTCTACATATATTTCAAAACCTGTTAATTTTGCCATGCTGAGTGATGTTATTCGAGGATATCTTCTTCCTTCCTTAGATTAATCTTGCATTTTCTCTTTCCTTTTCCCTTTCTCTTTTCCCTTTCTCTTTATACTTGTGTATGTATATACATCTTGCTCTTTATTTATTTATCTATTCACCCGTATATTTCATAAAGAACAATTTAATAAAGAGATATAACTGTAAGTAGATTTTATAGAAACAATAACATGCCCGTGTATTAAAAATATGAGTAATTAATCCAGTTTTTTCTTCCACTCTTAATTTAACTTTTTTTGCTTGATGGTTTGAAATTTTGACTCTTACACCAAGAACGACGAAAAATTAAAAAAAAATTAAAAAGAATACGATTACCATAACATATACCTTGCTCAAATGGTATAAATTTCGATATAGTCAATGTTATTTTGATAAATAAATTCTAGTGTGTATCAAGAAATAGACTTTGCTGGTAGATATTCGAGGAGAAATGTGTGCATGCTTTATTATTATTTATATTTAAATATGACAGTAGCAATATTATGCAAGGAATACAAGGTATAAAATGAAAAAGAAGAAAAAGGGTTTCAATGTCTTGGCAGAGTTATATTCCAATGAACTTCCAGCTTATTAAACTCATAGATTTCTTGATTATATAATAATACAGGCGACTGCGTTTGCCCATAAGATTATTTGAAGCCTCAACATATTTTTCAAATTCTTCCGGACTCATGGCGTTTACCGTAGTGCGTACATTTTCTATTAGTGTATCAACATTATCACCGATAACACCATCTAACCCCCATGCGACGCATTGATGCATTTGCTCAATATTGTTGATTGTCCAACAAAAAACTCGCTTTCCTAGTGAGTGGGCCTCCTTAATAAAGTCCTGTCCCTCTTGGTCGACTAAGGCTGCATATGGCAAACTGATATTATCGAGTTCGTGTAAAAAGTGTTTCCGGGCTGCACCCAAAGACAGACCGATAAAACATAGCTGGTAGCCAATAAAGAGTTGCTTGGCTCTCTCGAGAAAGCGGAGATCCCAAATGCCAAACACTAGTTGCTTCCTGAGACTTGTATGCGCTTTATACTCTTCTAGGAGAACTTGGACAGCGTCAAGAATTTCGAGTTGGTTGTCAAACTAAAATTTTAATTAATTGAATGTTACCAAAGAGAAGTTTCAGACCAGTAGACTCCTAGTAATAAATAAACTTTCTGCCTAGTAATATTCTTTACCTTGATATCAACAATCATATATGTATTTTTTGCAACAACATCGGGTCTAATCAGGATATCAAATACATCTTTCAGTCGAGGGATTGGTTGTGGTGGCTCTGTTTTTGTGAAAAGTCCATCGATATATCCAACCCAATTGTGATCAAATACTGCTCCATTTCCAGTCGAGGTACGTTGAAGGGTAAGGTCATGCATTATGACTACTTCACCATCCTTGCTTAGACGAATATCTAAAGAGGTTAAAAAATAGGATTAGAGGAAGGCTTTCTTATTGTGGTATATACATCATCCCTTTAAAGCTATTTACCTCCTTCTAAAGCAGTTGTATTTGCTCTTAGAGCCTCTTCATAGGAGATGAGAGTATTTTCAGGATACTTTCCGGAATATCCGCGATGAGCGATTACGTCTGGAACTATAATTAAAGATATATAAATAAGAAGCTGCTTCATTTTTTCTTTTCAAATGTTATATAATCTACTGTGTGTCAGTCAAAAAAAACAGATACTACTTTTAATCAACCTAAAAAAAGGCTACCTGAAAATTATACTATTTTTGGGACCTACTTTTCTTCTCCAATGTGCTTGTTGGTGCTAAGCCCATGACTTGATATTGATTGTTTCGGTAGAGTAAAGTCATCGATGGGAATGCGGAAGTATTAAAGTATTTTATAGTTTTCTGACCTGTAGATAAAGCACGTGATTAGCGGAGGTCCATGTATTAGATGTCACGACGAAAAAGAAAGATCGCCGTATGATGTTGAGGGAAAGCTAGCACATTTCAGGTGGTTTTTTTTTAGTAATCCGATAATTTGTTTCTGAACAGCAGTAGTTTGAAAGTGTTGGGTTACTGGCGTGGAACGCACCTGATGACGCATATAGGGTAGGTACCTGGCCAACAGAAAAAGGACAGAAACTCTAAATTCCACACAAATCACCAAGTTCAATAAATTACACTAGCAATCCCCAATGATAACCAAAGAATATGTATATATATATATGTATATAGCGTTTATTTACTTATAGGTTTGAAGATATTCTTGATAAACCCAGCAAGTCAACCAATAAGTACATACTAAATAAGCACACTTCATTATCATTATCGATATTACATATTTCTACTGGTATCATTAGATTAAAGCGATATCCTGGGAAGTCATATGCTGTGTAAGCCTAAAAACAAAAGTGGTGATGTCAGGTTCATTTAACCACCTAAAATATCTCAATTGCCGCGTAATGCTATTCCTAAAATGTTTTTCATTTTTCATTTTTTTTAGAGTTGCTCTTGGCAACAAATATTTTACTCTATAATTATAGACTTTTATTCCTATTTAAATTTCGATTCCTAATTTCAATTAATTATTAAAAATTCTACTGCCTACAGCAAACCCAAGCTGCTGGTACATATATAAAAAGTTACTGATGATAATAATGTCCTTTGAGGACCTGTTTTTATACATACATTTCTAAAAAGGAAACCGCCTACCTAACAAATATTCTAGGTTTCAAATGTCCGAAAAAAAGTGTAAGAAAATTGATTTTTTTCACAATTTGTGTAATTTTTTTCTCCCTCTACACTTTTTCTTCACTTTTATTCAACCAATCATTGCTATCTATATTTGATGTCTAAACCAACAATACCTTTATAAGTAAGATATACAAGTAAAATATAAATTTCGAGCATGCTTTTAAAGACGTATGTACTATATAGTTATAGTCTATTACTCCACATTTCTTATAATAAACTTGTCCAAATATAATATTTTACTTACTATACTGCATGTACTGCAATTTATGCTATTATAGAAGACCATATTTCGACCAAATGTTATGAATATATTTATTTAACCATTAATATTAACCAGTGTTCGTTAATTTAGTATTAATACACTTTCCGACAGTGGCTTTCACCTGATATGGTAGCAAAACCTCAGAAGTGTAAAAAAAAGTATTTCCATATTTGATATGGTGGATGAAAAGTGCAATTACACTTTTCTCAAATGTCGTTAAAGAAACAAACAAACTCTAATCCAATAATTCTGCTTAAATGTTTTGCCGTTTTTTTTTTGACCATGTTGATCTGTCTATACCAATTAATATGTTTCATAAAAAGAGAGATAATGGGAGGCTACAAAAATCCGTTTGTACCGTTTAATAGAATTCTTTATGTTTTTACTTTTTTTTAAACAAAAAAAAAGGGTATTAAATTATATAGGTAAAACCAGGTATAAAATAGAAATAATTAAACATTTTCACTAGTTCAAAGCGATATTTATATAACTAATTTATAAATTTTGTGGTTAGATACGCTTTTGCCCAAAAATGCGTGATTGGAGAGGTCAAGTTTCGATAACTTCATCAAAAGAATTTTTTTCTGTCAGCAAATTTTCCTGGAAAGGTAAAGGAATACCTAAAAATTTTTGAAGAGAAAAAAAAATTCAAATACCAAATGCTAAATGCTAAAATGACAGGTCTTCAATAGACATAATCAAACTGATATCACTTCCCAAGTCTATATTATTACAAATACATATTACAGATCTTTGTTGATCATTTAAATCCAAAACAATAAAACAATTCTTTCTTTCAGGAACCTTGTATAAAGAAAATAAGCAGAGCCATAATAAAACAAAGAAATAAAAGTAGCCACTAAAAGTATAATTTGATCCACATTGCTATTGCAGAACAAAATAGGTTTCCACTAAACTACAAGCTAAACCTTTTGAGTCCTGATAGATTTTTGAAGAAACAAATGTTAACAATTCATTTCATGTCATACATAAATAAATAAAATACTTCATCAGCAAAAAATTAGATTAAACTGCATGTAAGTCTTCCTAAAACATTACTATATATACATACATGAATATCTGGAACTGATACATAAATTATAAAGGTTTGTAGACGATAAATAATCACACGCTATGTTGAAATCATTTCTCTCTCGCACACATACATACTATCTTTACAAAATAACAAAGTATGAAACTATCAACGACAGTGACGTAGACTTGGACAATGGTTTGGTAAAATTGCGGTCACCATTGCTTGAGCTTAAAGAAAGAAAAGAAAAAGAAGTATAAAGATTGTTCTTGATATATATACACCCATATATATAGACATATATATATATATATGTATGTATGTATGTATGTACTTAGATATATTAGTATTACTGTTATAAAAAGAAAATAAAAGGAAAAGGAATAAATAAAATATAGTGGAGGTATTAAAAATAAGACAATAATCACAAAACTGAGAGAACTTCATCGCCATAGATCAAATGAATCTGACTGATGAATCTACAGAGACCAAGTTCATTTCTCCCAATCACACAAACAAAATGTCTCAATTAAAAGACATCTTTGACGATTATACATTGAAAGACAAATTGAAATTAGTGCAATTTCCATGGAATCATCCAGACGTTCTTCAATTCGACAAAACATATATTGTGCTTAGACAAAATGCTATTCCACCCTTGCTATTAGAAACTATCAACTCATGTGGTAAATAATAATAATAATAATGATAATAATAATAACATACCCATATACACATGCTGTTAAGATGTAAAGGGCAACTTTCAAACTTACTGCTCTTATGCAAAACAGACAGGCCTGAGGATGTTTTTGCCTATGCATCATGTAACGCACATTATGCCGTCATGGCAAGCAAAAGTCTTGTCTCTATTTACCTCAAAGTTGATCCCAAGGTACAAAATCACATCATCCAAACACACCATAAACACTGGGATTTCTAACATGATTTCAATCTCTATACACTCATTACCAGACATACGATGAAATTATTTTAAAGCCACCACCCAGCTGCCAATCTTCTCCTTTTGTTATTATGATCCCGGCGCACACAGATACGTCCTCAGCAAAGCTTTTTGTAATTGATATCAATGGAAATGCATCGCTTTGGTCGAATATCAAGTCGGCAGCGCCGTTTTCAAATCCCTGCTGTACTCATAAAATGCCTTTGGAAACCCAGAGTCATATAACCTCGATCTGTCTTCTGTCTCACAACCAAATTGTCGTCGGTACCTCTTCAGGAAGAGTGATATTGCTGGCTATCCAAAGTAACCAAAGCACAGTTGATTTTTCGATTAAATCTTCTCACAAAGGATCGGCCTTTTCAAACATCCTTGAAAATTGGCTTCCGTCTGCAATTACGCGGGTTAGAGGCACACATGGCTGTAAAGATAATCTTCCTGTACTTAGACTCGTCAAAACTGAAAGCATGTAAGGATATAATAAAGAGTAAAGTGATTTTATTTATCGAATGCTACTTACACGCAAGTTATAGGAATGCCGACACTTGCTTTATGACATTGAATGATGGAATGCTTCAAAAGTGGGCGGTCTCCGCGAATGGTGACCCAAAGGTGAGCTTTTTCTTTTTCTGACTACTATTATTGTAAAATAACCCAAAAACATGAAGATACACATACACAAATAGTAGATGGTTTCTTTTATTAATTTAGCCGTTGCTCTATACAGCTCTTATTCAAATTAGACGTTGTACCTGCTGTCAAGCAATACATATCAAAGAATATCTTGAAAAGACCATCGGATGAGGATGTGAAAATACATATAATTGACATGGACAGATACAAGTAAGCATTTTTTTCTTTCTTTCTTAACTGCTATGTATGTACAGTGTGGCTAAAGAGCTTTAAAGTCCGGGCACATCGGCACTTCTTGTATCATACCATGTTCCAGAGATGGATAACTGCACCCAATTTGCTGTTATTCTTTTGTATATCTCTACTATAAGCTCATTAGTAGAGGGATATCAACTTACTGAAAAAGAATACAAGATAAATCATATTGTCACCCTGCCATATTCAACGGTATACAAAGCTAAAACAATCATTGGGAGTGGAGGATTCTAGAGGTCCAAGAGTGTGCCACTGTCAAATCAACTAACATATTTGATTAAACAAAACATAAAAATAATAATAATTAGATAATGAGTAGCAAAAAACGAAAGCCGACCATTAGAGTCTCTGGAACTGGGCCTATTGCATTTGTAACCTTTGACGACAGCGTCATATCTATCTGTATCGACCAACATACCATATTTGAAAGCACAATTGGCTTAAAACCAGAACTGGGCGACATGTTTCTTTACACCACTGTTCAAGATACCAACAGAGAGAAGTCTGATGAAGATGACGCTTCGGTGGCAACAATTCTTACTGCCATGGGTAAAGTCTTGGAATTCAAGGTAGACCACAAAGCAATCAAAGATAAGAAATCAAATGAGTAAGTATTGTGATAAAAATATTAGCAATTATATCCATATGTTCTAAATATTGGGTATATATTTATTGAAATACCTTTTCTTTTTAAAAAAAATAGAGTATTTGATAATACAAAGTTTCTTGAAAAAAGGCTTTTGCAAGCTGCGGCATTCCAAGACAAGGCCAATGTATGGGAAAAGAGTCATAGAATACGTGTGAGAAACTAAATAAAAGGTTGTATTTATGTGTAAATAGAACCCATTATCTTTTCCCATATCTACCAGGCCAATGCGTGGCAATATAGGCAAAGCTGCACTATCTGCCACACACAGTGTCTTTGTTGGAGGTAAGCAATATTCCTGTAATTAAAACTTTGTATAGATAAAATATATATATAAGAAATTGTATGCTAATCCGATATTTGGATGGCAGATTGTTTCTTTACAGGACCAAAGATGAATTTTACACCCTTCTTTTCTTTGCGTTTACAATTCATTATGAACATTGCTGATGCCTTAAAGAAAGAAGATTTATTCAGCCAGGTAGGTTTCGGTGACATGATGTGTTTTATAATGGAACAGATCACAACATTCTAATAATACTACTGCTGCTGTTGCTACTGCTATAGATTGATCGGACAACCAGGAAAAAGCTACTCGCATATACAGAAGCTTCGATTGTAGCTGATGAGATATGGAAACAATATACTAATCAAAAGTAAGTACGCAAATAAAATAAACAAAAATGGCTGGCTATATGCTTTCTCAAAAGGTTATATAAAAAATATGTTACTAATACCCATATTTACATAACATCGATATAAATATAAAAAGAAAAAAGTCGGCACACTTCTTTGAATACACAGCTATTATTGAAAAGGTGTTTTTGGGTTTATCTCCATCTAAACACATGCTCACGCTTCAAGACAATGAGCGAATTTTGGCCGATTCTTTGTCAAAACATGTAAGGAATAGTAAATAATTAATGCTTGAGGCTCTATACAGTCAATAAACCCGGACTAAAACTGCTTCCTTTGTAACTGACTGACTTAAATTTGGTAAACTCCTATCCACAAACAAGTGTATTTTCCCCACTCAATTCTTCGAGGCCTTTGCCAATATACAAGAATCTCTTTATTTCACTTCTCCTATGAAAATGCAGGGATTTAGAATCAGAGCCAACGAACTTATCTTGGTAATATATATATATTGAAGTAAACAGATTTCTCCTTTTCCCTTGAAAATTAACTCTTTTGATTTATTTGTTTTTGGTATTGGTGGTATTTTAGAGTATACGCCACGCTTATAGAAAGTTTGAGACCCGCCTCAAGGATTATAATCTACCTGATGTTAATAAAGTCTGGACTCGTAAGTGTTTAAAGAATATTTAACAGGAAATAATGTGAGACTAGCTTCTGTAAATAATAATGATACTAATGATGATGATGATATATATGTACACATAGTCAAATGGCGAAAGTTATTAAAGAGTTCATTTGAAAAGACGTACGCTTTCCACTCCATAAACCAATCATATACAGATAATTTTGTCGACGAGAAAAACACTCTCAATGAACATATCACTCTAAATCTGCCGGTGAATATGGAGTCTGATCTTGGGAAACAGCTCTGTGATCTCGGTCAGGAACTGTTAAACTTGGATATTTCAGAAGAGGACAGGTAAGATTTTGGTACAAAATAAGAATTACTTTATCTTCCTTACTTTCTTTTTATTGATATATAAATGTATATAAATACCCAATTTCTAACGCGTAAAACAAAAACTAAACATAAAAAAATCAATTGTGTAAAAAAGCTCTGCTGTAGATAAAACAGTACACCAGATCCAAGGATTTGTAATCGAAACAATTTTCAAGACTGGGTACAAGCAATTGGCAATTGAAATGGCAGAGAAATCTAAACATTTTAGTGCACTCCTTGAAATTACTCAGAGTGAAGAAGGGACTGAAGCTGAAAAATTACGCGAAACATATCTCTGTCGATATGGAAATGAATTTGTATATTCTTTATGCAAATGGTATTGCGATCACAGTAAGTTTAATAATAATAGTAGTAGTAGTAGTAGTAGTAGTAGCAGTGATGATGCTGTCTGTAGTGCTATTGCCATTTTCTTTGTCATTGTCATTTTTTTATCTTAAAAGTAATGCTCTAATCAACATAAATTTGTAGATCAAGAAGGCAAGATTTTAAAGCTAAAGCCATCATATTTTCAGCCCATCACAGAGTTTTTTCAAGAAAATAAGGTTCCGATTGCATGGATACATTATATGCGTGTGTGTGATTATAAGAATATGTTCGGTGCTCTGCAAGAGGTACTAAGAACAGAGCACGAACCCTCAAAGAGAAAGGTAAGATTCCCTTTCTTTCTTTCTTTCTTTCTTCCGGTTAACATGTAGCCTATTGTTTTAATACATTCTTTGTAGGCACTTTTGGGCTATTCTCGATTGGCTTACATGTCTGCCAATGGCGAAGGTCCTGACTCTCTACCATTAAATAAATTATTAGGTAAGTATATAATTTAATTTAATAAAAAGTCATTTGTGTAATCTAATTCTTCTTTATTATTATTCTTCAAATAATAATAATAATAATAATAATAATAATAGAATCCAAAGAAATGAAGAGGATTACTAAAGAGCTCGAATCGATCAAAGAAGACGAGACCGATCTATATTCAAAATTTTTAAAAAATAAACAAATAAAATAAATACGATTGTTGATTATCTATTCAAATATAATAGATGAAGAATTCTTAAGCCAACAATTGATGTGCTCTAAAATAAAAGCGATGTAAAAGGAGATGTGTGCTCATAAAGTCCAATATACTTAAAGGGATCTTTCGATACTCTTTAACTTTATCTTCGTCTTTGTCTTTGTCTCTCTAACCTTTTTTTTTAAGGTCATGCTAATCTTTCTAAGCTCCAGAGACCTTTCAAAAAATAAAAATAAAATCATTTCAATCAAACCTACTTTATGGTATCGATCCCTTACATTGTAATAACAGGTAAAAGAATCATAAGAAGGATTTGGTTTTCTATCACACGCTCACAAAACAGAAATTAGCCCAAAAGGAGCCAACTGCCTAGGCTACATAAAGTTTTATATATATAAAAAGGAGACTCAAAAGGACAATATAGTTAATCTCCTTAAAAAGAAATAAAAAAAGAAAGAAAGAAAGAAAGAAAGAAAGAAAAAAGAGGTGCTTCTGTGCTTCTAGGTTTTCAGACATACGCCAAGGATTTTTTTTTGGAAGATGAGCCTATTGCTGCTCATAGATCATTTGTATTCTCCTAAGCTGTGTGTATGTAGGCATATGCTACATCACAAGAGACTATGGTTTATCTAATATTAGTCAATCAGAGAGAGAGAGAGAAAGGTAAAAGGAGTAAAAAGTAGAGAGAAGAAAGAGAAGAAATTTTATATACACATATATTTTTTTCATCTTCTTCTTTTAGTGTGTCTTGGGTTGAAGATGCACATATTAAAGAAAAATAGATTTCTTGGAAAATTCACCACCTTCTGAAATCATTGTACATCTTTGCGTAGTAAAAAATATATATAGAAATGAAAATATAGAGGAGAAGAAGGGAGGGGGGAAGTAAGTCCAGTCTGCTTTAGGAAAAAAAAACAAAAAATGTATTATCAAAATGGGTTTATTAGGAAAATGTATATAGATAGATAAAGAGGTATATACATATATTTATATGTAGAAAAATAAATAACATTCTATAGGTAGGCACATGTATAGCTATATAGATATATACAGGGCAAAGGATCAACTTTAAAAAGGTTAACAAGATATAAGAAAAGATATGGTGTCTATCCACAATGCTTAAGAACATTAACAAAGTCTCTATAGTTGAAATTTCCATGTTCATCTACAGGTGTTCCCTTGAACATGATGTCTACCTACATATACATAAAAGTGCATTCCATTAGCAAATATTCAACCAGTCAAGAATTCCAAAAAAGAATATTATAATTATAATTTATAATTTATAATTTATAATTCATAATCTCCAAAAATTATATTACCTCTTCATCAGTGAATCTATCTCCCATGGTGGTCATACACTCTCGAAGATACTCAGCATTTATGATGCCTTTTCCACTTTCATCAAATGCAGAAAATGCATCCATAATAACATTATCTTGGTCTATATCGGCACGCTTATCAGCCATCAATGTCAGGAACACCGTAAAGTTGATCGATCCAGGCGCCTCGCTCATCATGTTCTCTAGTTGTTCAACACTTGCTGGTTGACCTGATAGAAAACATATGAATAAATATCATTAGAATCCTGTTAACGTTTATATAAGTTGACTCACCCAGGCGTTGAAATGTAACTTCAAGGTCTTTGGCATCGACTATGCCATCGTCGTTTGTGTCCATGATACCGAACACTTGTTTATATTCCATGATCTCCTGTCCAGTAAATATGCCAAACGCATTTGAATTCTGGCGTGCGTTGCGTTGCTTACTCTTCCGTACAGCCTGAATAGAATATATTAACGCGTGTTTATATGTATATAGATATATTGATATATTGATTAATTTATATATATATATATATGTGTGTGTGTATGTGTGTTTGGCTACTTACAGGTCCAGTCATTTCTAAAGATATGGATAATGATAAGTAAAGAGCAAAAGAAAGAAAGAATTTAGGTAAAGAAGTATAATAATGGCGGTAATAATTTCAAGGGAATGAATGCTTTGATTATTCCTTATTTGTTAATATGGAGACCCAATCGGTGAAGTAAAAAAACAATCATTCAAAATGAACTGTACGACCTTTGTGTGTGGACGTGCTGTATTGTACTGTACTGTACTGTACTGTACTGTGCTGTACTGTGCGGTACTGTGCTGTGCTTTATTTTATTATAGTATATAAAAAAGAATAAAGTGACGTTGAACCTAATAATAATATATGTAACCAGGGAGATTTCCAAGGGTCTGGAGTAAGACAAGGAAGATCAAATTGGTCCAAGAAAAAGAAAATATTGAACTTTAGGATTATACTTTGTTTCTTTTTTTTTGTCGGAATGTTTCTTGATGATCTTTTATCTTTTGGGTGGGTTACTACTGTATAAATTGACCCTCTTATAATTCACTTTTTTTTGTATCCAATATTATCAAGGTCGTAGGAAGGATCGCAGGAAATGGGATGACTAGATACATTTGGGGTACATACATTTGAAAGTAAATAGAAAGGAAGAGAGGAAGATGTATGTAGTATGTATGTAGTATGTATGTATATATTGTAAGGCAGTGCAGTGCAGTATAGTGTATTTTAGTGCAGTGCAGTATAGTGTATTTTAGTGCAGTGTGTACTATAAACATTTGTTCATTTATTACACACTACACAGATATACATATGTGTGTAAAGAATTCCTAACCAAGCCTTTTTAAATAAATCTCCCCCCCCCCCCCCCCCTTTGGACTCCTTTAACATACAATAGCGAATAAATGAGCCATATCTCACGTCGTAATGGATTATCAGAAATAATAGAATACATATAAAAAATAAGAAGATGAAGAAGAAAAAAAGTTGCATGTTAATTTATTTATTTATTGTATATATATATATATATATTATATTCTTAATTCTTGTCTTGCAGATTTGGCCAAGACACATCCCTATTGGAAAACCAACTCAAAGTATATGTACAAAAAAATAAACTAAATATTTGGATTACAATCTAATATTATCTTTTCTGCTGTTCAACTGTCCTGCAACTCACCTAAAAAACCATTCAGCTTTATCTCACTCTATTTTATCGTTAATATTCACTCACTCACTCACTCACTCACTCATTCACCCATTCACCCCCCCTCTTTCCCTCATTGTTTCTCCCCCCTTTTTTTCTTCTTCTTTTCTTACTACTAAGAAGTAGACAAGGTGCTTCCGAAACAAGAGAATGCTTCTACCCAAGAAATTTATATTATCTTTTTATCGTCTTCATTAGAAACTTCCTTTATTTTAATTTTAATTTTTAATTTTTTAATTTTATTTATTTATTCAATAAATTCTATACCTCTTGATCGACTTTCTTTTTATTACTACTCTATAAAATTATAATTACTTTCATATTCATAATTACTACTATTGTTAATACTTCACTATTAGCATTAAATACCTATTAAAGTATAATAACCATAAATGTCCTCTAGAAACAATCTATCACTTACAATACCAGACTCTTCTCCAACCTCTGTCACAATTGACTTACGAGAACACCCTACGCCACACAATGACCCAAAAAATCCCTTCGCATTTACTCCTGATCAGCTCTCTGACCTCATGGACCCAAAGAATTTGCCTCTTCTCGCAAGTCTTGGGGGTCTATTGGGCATCGCAAGAGGTCTCCATGTCAACCTATCTACAGGCTTAATCCCAAACGCTGATATTCACTCCCCAATAACCATCGAACAAATCTTAAGCAAACCCGAAATCATTTCCAATCAGTCAAACGATATATCACCCAATATTGATCCACAATCGACCGAAACTGAAGGAAATCTAGAGTCCCAAAGTCCCTTTCCACAGAGACTACACATCTATGGTTCAAATGTCCTCCCAGAAGTCAAGACAAAATCAATATTCCATCTCATGTGGGTAGCCTTCCAAGACAAAACGTTGGTAGGCTTTTGTACTCCTTATCATAACCACACTTTCTCTAATCACAGCCCATAACCACAGATCCTTTTATCAATCGCGGCCGTTGTATCTCTCAGTGTTGGCCTCTATGAAGATATTGCCGTACCTGAATATGACTCTCTTGGTAACCGAATAGCAGGCGTAAAATGGGTTGAAGGTGTGGCAATCATCATTGCCATTCTACTTGTTGTTCTTATTGGCAGTGCAAATGATTATCAAAAAGAAAAGCAATTCCAAAAACTGAATGCAAAAAAGGAAGATCGGTCAGTCAAAGTATGTAACCTTAATCTCTGTAGAATTTGATCTATACAATCTCATCTTTCATTTCATTTCATTGCATTTCATTTATCATTATTAGGCAACACGAGGAGGTATTCCTTTACTAGTTCCAGTACGGGATATCCAAGTCGGCGATATTTTACATCTCGAGCCAGGAGACATTGCGGCTACAGATGGTATATTTATTCAAGGCCACAACTTACGATGTGATGAGTCTGCTGCTACAGGAGAATCAGATGCTGTTCGCAAACAAGACTGGCAGCTGTGCTATACTCTCTGGAAGGAAGACCAAGATAACCTATTATTAAAGGAAAAAACTTCCAACCCAACTCTCAAGCCCTCAAAATCCATGCCAGACCCTTTCATTATTTCCGGCTCAAAGGTTCTCGAGGGTTCGTGTACCTACCTTGTCACAGCCATCGGGCAAAATTCATATTACGGTCGGACTATGATGGCATTACGATCCGAGCCAGAAACAACACCTCTTCAAGAGAAGCTCAATGGCCTTGCAGATATGATTGCCAAACTTGGATCAGCTGCTGGAATATTGATGTTAATTGTACTTTTGATCCGCTACTTTGTGGGATGGAAAGAGGGAATTCCTAGCCAGGCAACTACAATTGTAATGGATATTATGAAGATCTTAATTGTTGTTGTCACAATTGTTGTCGTGGCTGTACCAGAAGGTCTTCCCTTAGCAGTTACGCTTGGTGAGTAAATGTCTGTTATATTTAAATCGAGCATTTGCTAATAGAATTTAGAATTTGCATTTATTATCTATTCATGTTCACATACATACATACTCATCATTTAATATTTTTGTTGTTTTTCTTTTTCTTCATTTTATTCTTTTCCTTTTGTATACATAGCCTTAGCATATGCAACTCAGCGCATGCTAAAAGACAACAATCTCGTCCGAGTGTTAGCAGCATGTGAAACTATGGGAAATGCTACAACCGTATGCTCTGACAAGACTGGTACACTCACACAAAATAAGATGACCGTCGTCGCGGGAACCCTCGGAGTCTCCTTTAGATTTGTAGAAAAAAGCACTGAACCAAGGGCAGACATTACCGAGATTGCCGCCCTACCGCAAAAGGTGCCTTTTGTTGTCCTAAATATACTCCATCAGTCAATTGCTCTCAATAGCTCGGCATTCGAGACTACAGACGATAAGGGCGAGACCCAATTTGTAGGTAACAAGACCGAAACAGCTCTGTTGGCATTCTCTCGTGCCACAGGTTCAAAGCCCTACGACGCACTACGCAACAGTTTGCCAGTTGAACAGATGTTTCCTTTTAGTTCCGAGCGTAAAGCCATGGCTGTAGTAATACGTATCCCGCACCCTACCGATCCACATCGTTGTCTATACCGTGCACACATCAAAGGGGCCTCTGAGCTATTCTTGGAACAGTGTTCTTTTATCGTCTCACTCAAAGCCGAAAATTACGACTCTTCCAACCTAGACCAAGAGGTTATCAAGACACGCCCATTGACAGCTGAAGACCGTAAGCGAGTAGAACATACCATTCAGACCTATGCACTGCGCAGTCTGCGGACTATAGGAATAGGATATCGTGACTTTGAGACTTGGCCACCACACATGCAAGATCCCGATGGCGAAGTAAACTTTGAAGATCTTGTGCATGGCAACAATATCACCCTCCTCGGTATCGTTGGTATCCAGGATCCGCTTCGACCGGGTGTCACAGAAGCCGTCAAGGCATGCCAGCAAGCAGGTGTGTTTGTAAGGATGGTGACCGGAGATAATCTAGTGACAGCCAAAAGTATTGCAAAAGAATGTGGTATATATACACAGGGCGGCATTGTGATGGAAGGCCCAGTATTTCGTGCCCTCCCGCAATCTGAAATGGACACTGTCCTCCCGCGCCTCCAGGTCTTGGCTAGATCGAGCCCGGAAGACAAAAGGATCCTCGTGAGCCGTCTCAGAGAACTAGGGGACATTGTGGCTGTCACTGGAGACGGTACAAACGATGGCCCGGCCCTGAAGATGGCCGATGTAGGATTCTCAATGGGAATTGCAGGTACCGAAGTAGCCAAGGAAGCCTCGAGCATTATCTTGATGGACGATAACTTTTCGAGTATTGTAAAGGCCATTATGTGGGGCAGGTGTGTAAACGATGCGGTTAAGAAGTTTCTCGAGTTCCAGATCACTGTCAACCTCACTGCAGTCATCCTTACTTTCATTTCTGCTGTCGTGAGTTCAAATCAGAAATCAGTGCTTACTGCTGTCCAGTTGCTGTGGGTCAACTTGATTATGGACACTTTTGCTGCTCTGGCCCTGGCTACAGACCCACCCACTCCTGAATTATTGTTGCGTGCGCCTGAATCGCGATCATCTCCACTAATTACTTTGAAAATGTGGAAAATGATTATCGGTCAAGCAATATTTCAGATCATTGTCACTCTTGTGTTGCTGTATGGAAATGTATTGGAGCATGATACTGAGGATGTAATTCTTCAGACCATCGTATTTAACACCTTTGTGTTTTGTCAGATATTTAACGAGCTCAAGTAAGTCTTCGTGTAACTTGTCAAGTTGAAATCTTTTATACTTATTTATATTTATCGATTGATTTATCGATTTACTAGTTGCCGAAGAATCGATAGTAAACTAAATGTGTTTTCCAATATCTGGGCAAACAAGTTCTTTATCGGTATTTTTGTAGTGTGTGTTGTTGGACAGTGCTTGATTGTACAATTCGGAGGAGAAGCCTTCCAGGTTATACCCTTGAATGGACCACACTGGGCAATTTCACTTGTAATTGGTGTATTGAGTCTTCCAATTGGTGTAGTAATCAGACTTATTCCCGATGACTTGTTCGCATTCGTTTTTCGTAATCCAGTAACTCGGCAGCGCTACATGGGTACCACCATGAAGCAACCAAGTCTACCACCTTCTGTGTACATGGCTGATAATGAGCGTGTGTCTTGGAGTAATGCCCCCAGCCATAGTGCTCAAGGAAACAATCCGATGAAGCAGCAGCAAATGTCACATCCAATCTCAAAATCAATCCAGCCTCCACAAACTCATTTAAGCTCAACAATCGTAGGCACCACTGATGAGACGCTTTCTATATAAATCATCACAAGAATTTCCAAAAGAGAAAAGAATATCATTGCTCTTTTTTCTTTTTTTTCATTTTCATTTACTTCTTTTTATAGTGAAAGAAGAGCTTTATTCATCATGTAAATTACAATATTTTCCCTTACTTCATTCACATACTACAACAAATAGATTCATATTTATTACATTCAAATATACAGTATAACTTATATTAACATTCATCCTAAAATATAATAAATAAAAATCATATACACACAATATAGAGAGAAATATATTGATTTGTCATTGATCTTTTACATTCCCAAAAAAAACGTCGCTATGGCAACAGTCTCGGATTTTTTTTTTAAAAAAAAAATAACTCTGGGTGTGTGTTTTGATTGGCCGACACCGGGAACTTACAAGTAAAATTTTTTCGTGTTTTCAGTTCCCTTTGTCCCTTTTTCTTCAACATGTCTATCACCCTTGAGCTCCCCACCGCCCTCCACATCCTCAACGGTTTCCTCGCTGAGAACAAGTTCATTACCTCGTACGTAAAAAACAATTGAAGATCATACTATCTACAAAACGCGTTTCTGTTTCTCTAATATATATATATATACATATAAATAATGTTTATTATTATTGTTATTTAATAGCGTCGAGGCTGATAACGAGGTTGCCAAGGCTCTCGGTGCCGCCCCTGCTGCCGAGTTCACCAACGTTGCCGCATGGTACACCCAGGTGAAGAAGTAAGTATTATCTTTTGTATACAAATTCCGTGAACTTGGGAAGAATAAAATATGTGAAAAAAAGGGGAAGAAGAACGTAAGAGCTGACAACTTAAACCTCCCCATCTTTTTCTTTTGTTTCTCTTTCATCAAGGGATGATGCTCCCGCTGCCGCTGCCGCTGCTGAGGAGGATGATGATGAGATCGACTTGTTCGGTTCCGACGATGAGGAGGTCGATGAGGAGGCTGAGAAGGTCAAGGCCCAGCGTCTTGCCGAGTACCAGGCCAAGAAGGCTAACAAGCCCAAGACCATTGCCAAGACCACCGTCACCCTCGATGTCAAGCCCTGGGATGATGAGACCGATATGGAGGTCCTCACCAAATCCGTCAAGGAGATTGCCATGGATGGTCTCTTGTGGGGTGGTTCCCAGTTGGTTGCCATTGGTTTCGGTATCAAGAAGCTCCAGATCAACTGTGTTGTTGAGGATGACAAGGTAAGATTTACATCATATCCCTTTTTATTACGTTGTTTTTCTTTAATACTGATGAATGTTTATATTTGATGTTTTTTTTAGGTCTCCATGGATGATCTCTCTGACAAGATCACCGAGTTGGAAGACTACGTCCAGTCTGTTGATGTTGCTGCCATGCAGAAGATCTAAGCAGATTTTTTTAGACCTAAAAACAATAATAAAATAAAAACGCCATAGTGCTAATTTGTCTCAAATATCATATCTCAATGAATACATTTATATGAACAAAAAAGTTTTTTTTTTTGAAATACAAGTTTTCTTTACATTTAATATTAAACCCTCATTTTTTGGTACACGAGGATTTGCTCATACTATATTATTTTTCCTTTTTTTTTAAAAAAAAAATCAAGGGCTTGATATTGTAAATTATACAAAGGGCTTATAAGTTTGTAGTAGTATGTATGTATGTATTGAATTTTAGCCAATACAGTTGCCATAGCTCTGTTCAGAATGTTTATCCCGATTAGATTCATGTTTTTGACGAAGCTCAGATTGCAGGCTTCATGACATAAGATCGGTCAAAGTTGTTCAGTACCCAAGTTTCTTATTATACCCTCATCTACATAGACTTGAAATTATATGGTAGGGTGTAAGAAATATCCAGCGATATACTCAATGTCTAGCTCAACGGCTACTTTTTGTTCCGTGAAAGATCTTAGTGCCCACCCCTCTGTTTTGAAGTTTACTATAGCAAGTCTTGTATACCTTATCCACGGATAGACAATTCTTCAATTCTGTAAAAAAAAAGCATTGGTGTACCTTATTATCCTCGGTTTTTCGTAGCCTTATAACTTCATTTTGTTTCCCCGTAGTAGTCGGTGGACTGGATTTGATTGATCCTCGATCTCAACAATGAATGCTTCAACTACGCTGGGTTGACCCCCTCCTACATCTATGTTCGCATGCTAAAATGACCGTCATTTTCTCTTATCTTCAGGTCATTCTAACTAAGGTATTTAGGATTGATATTAGGGTTAGTATCTGAATAATGGAAAAAGTAGATATTGTGAGAGTGTTATTTATTAAAGAGAGTTCAATAATATCGCTTATATTTATTACTATTCAAATCCCTTGTAATGGAAATCCTTGTTGTGTAATGGTTGGATTGCACTGTATAAGTCCATGATGTGATTTATGTGTATCTGGTTTGTAACAATTCTGGAAATTGTTGACTTGCTAGTCTCATTAGCAAAAAGAGACCATAGTTTGGCTGTGGGGTCCATATCTCACTCAATTGTAGTGTGTATACCAAAAAAGCCCCGGATCTCATGGCTGTCTTTCTACCATCTCAAATATGACTTAACATGACAGCTGGCGTTGTCTTCTTAGGACATGAGGTGCCTGTTATGTTCCCAAAAAAAAGCTTTTTGAAGCACGGTAGAAGTTTTGAGATAAGAAAAGATGTTCACTTATTGATCTTGGTTTACGTTGCCAGACAGGCACGCCAAAGGCCCCTGGAACTACTAGCCTAGAAACAACTCGAGATTATCACACTACCCTTCACCCCACTTGGTTCCCTCGACTATATCTTTTTCCATGTACCTTTCGCCAACTCTTCCGATAACTATGGCTCCTCTATCGTTACCTCTGACTATTGAGCGTGATTAATTGGACCAAGATTACACTCCTCTATTGATCATCTATCAAGTTTGGCTTATGAGCTGTACTATATGAACTAAAGCCCAAACGAGTGATACAGCTGATTGTTTTTTTTTTCTACCGACAAATACTTCAGTCATCTTTAAAGAGGATTTCAGCTTAGAATATGAGGCAAATAGGTACTTCCAGACCAATTGGACAGTAACTCTCTCTTCTCTAATAATTTTTTCTAGGTATTCTGGACCATTTTCTCGGGTTTAGAAATCTTGTTTTATTTACTCTCTTAATGATGTACTTGGCCGTGGACAAACTCATTCCAACAGCCGATGAAATCTGAATTACTTTGACATCTGCTTAATGCATGTACATAATGCATTCGTATCAGTAGGAATCGTTTTTCTCAAAAGAAACGCGCGTGTTTTCTGATGATGTGTCTTGCATGTTGGATTAGATTGTTAAAATGAGGAAGAAAACAATGCTCATGCTTTTATTTTTAGCGGGTGTCAAAACGCATTAGATTGTGAGTCTTTAATCTTTTGACAGAGTAATTCAAAACTAGAGTTGACTTTAATAAATAGATTTCAAAAACACGTATAATATTATATACTGTTTCACTTCATTTGTTTAAATAAAGTATATGTAACTTTGATTTTATTAAGGTCTTTTATATATTGATTAAAAAAAAAATTTAAAAAAAAATTAAAGTCGATGAACGCTCAAGCCTAAGAGCTTTGCTGAGCTGGTTCAAGGTGGTACCTTGGCTTTACTTTATCTAAATATTCAAAAAAGTTAAGATTAGTATATTGTCAATGAATGTTTTTATTTATTTATTTATTTATTTATTTATTTATTTATTTATTTATTACATACCTGCTATAAATAAAAAATATTGCTTATCTTGAGGTATGGTCGGCTCAAGATTCTCTCGCAAAAACGAGAGAGACTCGCGGTTGGAGATTATTATCACCTTACTAAGCCGCTAGGCAGATAGAGCCACTAGCTAGCACACAAAAGTGTAAGGTGTGTTCGCCACTACGTCCCACCGAGCGTTTAAGTCAGAAAACCCTCAGAGTTTCCCACGTTTTGTATAAGAGAAAAAAAGCAGCATCCGCCATCGACATTACAATCAGATTATGCAACAGGACCTCCTCCCCAACCGAGGTTGAGAAATTAAGGCCGCTTACAAATGCCACGTCATGCACAGAAGACTTGAGATGACTACAATCTAACATCGAACACGCATGGCAGGAAACCCTCAGATCCCTACGAAATACGCGAGGCATAGACTGACAAGCTCTATACCGCATCGATAATTAAGCATAATTACCGGGACCACAGCTTAGTATTGACTTGCATCTTTGTACAAGATAGAATGATAATATCTGATTTTACTGTATCAATTAAAATGGAGAAGATACAAACCGCGAGAAAGAAGAAAATTAAAAAATCCCACTCACTCCCCCGTTTTAAAAGTTTTTTCTTCAAAGCCATCTGGGCGTAAAAGTAAAAGTCACGGCGCATAAAATAAACATCGGGATCTGAACAAAATTGGGCCCATACTCTTTTATCAACATGTGATATATAAGCCTCCCAAAGGATTTATTTATTTATGAGTGAGAGATATCAAACTGTCTATATGTAAAGACTAATATTTACTTATATTACAACTTCTTCTTGCTAGAAATATACTTCAAAAAACGTATATGTACTTATTAAATCATGCAACTTGTAATTTCAATGTGAAATTCAAATAATTGATTTATTTAACAACTCCATTTAAAACAGTTCCACTATCCGAATATTTATGAAAATAAAAAGAATTAAAAGGTACTTTCAGTTGTCTAATTACAAATAAATCCATCAATATAATGACTGTGCTTGTCATTATGCTTGGTTAGATTGTATAGAATAATACTCTTTTACTAATATTAGCTACACCTTTTATTATTCTTTATAATTAGTATAAGTTTTAATATACGACTATAAAATATAATTGATGCTCCATAAACACAATCTTTTGTATGTGTATGTGTGCATCACTGTAAGAAAAAAAATGCCAGGTTTTCTTAAAAAACCTGGCAAACCTGGCAACTTTTTTAATCTCCTACAAACTTTACCATGTTTAGGTTGTTTGCAGCTTAATTAGGCATATGAATACTGATATTGAAATAAAAGTTTATCACAGAAGACTCTTAAAGCTATATTAAGAAGTCAAGAACTCATAATCTTTATTATTGGTCCGGTAAAACCATTGATAATTCAATATCATGCGGCCCTTTTTTTTTTTTAGAAAATAAAGCACCTTTATAAGGCATGCTGTGACGTATAAACATTCATAAATGAAATCAATGCAATCAATGCAATCCAAGTAGTAAAAAACGACTTTGCAGAATTTATTATGTTTATATACTGATATTCAGTTATTGTACTGAGGCTTAGATTTTTCTCTTTTCAAAAGTAAACAACAAGTGCTTTTTAACTACACTAACATTTTTTCCTTTTCTTTAATCAAGAGCATAAAATCAATGGTACATTTAGTAATTCTTATACTAAATAATATTGTTATAGAATAATGCTGCTATGTATATATGAATATTGGGGTAAATATATCAATGTTAATAGATTTTAATGGTAAATTACTAATCAAACTTCATTTTGATCATAATTAGGCTCGAATCTTCTAAACTATTAAAGGTATAAATGCCCAAAATGAAAGTATGAGTAAAGTGTAGAAACCATCAAATATAAAGGTTTGTATTATTTTATGCTCATTCAATACCAATTGTATGCTATTTGAAATAAATTCTTTCAGAATGCAAATACTAATTTTTTTCTTTCTTTCTTCTTTTTATTTATGTATAGGTTAAAAGCCTTTCAGTTATTGTTATAGTTTTTCGGCTTGCTTCATACAAAGTGTCTTTTAATTAGTTAGAAATACTGCTACAAGTTGTAGAAGTACTTGTATGCATATTGTACCTCGTTAGACCCGATATTTTCAATGTGAAAAATAAATAAAAATGAATTTTTTTTAATAAATTTGAGTGTTTGTAACATCCTAATAAGGATACTGATCCCTAGATATACATTAAAACCATTATAACAATAAAAAGCCATCTACCAACGTTATTGGTTAAAATAAGACCTGAACCTCATTATTCTACACATCTGATTTGCTTAAATAGGTGAAACTGATTACTATATACTGAAGCTCTATTAGCTCAGAAGAATGTTGCCAGGTGGCACTTTTTTAACGATTTTTGCCAGGTCGGTAGTTTAATACCTGCCATTTCTTACAGTGCATATTTATTTGTAAACTTGGTGGACTATACATTCACAGCCGAAAGCGTTTTGGCCCCCGAAAAAAAAAGCATAGTTATCCCCAAATTTTATTAATTAAATACAACATTTAAGATACATCTTCATCAGATAATACTTGCGATTCGTATAAGAGAAGTAAATTCTACAAATACGAATGCATCATGTGTATAAAGTTAGTAGATTTTGGTACAACTGGATTTCATCGGGGGTTGGTATGGGTCTGTTCCCTCTCAAGTACATTATTGAGTGGATAGAACAAGATCTCCAGAGCCAAGAAACTGGTCCGGAAGACCTAGTAATCTTGATGGGAAGACAGAAAACTATCTTGTCCAAGTGGCTTGAAAGAACCCATCTGCCTCTTATTCTAGGCTAAGAAGCCCTTTAAAGAATATAGAAGTATTCGTCTGTAGAAAGACAATAATTATTTGTCTCAAGCATTTTGGGCATTGACTCAGACATTGCAGCCCATAAGCCAGCTTTGACGGAAAGCCATAAGAAAAGATGGTTGGATTGGACTCTTGAGCATGCTAATCGGACCGATGACAAATTGAAAGGTGTTGTATGTTTCAATTAATCAAGTTTTACAGTCAGAGGTAATGGTGGAGGAGACAGAGCTGTCAGAATAGTTGCTAAAAGGTATAAAGAAAAAAATATATATCGAGGGAGCCAAGTAGAGAGAAGGGTAGTGTGATTAGCTCGAATTGTTTCTAGGTCTTTGGTGTTTATAGACGGCAACGTAAGCCAAGATCAATACGTGAACAATTTGGCTCAGAACATCCTTCCTTGGTTTCAAAGTCTTTTACGGGAACGGAACAGGTACCTCGTTTTTGAAAAAGTCAACACCAGCTCCCATACCAAGCCATTTTTGAGATGATAAAAAGGCAGCCATGATACCTTGGGGGTTTGGATACTGGTAAGCTCAAAGCCTGGATCTTAACTCCATTGAGAATTTCTGGTAGGCTCTTGAGAGGTGTATGAGTGATGAGAGGACCGTTATCAACAAGCTTAGCGATCTGAAGGTTGTAATGCAACAAGGATGGAAAGTAATATGTGTCGAACTTGGATCAAATATGGCAGGAAGTATGCACCATCCTTGTCAGACTCTGTAATTGATGCCAAGGGAGATCATATTAAATATAGATCTTCTTAATTTTTCTATATTCAAGAGCAAACATGCATATCATCTTGTATCTGAAGTTTGAATGTTTTAGATATTATTACCAATGAGCAGTTTCATGTTGAGGTTATATCTTTCTTTCTCTCATGAGTTTTTTGGGCTCAGAAGTCGAAGCATCTTTGATTGTTGCTGTACAAGAGAATTATGTTATGCTATTCAATATAGATGAATACCAGTAGTACCATATCCAAGAATTTATCTTTTCGTATCAATCTATTTTCCAAACAACCATTTTATTATATGAGCATAAATATATAAAGAAAGAAGTTTATTTTATATATTTCTTGTTATTGATCTGACACCTTTTTATATTTTGTTTCCAAATTTTCTCTAAATTCCTGCCTTACTTAAACCAACACAGTACATCATGTATTATATCTATAAAAGCCCTTCTATGTAACTTTTGGCTTGAGTTATATATCAAATTAACGATATCAAACGATACTCCAGAAAGGAGAGAAATTTGACAACTTGAAACATATACCCAGAGTTTTTGTTTCATTATTTTATACAGAGATAAAAGAAAACAAAAAGATTTATAAGCCTTTATTCTGAAAACTTATTGTCCACAAACTCTATTAATTAAAAGATATTTTTTAAACAAATGTGCAGCGACACATTTCTTGCTTATTTTTATTTTACATATTTATATATTAAAAGTAGGGCAATTGTACACGAGGTAATTTATTTAAAAGATCATTAGTAAAGATACGCAATGTTTCTTGCCAAAAAAAAAAAGGAACACACTCTGATTATTATCACGCTTCATTTATTAATAATGGGATGAAAGCATGCTATGGCACGTATAAATGGCATTGAAAGTTTGAAGAAAGAGATAAAAGAACATCTTTTTGAAAGCAAGCCACGCTTGACTAGTGACGTAACAAAATGAATACCGGGCAATGAATTATGGCTCTCTATTCATATACAAAACAATGTGTATACCCCCTCCCCTTTCCAATCATATCTAAAAAATAAAAGAAGACAACCACAATGCTTCGCAGCACCATCGCCGCTATCCGTCGTACCAGCATTAGATCCTACACCACCTCTTTGGAACAGACCACCAAGCAGGCTGGCATTCAGATTCAGCAGGCACCCAACTTTGTCGGAACCTGGTCTAAGTCTCAGCGTCCCAAGGAGGAGGCTATGTCTGGCCCCCGCTTTGAACAGATCGATCTTGCTACTCAGGTAACAAATAATAAGCACACACCAAATACGTGAAATATGAATAGACGCCTAAATTCAGTGATTATAGCCCAACGCCATGGCTGCCATTGAATTAATTGCAGAAGAACCTATTCAATTCGTGTCAGAGCGTGTTACTTCTTGCAACGGTGGTATGAAGAATAATATATATATATGATAAAGCAAAATGATTTTCAGAGTATTTTTAATCAAGAAAAAATATTGTTGCGAATTTTTAGGTGGAGGACCTTTAGGTCACCCCAAGGTCTATATTAACTTGGTAAGATTATATTATATTATTTTTGATCAGCAGAAAAGCAAGAGAAACGACAATAAGTATATTCTAACACTTTATTGGTTTATAGGATAAACCCGGAGCTCATGCATGTGGCTATTGTAAGTACAAATATAACTTAATACTATATTATTGTTATAATTATTATTATTACTACTATTATTATTATTATTATTATTATTATTATGCTTTAAGATTCGCTGACTTTTCTTTGGCTATGCTTTGTAGGTGGTATCCGATTTGAAATGAACCATCACCATCATTAAAAATGGTCGTAGAAAGGAAACAAAAAAAACACTCGAATAAACCACGGCATTTGTCTGGCCCACAAACCACTTTTTTTTCCTTTCTCTTTCTCTTTTAAGGCCACTCAATTCAACATACCATTAGCAATAGCACTCCAATTCTTGCACTAGCTTTCGAAGAACCCCTGCGACAATATCTGATTGACTCTGATCGAATTGAGACGACAATGCGACCAAATCCGATGAATTAAGAAAAGGCTGAACGGAACAGAGAATATCACCTGTGGAATTGCTCTCTACCAGTATGCGTTGTTCACGAGAAGAGAGACGCATATAGAGAGAGATAAGATCACCATGAATTGCATGATATTCTCCTCCAGAAAGACGGCTGTACCACTTGCAGAAATCACGCCAAGAACCAAGAAGAGGAGATGTGGGCCCATATCGAAGAAGTTGATTTTGAAGAGCGAATAGTAGAGCATAAAGGGAGGGACTGATACGATATATAGTGACAATTCCCCCTGCAATCGTACAGCCAAAAATAGGTTCTGTGTGGCATGGTTCGTTTGGGTCGAACCCTTCTGTCCAAGCCAATATATGACCAGCAAGCCTTTCTTGGCTATGATAGAAGAGTGATGTAGCTTTTAATGTTCCAAAGCTTGGTCGGATAATGATGTCGGGATAATGGAAAGAGAATAATTTGACAAGGCGCTGCTCGAAAGACTTGTCATCTAGAAATTATTAATTCGTAAACAAAATTGTTCTTCGTGCAATATTGCCTTTCGTATTTTATTTTAATTTTATTCTCTTACCTGGATCATCAAAGAGTGCGACCATTCCTCCAGAGTAATTCATACCAATTGCTATACGGCTATTAACCATAAGCAAGTGATGAATTGAACGAGAAATAGGATCGCTAAGAATACGTGTGTGTAAGAAGATTAGAATGAATACCAAAGGTATAAAGAGTATTGTGATTTACCTTTTGGAGAATTCAAGCTGGTTAGTTTGTCGGTTGAATATGTAGAACGATATGGACTCCGTGTGAGAAGTGACACATATACGATCCCCTATTACATTGATGGATGTAATAAAAGAACGCGAAGTCTTGCGTGTAATTTCGACCAATCTAATAAACTTAACTTTAATAATCTATGTATACAACATATTTCCTACTTTATTTTAATTTACTTATTCTTACCTTCCTTTGACAGGATCAAGGTGGTACAAATGAAGTACATTTCCTGTTGAAAACAAAAGCCTAATAATATTAGAAGATTAATATATATATCCTGCATTTAACTATTCTGTATATTACCCTTCCGAGTGAGGACATATAGCATATACACCCTCAGAGAGACCATCCTGGTTCCATACTGGATGTAGAGTATACATTGGCTGGTTTCCTAACGCACTTGTATCTGAGCGAAATGTTTCTTTAATGCGATAGAGGTGCAGGGATCCAGTAGTACTTGATCTTGGTTTATCTTCTGACGACTGGGCTCGGCTAAATGCGGGAGAGTCTCGGAGATGTCCCATACCAACACACAGATACTTGTACGCACGACCACGATGTGGCACTTTCCATTCTGCAGTAAGAGAGTGTGTTAGATACTCTATTGAAATATATAATGTACATTAGTTACCAGCTGTAGACAATACGATAGTGTCTCTATCATATGATTTATCAGATAACAACATATGCGTCTTTCCTAGTAGCTTTCCACTTTTAAATAAAAGCAATTGCCGTTAATAAAGTACTCTCAATTTTTAACTGTACATTAATAACTTACCTAGATGTGTCTACTAGTTGTAGCCCAGGTTTTCTATTACGTGCTGTTGTGATAACCATGGCATATTTCTTTGCGTCGTCATAAAGCACTTTACGAGGAGTCTATATAGTTTTTTAAGTAAATAAATAAATAAGCTAATTGCCTTTCTTTGTACGATTTTAATTCCTTACCTCGCCCAGAGATATACGTTGTACATTAGGTCGACTGGACTCAGCCAGTTTAAATATGTGAAACTGCTGGTCAGCTACTACTGCTATCATTTCTGCTTGTGATGACCACCCTAAAGCAAGACCAGCATCAAAGATGACAATTGAACTAATGAATTCAAAAGCTGGAAGTAACACTTTTTCAATAACAAATGAAAACAGTGATCCTGGGTTAATTTCAATTTTCCACAGTGCATTTGAGCGTGCGAATACATGGTCGCATGATCTTGTTGGTACAAGGTACACAGCGCTTAAGCCAAGTTTTCGAACAATAGGCGGTGAATTGATCAGTATCATGTCATATGGATTGAGCGTGTAACAAAGTAGTGTTCCCTGCCTCAGCCCAACTAATAAATGTTGTGTGTTGCTGGTATTATCAAAAGATCCTATTAAGCTTATTGATCCTGGAACCGCAAATTTTTCTGCTGGTGAGAGAGCTAAATAGATATCTAGATAATCAGATCACAAATAAACCATTATGTATACCTTCAAAAAATAACTTACCCAAGTTTTCACTGTGTAAAAGGTTAATTGCGGAATCTTTTACGATATAAAAATTTAATAGAGTTTCAAAAGTTCCCACAACAAGGACACGCCGTAGGTTTGTAGGATCTCTACCAAATGCACATAGTGTAAATACGTGCTGATATTGCTTCTGCAAAATATATTGGTAAGGAAAAGTCAAATTACCCAATTGTAATAAGCTCTAGACAACATGGCTCCATTTGTATCTCTATGTTTCCACAAGGCTGAATAAATATCCTAAGTAATATATATATATATTAGCATTTTTATTCTTGATTATAATAGGGTTTTGGCGGTTTACCTTTCATCTTGTTGTAAAATTAGTAAACTCTGAAGGAAATATTTCTCTCCATAGTCTAAGCATAGGGTTACAGTTATCTCCTCTCTCTCGTTTTTCCACAGGGTAGCAAATCGAATAGCATAGTTGTTGAGCAAGCCAAGTTCTTTGGGTGTCCATATTAAGCATTGATCTATAAGAATTGAACTGTAAGAATAAATTTATAGAATATTCGGCTTTTTGTTTTGATAATAATATATGCATATACCATAATCTATGTTATTTCCACATCTACTGATTAAAATAGCTTCGTCGTAAATCTGAATCATCATTGGAGCTTGGTTTATGATAAATGTATCTGAAAAAACAGTCTTTATGTCATCTTTGGCGCAAACTTGATTTGTTATTTCGACCAAATCACCATCTATAATATAAACGGTATTATATTAGAATTTCTATTAGGTATTCTATTGGTTTAACTGACTCACTTTGTGCAGCTAATACTTTTGTACATGACATAAACGAAACAGTCAGGCAATGTGTCTCTATGCCGTCAATATTTACAATTCCACTCCACATATTTGTGAATCTGTGCGTGGTTTTTTTGTTCCTGTTAGAGAACATATACTGAAATTTACAGCAACAGCAACAAAAAAACAAAAATGGCCTCACCTTTCCCACCCTGGACTCGGATCAGTAATACTAGTAGCTTGGTATCCTTGAGAGATAACATTTACTGCTCCATTTTTTCCTTGTCCTGCGCACGTTATTAGTTTGTCCTGCTTTGCTATTTCATCGTGCATAACGTGATAGTCCATAAGGGGTGCCCGGTTGGTAAATGTTTGAATAACCACAGAATTATCTTGATAAATGAAATCAGAAGAGACTATCTGATCAAGCTATATGTTCCATAACATGACCACACACACATATACATACATTATTATATCTTAGTTTTCTGTCAAGTTTTGAAATAAGATACATACCTTAAGATGATTTACTGCAATAGCTTGACTATCAACTCCTTCGCCACTGTACACAATAACATCGACAGGAAGTTCCGAGCCATCCTTTTGAGTCATCGTCATCGCAGATATGACACACATTGATTGTCCAATTGGATTTACTTGGGCTACTAGTGTCCACTTCATATCCTCTAGCGAGGATATATCAAGATGATAAATACGACCGTCTTCAGTACCAAGATATATGTATTTTTCAGTTGGGTCAGTAGGTAATGAGTATGCGGTAAAAAGCGGGTCTACGATATCAGTTAAGGGTAAGTAATAGATAAATAGAATATCAATATCAATTTACAAAATGTCTCGTTAGATTTTCGTGGTAAAGGGCTGCTGGGATACATAACATTGCCACATGCTATATCATCAGCGGTTAAGACGCACACATGCTGCTCCTGAAAAATATTCATAAAGTATTAGTATGCTAATCCAGAATAAATGACATTACTATGAGTCATACCGTAACAAGCATAAATGTTTCTGGCAGGCACTCCAAAGGAATCAAAAGAACAGGTAAAGGGGTATCTTTTTATTTACATAAAAGTAAAAATATGTAAGTTTGCTTTAACTTGTATTAATATACTAGAGAAAAAAACTCACTTCGATCGAGCGGGAGTCTTCCAATTCGCTCGATCCCAACACTGTGTGGGTTAGACGTATTTATGGCATATATTACCATACGACAAATTCTTTCTACATCACTTTGTACAGTACACAAATATTTAATAAAGCAGATTAATATTTCTTTTAAGTCTTACTTGTACACTACGAGTGCCAATAATATTCTGTCAGGCGAATCGGTGTGTGTATAGAGAAACTCCATATGCCAGATTATTCCTTCCTCTATTACAGTTCCCATCTAATAATACCCCAATTCAATAACGTGTTCAATATAATTGTTTGCCTACCCCTGCCACAGGATCAAAGCATGTTCTAGACATAGCTTCACTCATAATGAGAACATCTAGTCGATCTTGGTAAGAGGACACAGCAATCACACGGGAACTATTTTGACAATAGTTAAGAGCAATTATTTTAGCACTCTTCTCTTCTTTGCTTATAATTCTCTTTATCTAATATCTATATCCGTATATATACTTGTAAAAGATATATATGTAAAAGATATTTAAATGTATACACACACACACATATATATATATATATATATATATATATATGGGTATGTGTGTACGTGTTTCTTACAATGGATCAATCGCAAGACTTTTGCCCACTTTTGTGTACTCAAGGCCAGGGGTATCTAATGTCAACTAATACGAGTATTGCCCATTTTTTCTCTTTTAAAAAAATAGTCATAATAATCACGTATTCCTATAATGTACTGTCTTACTTCAGCCAGTGTTTCAAAGCGCCCTGTTTGGGATAAAGAGTTGGAGTCTTCAGCCGTTGTAAGAGTCCAGAATACTAATTTTCCATATTCTGAAACAGCTGCTACAACATCTTGGCCACGGATAGTTGGATGCCCAGGTCTTGTTTTGAGCACAAATGGCTCATCAGAGATACTATCAGAGTCATCCAACAAAATTTCATCTTGATTTTCCGTGGAAACGTCGCTGAATTGACAACGCATAAGTCGAGCATCACCAACAGTGCCAAAAACAGGTTGCTCAAATTCAGATGTCAGCAAATTTATGTCATTGGCGGTAGCACTTGGCGTTACAGTCAATACTTGAATAGAGCTCCCCTAAAGGTCATTATTCAATTATTTTCCCCCCATTGAGAGGTAAGTATTACAATAATAATAAATAAAGGCAATCAAACGTCCAAATGGATAACATGCGTTTTGTGTTTTATTTCATTTCATTTTCTTCTTTTGCATACTTTGATGAATATGATCTCGGTTGCATTCTGAGCAGATAAGGATCCACGTAGAATCTTTTGAATTGCAGTGCTGTGGCACGTCGATCGATAATAAGAATACATTTCAGTCATCTTTACACCCAACTTAATGGGATCCTGAGTTCAAGCGTGTAATCTTTGGAGAACCGACATTGTCAATGCGGATTTAAAAAAAATCCCCCCATGAGGAAGTGACTGTCTTTATCTTCATTTTTTCCCGTCTTTAACAGTGTGAAAGATATACCGCACTTTTAATGTTATTTCAGTTGGGCTTTTTGACCTTTTTATCCATATCCGTAACGTAATTTCACCAAAGCAAGAAACCCAATAAACATGCGTTGTCGATGTGGATCTAGCAAAGTTGAAAGTGATCCCTCCACCGGTACTGTCTACTGTGTTGGATGCGGTGAAGTAAGTATTAGATTGCAGACATATTATTATTGTTATTACTGCCGCTGTTGTTTTTATGATTCTCAGCATGTACTTTTTTTTCGAAATGTGTTTAACAAATGTGCATTTGATTAGGTATTAGAGGAGAATACAATGGTGTCTGAAGTGTCTTTCCACGAGATGTCGGGTGGAAAGACAGTTCTCTCCGGTTCTTATGCAGGCGAATCAGGTGAATAAAGTTTAGACTTGTTACCCCGTTAAACAATCAAACCTATTTCAATACTTGAAAACTTACCCTTGTCAATTTAATTACTAGGTCGTATCTCATCCGGCGGACCGTTTGGTGGTCGGGGTGGTAGAGCTGGACAAGAGCAAGCAATGGAAAATGGTACAGTATAAACACTTATGTACATAATATTATCCATTTAAAATATTTACGGTTAACTAATATCTCAGTCCAGGTCGTCAAAAGATTGCACGTCTTTCATTTGCTCTTCACCTATCAGAACGATTTCGAGAGGCTGCACAACGATATTACAATCTAGCAGTAGTAAATCGATTCACAAGAGGTCGTAAAAGTGATCATGTAGCAGCTGTGTGTCTCTACATTGTGTGCAGAAATGAACAAAGTTCTCAGATGTTGATCGATTTCTCAGATCTACTTCAAGTAAGAGCCGCATAAAGGTATAAACTCTTACCTTGCTTTTGACTAAATATCATATATATACATATTATTTAGGTAAATGTGTTTATGCTTGGTGCGACTTTTCTTAAGTTGGTCCGTGTACTTTGCCTTAAACTTCCGTTGGTGGATCCATCGATTTATATATCTCGCTTTGCTGCTGCCCTTGACTTTGGTGAATATACTCAACGTGTAGCACAGGATGCCGTGCGTCTTGTACAGCGTATGGACCGTGATTGGATTCGAACTGGTCGTCGTCCTGCTGGTATTTGTGGCGCATGTTTACTGATCGCTGCCCGAGTAAATGGCTTTAGACGTACCACACGCGAGATGATTTATATTGTAAAGGTTGCAGACGTTACTATTCAGAAAAGGTTAGTTTTTGAATACTTTAAATATATAGAGTAGAAATCATATATTACTAATATCATTATCATTATCTACAGCGTATTCTCTGATGTTTATTAACTTGCGTGCTTTTATATATCTATATCTATCACTCCTAAAGATTAAAAGAATTCAATACGACCGATTCTTCGAATCTTAGTGTGAGAGATTTCCGAACAATGTGGCTAGAAACAGAAGCCGACCCACCAGCATTTGTAAAGAATAAAAAAAAGGCAAATGCAGAAAAGGAAGCAGAAGAAAATGAAGCAGAGGAAGACGAGACGGAAGAAACAGGCGAACTCAACAAATGCAACGATGAAGATTTTGCATTTGTTTCAAACATGGGCACAGTCTCAACATCACAATCACAATCTGGTAAATCATTAGGGGGAGACCACAACACGATTAACACGCTCAAGCAGAAACCCAACCCAAACTCAAAATATGATGATCAAGTCGAGGATGAGGATGAGGATGAGGATGATGAAGTAGCAGTTGTCGATGCAAGAATTACGGATAGTATTATAGAAAGGATCAAACAAGAAGAAGACGAATTGGACTCATCTGAATACGCACAAACACCTAAGCCAATGCAAGAAGACTTCATTATCACAGCATCTGACTTTACACGTGAGCTTGATTCGACAAACTTGTTGAAACGGAAGTCTACCCCTATAAATGATGCGAATCTAGAAAAGGGAAGCGGTGAAGTGGCATCAATTAGAGCTGCTGATGACGAGGCTACCCAAGTTGCACAATCAGGCGAAGACGATGATGCCACCCAAGTCGAGAAACGAGTTGAGGATGAAGACGCTACTCAAGTAGAGATACCCGTTGAAGGAAGAGATGTCGTAAAAAGCAAAAAACCAGATAATGTAGACGCAAATTATGACATTCCTGAAACATCAGACGCTGTCAACCCAGATGTCGAAAATGATGCTGCAGAACTAGAGAAGGAGCTTGCTACCTGGATGAACGATAAATCTCTAATGGAAGCAACGGAAGCTCTAGGTAACCCAATATATATTTTGTGAAAGACAAAACTAACTTTATGAACGAAACTATAGAAAAAGAAGTAGGAAAACAAAATCAAGATGAAAGCCTTTCCGATGTTGACGATGAAGAGATTGAGGCTATGATTCTTACTAACGATGAAGTAAATGCAAAGACAATCGTATGGTACAACGCAAACAAGGAGTACCTTGAAGAAATGGCTGCAAAAGCAAGAAAGCAAGAAATGGATAGAAAGAATGGCATTTTTACAAAAAAAGGCGTAAGTAATTGTGGTGTCTTTTATCTTTTATGTCCATATTTATTCTGATATTTGCTTGGTTCCATATCTTATACATATATAGAAATCTGGTAAGCGGAAGAGACCCACTCAAGCAAACACCCCAGCGGAGGCAGCCAAACAGTTGGTTATCCAAAAGAAACTATCGAAGAAGATTAATCAGGCTGTGTTTGATGACATGTTTGAATCCCCGGAATCAATTGCTAAAATTAAGGCCCAAGACAAATTGAAGAGAACGCTTAAGGATGCAGTCGGTGACAAGGTAGCCGATACTTCTTCATGGGAGATCGTCGAAGAACCAGGAGAAGCTGGTCAGGCCAAACGGCGCAAGTCTAATAGCGGAGCACCAGGTGAAGAAGAACCAGATAAACCTGAAGTGGAAGATGAAGAAGATGATGAAGATATGGATTTGGATGACATGGCAGACGACGAACGTCTGTTGCGTGAGGCAAGATCTAAGATGGGCTGGGATGAAGCCGTTACTGAAGACAACTATTATGACTATGACGAGTATTAACGAGGATTCATTGGATCCACCAAACAAAAATCATGCATTCTTGTTTTATTCACCACGATCAAGGCAGTTTTTCTTATTAATCTTTACTTTTTTACTTTCTACTTTTTCTTCTGCTTTTGATTACCACTATATATTCTGTAAATTACGCATAATTCTATTTTCCTTTTCGACTTTTTAATTTTATATTATCCTTTTAATTGCTTTATTACAAACTTCATTCTAGCTTCTCACCACAGTCGATCCTTTTCCTGATTTTTGCTTGTACCAAATATCAACCTTCTCATCCTCCAGACCACCAAAGTATGCTACTTCAGCCATATTACAGAACAAACCAACATCCACAACACCCGTCAATAATTTGATATCTCTGTAGACATTCACAGGATCATCAATAGGTCCCATCTGACAATCAAGGATTAAATTTCCATTGTCAGTGACAACTGGTCCTGCTTTGTCTGTAGGTGTTGCCATTCGCAGTCTCACGGTTGCATTTTCCCACATATTCTGGATATTAAATAATACTGTTTGAAGAGCCATTGGAACAATTTCAATAGGAATACCGCGAAGATACTATAATAAAATATATTTGAATTCAATTTACCAATACTTTTGTGTGTGTATGTGTGTGTATATTACCTTTGATCCTAGTTTATCAGATTTTTTCCGCTCATCTATATTCTTGAATAAGCTATTCGTGATTCAAAATTTGTAAATATGCATACCTGCAATCAAGACAAATTTCTTGGATGCTTGAGCAACCAGTCTTTCTTGGAATAGACAGGCTCCACCTCCTTTGATGGCATTTAAATTTGCGTCAACCTCATCCGCGCCGTCAATAGTCAAGTCAACCGATGTATATCTACAAAATAGCCAATCTTTCAATTAAACTCCAAGATCTGATAACCAAAAAAAAAAATTGAACTTCACTGGTCAATATTTCCAAGCCTAAGGTTGTAGTGTAGTATGAGCCGTTTAGTCTGGAAACTGGTTGGTACATAAACGACCGAGTGAAGATCTTTACGCTGATGGATGCGCTCAATGGCATGTTCTATTGTTGAACCAGATCCGAGACCTATGATGCCCTTCTCGAGACTCGAATCTAGCATTTCATCAACTGCACGATACGCAGCAAGTTGCTTCCCTCTTTCAGCTTTTGAAAGACTGTGCGTAGCAAGGGATCGAAATGCTATAGCATGTCGTAATAAGGAGGATGATGGGCGTATGAGTAGCATCGGAACGGGAAGAACAAAGGAGCGGCCACTGAAAATATCCCGCCACCCCCAAGTCTAAAACCTGTGCCCTGAATGGATGAGCCATAACCATCCCAACCGTGCGTCAATTGCGGAGAGAAAAGGAGAGCGATTAGGGAAATAACAGTCACTAACCCCCTTTTTATAAAGTATGTGTCAAAACAATCTCGCCTAAAGCACTCTTTCTTCTTCCGCTCCTCAACATGTCTTTTCGCCCATTTTTTCGCCTTGCCGCACTCTCAAAAGGCCTTGGCCAACCTGCTGTCAGACCACATGTCCTCTTCCGAGCTGCCTTGAAGCCCTCTTCTTTTGTTAGAAAATACTCACAGCAGGACACAGCAGCAAAAATTAACGCCATGACTTCTTCTCCATTGGTCATTGAGCAAGCGAAGAATGCACCAAAGGGCGGAAAACTCAAAGAACTTGCCAGAAAGTATGGTGCCGCTGGTGTGCTGGTCTACCTCGGTGTCGGGTGTGTGGACCTCGGTGCTGCCCTGTTGGCTATTGAGTTCGCTGGACTGGATAGAGTAAAGCAGGTCGAAGCTGGTGCTGCTGATATCTTGAATAAAACCAAGGTGTATATTGGTATTACATCCGAGGAAGAACCTAAGAAGGTTGAGGAAGCGAAACAGGCGGATAGTGAAAATGATAATGAGAGACCTTCTTTTACATCCGTATTTTTGCTGGCGTATACTATCCACAAAACCCTGTTTTTGCCTCTTCGGTTAACTATTACTGCAGCAATCACTCCTGCTGTTGTGCGCAAGCTTCATGCTCTTGGCTGGGCACGCTATGCTCCTAGACTTTTGGGTGGAACTGCAGTAAAGAAAGTTTAATAAGGATAGGCAAAATTAACCAACCACCCAACCAGCCAACAAGACAACAAGACAACAAATTCACTCCCGGTTTAATTCAATCGATTTCTACCTTTACATCCACCGCCACCATCACCGCCACCTTTTTCTTCATCATCGTTACCCAATAGAAAGGCACATATACTTCCTTAAACGCCCATACGCATTACAACTCAAGACGCAATAGAATATATGTCTTGATATTATTACAATTACAATTAAAATTAAAATAACAATTAAAATTATCAATTACTTACAGTGAGTGTAAGTTATTCAAAAACATAAGTTAAACTGTTTACAACTTGTTCTTCTCCAATGATGTGCATACTTTCAAAAGAGCCTTTCCCACCACTTCGAAGTCATCCAAATCATTGTATACCTGTGCGCTCAAGCGTATCCACCAGCTCCCATTGTGGAAATAAGCAGCTGCCATACACTTGTACTCGTAAATTAGAGTATTAATAAAGTAATCCGGGATGTCTTTGGCTTCAAGACGGGGATTATAGAGAGGCAATTTGACATTAACCATTGCTGCTGTTAATGAGCCTTCTGAGTTCTCCATCACACTAGTACCAAGGATCTTGGCAACCAATTCACCTCCACGATTGGCCAAGTTGTTGCAGTAACTCATTATTGCTTCTTCTCCACCAATAGACGCACGGTATTCGAGTGCTAAAGTAAAGAAACGCTTAGTATCCCACAGTACTCATTCTAATTGTACGATTAAAGAATAACTTTAATCAATTGCATTTTTTTTGTTCGTTTACCCTTCTCAATACACATGTATGGACTAAAATCGCATGTGCCGGGCCATCCAAATTCACGTTGAAAGGTAGAAGTTGTGTCAGCAGGATCACTGTGATCCTGATAGTCTGCGTTGATGATAACCGGATGAATAATTCGTTGAAGTCGCTCAGCGACGTACAAAACGGCACATCCTCTGGGTGCAAAGAGCCACTTGTGACAATTGCTAAGGAAGAAATCGGGATCCGCATGACGAATGTTCAGAGGAATTTGACCTATTGTCATTATCATTACCATTATTATTCTTTTGATCAATACGTACTTGTTTTAGATATTCGATAAACCTTATATTTAAATTTTTTGATGGGTAATTACCAATACAATGGGCACCATCCACCAAGGACAGGATTTTATATTCTTTCAAGAGTTTTACCACTTTTTCAAAAGGAAAAACGACACCAGGAACAGAGCTAATTCCGTCCATAACACAAAGTCGAAAACGTTCCGGGTTGGCTTGCTTGGTAATAGTTTCTTTGATGACTTGTACGACTTGGGAGTCACTAAGTGGATAGTTAAGTTCTACTTTTACCAATTCCACTTTACGTGAATCTTTAATGTAGTCAGTTGTTTTTGCTACTGCGTTGTAGGCTGTGTTGAACTAAATATATATATATATATATATATTAGCTTATCTTTGTTAACAAACTATTCCCAATTTTCTTACACATAATATCTTATCTCCTTCTTCAAAAGGAAGACTTCTCAGGATACTGTTGACAGCATTTGAGGCATTGGTTACAAATACAATATCTTTTGCGTCGCAATTGATCAGTTTGGCCAGTATCTCTCTGTTTTTATCTAAGACCGGAAACATGTCGCGACGCAACCAACGATCTGGGTGTTGCTCGGCTTTCATTTGATATTCATGGAGGACAGGTAATAAAGACCGAGGATAGCAGCCAAAAGAGCCATGATTGAGTGGAGTGTAGTCTTCCTCAAAGAAGAAGTCTGACCGAAGATGTTTTCCAAATGATGTTGTTTTCGCCATTAGCAAACAAGTAAAGAACTCTTTGGGCAGCTTATTCCTTTAAACCTACAAAAAATGCAACTTTAAATATCCGTTGAAAACCCCGACATGATTGCTGCTTAATTTTCTCCAGTTGACCATGAATGAGTCAACTAAAGGCGTTATTTCCTTGATTTTACTTGTTATTTCTAATTAGATTATCTGTTTTATGCCACGACCAGATTTACCAGAAGGTTCTATCTCAAGAATACTTACTAAGGTGCTATATACGATGTATAGCTTTTGTAGTGATAGCTTCATTATGCGGTATTATTAAAGTGCACCAACTTTCGTTGTAAACAAGTTGCGCACATAAAGAAAAAAACATATTGGCTATACAATATAACATTTAAATAAATACAGAGTAGTTGAAAATAAAACAAAAGTACTTAATATTCTTGCTATAAAATCCATAGCATTACCTTTTAGCGTTCTGTACGAGGTCTATCTAGAGAGAAACCATGAGAAAAAGTCAAAGTCTATAAGCTTTTTACTATGTATTCTTTTTTCCAAGGTCTTGTGCTTTAAAATATTCTTTGTGATACAGTATTCTGTTTTATAATACGGTATACGCTGATCATAGACTTTCAGAACGAACAAGTCCAAAAGTGAACATGTAATAAACTCAAAGGAAAGAGCCCTGTACACTGAAAAGATTCTTTTATAGATTTTTTATTGTATATTAAAACTTGCCTTGTAAAGCTGAATATTTCTCAAATATCTCATTTTCTTAATATTGTATATTTTTGAAACCATAACTTGGTACACAACTTCTTTATCAAAAGCCAATAAGATAACTTGTGAGGTTTATATTTACAAATTTAATACCAAAAAAAAATCCCATGATGAATACAAGAAAAAAAGAAGATTCCTTTTATTTCTAATAATGAGCAATACTAGTAGAACCTTTCAAAAAAAATAGCTAGTCCTTTGAATATGTGTGCACAGCAGAAATAGGGGAGGCAAGGCAAAAACACACACAAAAACTAGGGGGAAGTAGAGTCATACTAAACGGGAGATATCCGACATAGTTATTGTACAGGAAATACAGTATTATTATTTCTTTTTTTTTCTTTTGGGTTGTATATATATATATTAACCAAGGCTCTGGCTTTTGAGACTACTATTGATGAAGATAATGTACTATAAGACGAAATACTATGAAAAATAAAAGTTAATCGTAAAAATTGACAAGGCATTAAATTTAGTGTGAAATGTCCTTGTTAGAATATAACATCGCGGCCTATGTCTTCCGCAACATAACCTGATGTTACGGAAAAAGGGAGTTGTCTAAATTTGAACACTAGGAAGTATATACAATAGCAAGTGTATATATAGCTGTACAACACTCTCCATGACATGTTTTCTGGGTCCTTTCAACGCCGTTTAAGACCGTTCGGATCAATACGAGGACCCGGCACGATCATCGCGATACTTCTTCTTTACTCCTCTTGATTTACTTCCATTACGTTTCTTCATTAATATTATTACTTTTTTTTTTTAAAAAAAAAAGAAAAAAGATATGCGTTGTCTTGCCTTAGTTCTTGGATTTACTACATCTTGGCTTGCCCTTGGTGCTGGTGGTGTCCCATTACACCCAGATTCTTCAGTAATTCGCTTCCCTCTCCGTCGACTCGAGAATAATTATCAGGGTAGCCATTATATTGCCAAAAGACAAAGTGATCTCAATACGACATCCAAGTCGATTACTAGCACTGAAAATACTCGCGTCACTCACAGTGTGCCTATACTGAACGATCTTGAACTTTTCGGATTTGGTATTGACATTGAGGTTGGGTCTCCTCCAAAGAAATACCTCTTGCTTTTTGACACCGGCAGCTCGGACACATGGATCCCATCTCACAACTGTACGAAAGCCCATGGCTGTCAGACTTCCAACGGCTACAATCCCGCCGAGTCATCGACCTACAAGTCCACTAATTTTCCACTCAATATCACTTATTCCATCGGAAGTGCTCTGGGCAAATATTTTACTGATAGGGTCAGCATTGGAGACTTTACTGTACCCAAACAACTAGTTGCCTACATAGACTCAAACAAAGGCCCCATTGCAACCCAAAACGCATCAAATGAATTCATTATGGACGGTATATTCGGTGCCGGGTATCCTGCTGGAAGCATAATCTATCAAAATTTCGGAAAGACCTTTTATCCCTTCCCCATGTCTTTGTGGTACAGCAAGCTTATCCCTGAACCTGTCTTTTCGATCTCTTTTGAAGATTCTAACAAAACAGACTGGTCAGGAGAAGTTGTATTTGGTGGAGTAGATCTTTCAAAGACGTCAGGAAAGATGGTCTACACCAATGTGCTTCCATACAACGGTACAAGTGTCAAGGATTTTATGTACACTCAGTGGGTAGTTGGTGTCCAGGGTTTCTCTTAAAAATTCCACGGGCACAAAGAAAGCGTCTTTTATCAATACCCAGCCATTCAGCATTGATACCGGCTCCACTTTTATATACCTCCCCGAGGTGGAAGCCGAAACTCTCGCAAGATATGTTGACCCAAACGCTACTCTTGCAAACGGCTTTTATTTCGTGGACTGCTCCTACTTGACCTCTAGTAATGTCTTTAGCGTCTACTTTCCTGCCGAACACGATCCGGCTAGCCCTGCCAGCAACAAGTCAATGTCTATTAACGTATCCATATCTGACCTGATCGGTACTATAAACAACGAATGTGTTCTGCTCATCGTACCCTGGAAGTACCGCATCATTGGTAATATCTTTTTACGCAAGTTTGTTACCTCTTTTGATTTTGGCCAGAACCGAATTGGGTTTGCTCCACTAAGAACACATACCAGCAATTAAAATTAGAAGAAATACTAAAGAGATACGACCATTACTATCCAATAAATATATACCTATATGTACAAAGACCAAAATTGAGTTTTTTTTTAGAAAATAAAAAAAGTATGTTGTTAGAAGTATCTATATACTTGTATCTAAATGTTGTGGATATTAGTACTTTATTACTCTGTATTTTCTTTTTCTTTTTTATTGTTAAATAATAGCAGTAATAATAATTGCCCTTATTTTTCTTGTAACACAAAAATCTTATTGAAAGCCATTACAAAACCAACTCTTCAAAGACATGTTTTTTTCTTTAAAGAAGAAAATCAAGTAAATAAATATAACTGTAGTACCAACACAAGATGCCCAATGTACAACTTGGTCTCTTAAGCCGAATGAAATGTATAGTCGGGTTCATGTTCATCCATATGCCTATCCAATGTTCAGCTCATTTCTTCCGAAGACAAAGATTTGTAGCCAAAAGATCAATCTGGACCAAGGATGAAGTTATCTGATTCCGGAAAGAACGTATGTCTGGTATAAATGACATGTGACTTCCCGGTACAAAGTCGTCTGCTCTAACTTTAATATCATTTACTTTTCGAACAAGACAAACTTGGTGTCCATTTCTTTTTTTTTTTTTTGTCCAAGTCAGATCATATTTTTCTACAGAATGAATATATGTATGCATGTATCTTTATCTAGAAATAAATTTCTGTATATACCTGTATGATAGTAACAAAATAAAATAAAGTTTTTGGTTCAAAAATATCAGTTTTTTTTAGGCGTTGTGCGTGTGTTTGTGTTTGTGTTTGATTCTTGTCGCGTTTTCAAATATGGTTCTGTGACCTTTGGATACAGACTTATAGAGTGGAGCCGCTCAATGCTAAAAAGCTGAAATATATATGAATATAAAAATACATATATGGGCAAACTAGTTTGATCAAAAGCTGTAGAACTGATAGATATGTAGTACCCGTGGGAAAAATTGATAAGATAATGGTCCATTACAACTCCTATACCAAATACAAATTCTTCGGAGAGAGTAAGAAAGTGTTTAAAAAGGGAGGTTTTCTTATTCATGATCCGAGGTATAGAGAAATTAGAGAACACGATCGTAAAAAGTTGTTCGTTTGTGGTGTATAAGCAATATTGTATCTTGTTGTTTCAAAAATAGGTCAATATGTACTGTTTGTTACCGATTATCCAATTACTTTTCATTGATTTTGATCTGAATATCTTTGGCGGATATTTTCTACAGTGCATGTTATTCTATCTCTGTATCTTTCTCCTTTTTTTTTTCACTGAGAACTGTCTAAAATAGACTATTTCGGATTCCACGCCAAAGAGAGAGAAAAGATGTATATATTTAGTATAAATTGATATAGAAGCAGCCTTTGTCAATGACGGTTATTACAAAATATAAACAGCGCGACTATCGGGGATGGTCTGTGATCAACCATTTGGTTGTTATGCATAGACATTTTTTGTTTTGTTTGGTCTTCTTTTATTTTTATATATATATTGATTACATTGCCGCAAATGGTAGTTTAAATACCAGACAATCGAGAAAAGAAGAGAATAGAAGAAGAAGAACAAAAGGAAAAGGAAAAGGAAAAATATAGGTAGATATTAGGAAATAAGGACATATATTTACTACTGGGTAAAATAAAATAAGATCAGTAGATAAAGAAGAAAATAAATCATACAAAGTTTGTCAATAATACTAATACTAATATCCGGAAGATTATCAAAGGTTACCTAACTCAAAAATAATATCAAACAATGAAACAGGTAACACTACAACCCTTTGTAACGAAAACCAAAAATAAAAATTATATAATATCCTTCCACGTTTTGAAAGAAGAAGAAGAAAAAATACATCTTTAAGAAGAGCGGATCCTACTTAGTCCCACCATTCACCTAAACAATTTAATATATATACTGTTTCGATATCGTACCTACCATTAAATATATATATATATATATATAATACAACGTATGGTCTTGACTGTAAACTGATCTTGAAATAATGGTGATATAAATGGAGTTCCTATAGTCAAAGAGGATTTGTATGTATGAGAGAGGTGTAGCGGCAGTTAATTTGATAGGTTGATTGCACTTCCGAGCCTTCTTTTGCATGTGTATATTTTTTTTACAAACGGACAATACATATTTGTCCTATATTTTTTTTTTCACTTTAGATATTTTTTTCTTTGAATTTGTTTTATATATAAGATGAGTTTGCAAAGAAACAAGACCAATGAGAATCAAACCATTTCCTTGAGTTATTCTTTTTGTCTTTTGTTTTGAAAGGTACAACTATGATTTATGATCCAAAGAGCAGAAGAGTACCATGAAGAAAAGTGCCTGGAAAATAATGATATTAATCTATACTATATTATAATATGTTAGATAGGGTAAAAATATTCCAGCTAGATACGATAAGCAAATGTCCCGTCCTATTAGACCGAGTAACTGGCTAACAAGTTGGACTGTAGTTCTGTGTAAAAAAAAAAAAAAAAGAAAAGAAAAAACAATATCGACTTTAATCTCAGGAATAATTTGACAGTAATTTGGACTGAGAAATAATTGGATAGCAAAAAATACGTTGAGATTCTGAATGAAAAATAAGAATATATTCTCGTGTTTCTGGTGGAAATATTTCTAATTAATTGGGAATTCTTAACAACTATATACACAGAAAGTAAATTGACTTTTTTTTTTCTCTTTTTAGCTATTGAATATGGTCCCAATTGAGTCTGTCCGCGAAACTCAATCAACTTGATTCTTGACTGGTAGGCAAATTCTCCTGTGATCCTGGGAAAATTTTACATGAGATCACCAAGGAACACACAAAAAATAAAGTATACTGTCTAGAATAAACTTAAAATAAATATAAAAATTGTAGTAATTTTCACCAATACAGCCAAATGACTATGGTCTAGATTTCTAGCCCTTCCAAAGAAAATAAAAGAAAAAAAAAGCCTATTATTAATACCAATAGAATAAATGAAGTAACTATGGCAGTTTTGTACAAAAAAGAAATATCTATATATTTAAATGGCCAATAAAGACTGACCTGGTGTGAAGTATCTATATTATCATTCTCCATTGTTGGTCATTCTTTCCTTATTGTAACCAAGAGCCAAGAAATCTCCTTTTTTTTTGTTGTTGTTGTTGTTGTATTTTTTGGGGTTGTTTCACTGATTGTAATGATTTCACTTTTTGTAATGATTTTATTTACATAGAGGCAAATCCGTTGATAATCTTGCGGGGATGGTCGGCGAGGACCCACTTAGTAAACAGACAAAAATATATTTCGGAAAGCCAATCAAGAGGCTTTAATTTTTATAATTGAGATTAAAATTGATATTGTCGCTAAATCAAAAAACTAACATGGCGCACTGACCATACTAGGTATCGTGTGTTCATCAAACAATTTTCCAACAAAAAAAAACAAGGTCAATATAAAGGTAAAATTGATTTATTTTTATTATTAATAATAATGAGAATTGTATGTATGTATTATGTATAGAATGACAAGGACCAACTTATAACCTGTAACAAACCATTTTAATTTCTTTACAAATATTGAACTTTTGATAAAGGAAAGAAAATTATTGTATGGTATGTAGTATTTTAGACATGGCAAAATTTTATCTATTAAAGAAAAACTACACTCTAACCATCTCAGGCAAAGCAAGTTTGAAAAAAAAGAATAATCAGTTAGAGGTAGAAAAAGGCACTTTGACAAACCATATAAACTCATTTTTTTTCTTTGTTTTTTTTTCTTTACAAATATTGTGAAATTTTGAGAAAAAAATGAAACTCGTAATGTTAGACATGGCAAAATTCATCTATGAAAAAGGTGACTATACTCTAACCATCTCAGGCAAAGCAAGTTGTAAAAAAAATCAGTTAGGAAGAGAAAGGAGAAAAGGAAAGGAAGAGATGAAGAGAGAGAGAGAGGGAAGGGAGACACTTTGACAAACCATAGAAACTCATCTTTTCTTTCTTTACAAGATCACTCTTTTGGGAAAAAAAATAAAGATATACCACTAAGACAAGACACACGGAAATCTATGTAAAAGAAAACTAGACTCTAGCCATCTCAGGCAAAGCAAGTTGCAGGTTAGATAAGAGAGGTATGTAAAATTGGGCTTGGACCATTACAAAGGGAGAATCAGACGGATATGTTGATAGCAAGATTTTTTTGTTTTTTCTTTGTTATCATGGCAGTTGTGATGTCTTTTCAATTGAAGTCAGGGAGGGGGTGTGGTGTTCATGAGTAGTGCATGTGCGGCCGCCAGTTGAGCTTCCAGTGCTTCCATTCGTTTTTTTCCTGCAGTCGCCCGTGCTGCTGAAAGATTGCGTTCCTGTTCGGATTCGGTGATGTGTTGCTGAAGCTGTCCATTGTTGGCCTCCAGGTCTCTTACTCGGCGTTCAAGGCTCTCCATTTTAAACAGTTTCCGTTGGCGCGACCGGCGTGCAGCGTCCGTGTTCTTTTGACGTTTGGAAATAATATGCGAAGGATTTGAGGACGAGAGTCGGTTGTCATCGTTGTTCCGTGCACGGGCTGTCTGCTGAGCTTTTGAGGTCTGGTTATTACTGGACAAAGAACCCAAGAGAGCGACGACCTTGAGAAAAGATGCAAGTTGTGGATTTGAGAGCGCAGGAGAGGTTTGTGTGGTAGTGGGCTTGATGGACTCCATTGCAGGTTCGGACGGTGTGGGAGGGGCTGTGGGCAGGGCAGGAGAGAGAGAGTCTTGTTTGGACGGGGTATCATTAGTCAACAGGCCGGCTTCAATCAGATCGTGTTCCAGCCATTCATCGACGGTATTTGGGTTTATTGCTTTCCAGAGCATAGTATCCATTTGCAATTCAGTAGGAGTGTGGATCATGTGTGTCATTATAAGAAAAGGTAAAAAGTAAAAGGTAAAAAGTAATAGGTAATAGGTAATTAGAATAGCAATGGCAATGGCAATAGCAATAGCAATAGCAATAGTGGAAATTGAAGTGGTAGAGAAATAAAGGTAAAGAGTAAAAGAAACGATCAATGCACAAAACGCGACGAGTTTAAATCCTTCAATTTTCCACTCTGGGTCCTGTATCTTACCATCAGGCCGAGGAGATGGGGGAACGATGGTGCGTGGACTAAATATTTTGCTTTCCGTTCCGAAGTCTCATAAGTTATTTAGTTTAAATAAGCGACCAGTCAAGCCAAAATAAATAAAAAAAAAAATCTAGATGACAGTCCCATGCATGTGGGTCATTAAAGAAGTCGCCATCAAAGGACCGTTTTTTTTTTTAATTTTTTTTTTTCCCTAAATAACTTGTTCGATATAATACAATAAGACGCGATGAATATTTTTCCAGCCTATTTTCTCTTCACTAGTCAAATCAGTCTGTTCATCATCTTCAAGTACCCCAGTACTATCTTTACTGGTCACCAGGAGATCAGTCTCTCGGTAATCCGAAAAGCCTAAATTGGTTTCCCATCGTTGCCTGTAGTAACCGTTTAAATAGTGACGAGATTCTTCCAATGCAGCAAGTGTATGACTCAGACCTGCCAATCTGAGCTGTGGATAAATTTCCTGTTATAAACAAGGGGGGGGGGGGGGGGGAGGAAAGTGGGGAGGAATGAATTAGGTGGGGGGTGTGCCTTACTTGATTTGAAGATATCGTTTAGGATCAGCATTCATTTGTCCGCTTGTCTCTGGTAGGTACACCTCGCCAGTCACTGTCGCAGTTCCCTGGTCCTTTGTACCAGACTGAGCAAGATCACTCGAGAGCTGGAGGTCAAGTAAATCCATTACTACCATCACACACGGAGGCTGTCCGTCTTTTTCGGATTCTATCCACTCCAGTAGATTGGGACTCTTATTGTGACTTTCAGAAGCCAGAGCGTGCAAGTGAAATCCGCTTAGAATGGCCCTTAATTCATGGATATTCTCGACATGACTTGTGAAAATGTACAAAGCAAATGTATATATATATATTTAAAGAAAAAACAGAAAATTAATGTAATTTCAATGATATAAGAAATAAAATAAAAATAAAGTATTCACTCGTGTATATTGTGCGAACAACAAGGTCAACAAGTGGGCTTTTATATAAGTGCAGGATATAATTCTCCAGAATTTAATATATATATATATATATAAATATAAATATATGTATATGCACACATTTAGATGTGCATGTGTGTGCAGAACAAGATTTGATATGTCATCAAGAAGTGACTCACCATAAGCGTATCGCATCAAGATATTTCCGTTCATTCCAGATATTCTGACCATCTCCGTGTGGCACCTGCGCCATCTTCTCATTCACAACATATTCAATATGTTCAAGATTTGAGACAAACACAAGTGCCCATGGTTCGACCGCTCCAGCAAACTCAGAGCCTAAATTTTCCACCTCTTCTCCTTCTAGTATCCACTTTTTCTTCAACTGAAGGACCACAAAGTCAATAATGGTTCTTTTTTTTTTGGTTGTTGTTTAGATCCAATTAACATGTCAGAAATAAAGAAAGTAGAAGAACATATAAAGACAAATATTCAATCCAACGATTGTATAGTTGGTGTCTAGTTTAATGTTACCTTGCATTCGCGATGGAGTCATTCTCCATGCAAAGAAAAAAACTACTTCCAACCATTAAAGAAAGAATATATGAAATGAGGGGTCAAGCGTGTTCCTAGTTTAGCATATGTGTACGACACAAAGTGATCACCGATGGAATTTGATAGGCTATTTCGATTTGTCTGCTTTAGCAATAAGCCAATCAAGAAGAAATATTCGTCAAGTTTATGTAGAAAATGGTCGATCTTAAGAAAGTATGAACTCAATAAGCAAACAAGCTTCAAAGGATGTCAAAGACCCTCCTCTTTTGGATAATCTCACCAAACCCCAAGAATAATAAACACAAGAGCAAGAAGAGCAAGAAATTCAAAGCAAAATAAATAAATACAACCCATCCACCCCCTTTTTATATTAACATTCATATATATATATATATATTATATAAAAAGGATTGAAAACTATCTATCACTTTGTGCTGACATCATGTCCGAGTTCAAAACCCGATTGCCTGAGTGCGATACACGTAGTAGGACAGAAAGTATCATAGTACCTGCTTTGTTGAGTTATTAGTCCTGTTGGTTCACCGAAATCATCCTCATCAGGTATCCCATCATTAATATATATATTTATATATTTATATACATAATTTCTCATCAGACCAAGTCATATTCACCTCTAAATATAAACCTACCCTGACAAAATATTAATCACATACATACACGCTCACAACGCTAGAACAACTACAACAGAGGCAAGGTTCGAACAATGGCCAAGAAACTAAACGAAATTCACAGAACCGCCACATTTGCATGGGGTCCTGGACAGCAACCACCCATCATCGCAGCCGGCACAGTATCTGGAGCACTTGATGACTCCTTTTCAAACGCGTCCGAACTCGAACTCTTTCAGCTTGACCTAACCAACACTCAAAGCGGACAAGGTCTTGCCTCGGCAGGAAAGGTCAGCACCAATTCAAGGTAAAAATAAAAAAAGAAACAAAATAGCATTACACATTATACAATTAAAAGAAAAAGAATTGATTACAGTTTAGGAATGATAAGCTAACCTAAATCTCATCATCCATCTTATAGATTCAACACACTTGCTTGGGGACATGCTACACCTGAAAAACCTTTTGGTGTGATTGTAGGTGGCATGGAAAGTGGTGAACTTGAACTCTGGGATCCATCTGCTATTCTGGATAACCAGAGGTAAAGAAACGAATACTTGTAGAAATAATGAGGGAACACAGTTGGGTGATTATATAAGCTATATTAGTTAAATGGAGACGAGAGCCAAAGAAGTCATGATCATTATATCAGGTTGCATTAATATCAAACTAATCTCAATGCTTAATTTCCAATTTTATTTTGATTTCCCAAGTTCCGACGCGTGTTTAATATCAAGAAACTCGACACACACTGGCACTTTGCGTGGCCTTGATTTCAGTCCTCTTCAGTCTAATTTATTGGCATCTGCTGGTAGTAATAACGAGGTATATAAATTGGGTTTCTAGACATGCGAACATGAATAATACATGTTGATTATGAATAGAAAGACATACACACACACACATATATATATATATATATATATTCTCACCAAAAAAAAATTGATCCACTTATTATTTAGGTTTATATCTGGGATTTGTCTACTCCTAACAAACCTTACACACCCGGAGCACGATCCAACAAACTCGACGATATTACTAGTGTAGCATGGAATAATCAGGTCGCTCACATCTTGGCTACTTCATCTACAACTGGATACACTGTTGTCTGGGATCTTAGAAGCCGCAAAGAAGTTATGTCATTAGCTTATGGTGGACAGAATTCTGGAAGTGGTGGAAGCAGAAGAGGCACAAGTTCTGTCTCATGGCACCCTGATGTTGTAAGTATTAGTGTATACAGATAAGTCCGTGTATTGGTGTGCTATAATCTACTTTCGGGAATTGCGAGTCTCATTTCGTTCTGGTTAGGCCACTCAATTGGTGGCAGCTTCTGAAGATGATAGTAGCCCAGTCATCACTTTATGGGATCTTCGTCACGCCCATTCACCAGAAAAGACATTGACTGGTCACCAAAAGGGAGTTATGGGTGTTTCCTGGTGTCGCCAGGATGCGGATCTGCTCATGTCGTGCAGTAAAGACTGCAAAACTCTCTGTTGGAACCCTCGCTCAGGAGAACTCCTTGGTGAGCTTTCCCAGAGCACAAACTGGACATTCCAGGCCGAGTGGTGCCCTAGAAACCCTGATCTTTTGGCTTCAGCATCATTTGATGGCAAGGTGTGATTTTTAAAAACTCGGAAACAAAAATCAAGAAATTGGTTGCCAAGTTCTTTTTTCTTCTTCTTCAGTTTGACTCACGCTTCCTCTCTATCTTTCATATATATATATATTACTAGATCAATGTATTTTCTCTTCAAGGCTCTAGCAACGACGAAACAGCAGCCTCGTCAGAAGAACAACAGCAACAACAAGCAACATCCGACGATCCTTTTGCTGGTATCTCTGCCGCAGCCACTCCTCAGACACCTTCGTTTGCTCTCAAGCAGCCTCCAAAGTGGCTTCGTAAGCCCGTAGGTGCTTCATTTGGCTTTGGTGGAAAGCTTGTTACATTCAACAATAAGGCTGGTCAGGCCAGCATCCAAGCCACAGCCAACCTTCCCCCAGGATCCGCTCCTGCTCATCAAGTCATTCCACGCAAGGTCAGCATTCGCCCAATTGTCACCGAGCCAGAAATCGTGAAGCGATCAGAAGAACTCGAAACCGCTCTCAAGGAGCAGACAGTCGACCAATTGATTGACGAACGTTGTGTCCAGTCTGAGTCTGAGAAGTCGGAAGACGATAAAGAGGCATGGGAAGTTTTGCGTACGTTGTTTGCAGACGATGCCAGAGAGCAGCTGATGAAGCATCTTGGATTTGAGAAGGGCGAAGTTATCACAGCTGTTGCTGCAGCCACTGCCAACAAAAAGGCATCCGATTCTGCTGCTGTAGAAAGCAAGGCATCTACACCATCAACTGAGAAATCTGACGAACAGGTCACAGAAGAAGAAGATGATAATGAGGAAAAAGAGGTGGAAAAGGAGACAGAGGCAGCCGAGGAAACTAAAGATACATCATCATCGCCAGTAGAAGATGACGAGGAAGACAAAAAGTCAACCTCAGAGGAGACACCCGATAAACTGTCAGGACTCTTCCAGTCTTCTGATGTTTCTTCTCCTGAAGAAGATTTCTTTGCCAAGGCCGAGAATGCACCTTTAGACGAGCCAGAATTCATCCCACAAACACCTCTTGTTCCTGCCATACCCCGCGAAGCACTCAGACTTTACCCCGTTGATAGCTCAGATACCGACAAGCTCATTACACGTTCTATTGTCCTTGGTGATTTCGAATCTGCTGTTCAACTCTGCTTGGATTCAGAGCGTCTTTCCGATGCTCTCTTATTGGCCATCTGTAGCGGCGGTGATTTGCTCGCCCGCACACAGAAGATATACTTTGAGCGCCAGGCCAAGAAGACTTCTTACTTGCGTCTTTTGGAAAGTATCATGAGTGAAGACCTTTCGTCTGTAGTCGAAACCGCATCTTTGGATGAGTGGACTTCGGTTGTGGTTGTACTCTGTACGTTTGCCAGAACCGAACAGTTTGGTGTCCTGTGTGAGGCTTTGGGTCTTCGTTTGGAAGACGCCTGGAAGGCAGAGAATGACGATATTGAGAAATCCAATGCATACAGACGTCATGCCACCCTCTGTTACCTTGCCTCTGGTAACCTTGAGAAGGTATCCAATATTTGGATTATTGAGCAGGAGCAAGAAGCCCAGGAAGAAAAGACCGAGGCTAGACTTGGCGCTAGTCTCCAAAAGCTGATAGAGAAGGTTACTGTCTTCCGCAAGGCTATTGGCTACGAAGATGATTCTCTGGCTGAGACCGCAGAAGAGAAGCAACCAGCTGAATACCCTCTCTCTAGTCTGTACGATAAGTATTGCGAGTATGCCGAGTTGTTGGCCACTCAAGGCAAATTGACTACTGCCCAAAAGTATATTGATCTTACACCCGCCATATACCGTAAATCTGTTTCTGACCGCTTGTCAGTAATCCGCGACCGCGTATACCGTGCATGTGCCTCTGAAGCAACCTCTGGTGTTTATGCACAGCCCTTGTTTCCCTTTGAAGCTCACCCCCTTTCGGGCGGAGATTCTGGTGCATTTGGTGCCAGTGCTCAGGAAACAGTCTCTCAATCCCAAGCACCAGTCCAATCGCAACTTTATGATGCCTATAAGCCATACCAGTCCTCGGATGCATCCGTCAACCTTCCTACCAACCATGCCGCACCACCTTATGCACCTACAGCAAACTCGCTGTCTAGAGGAAGTGCCCAGCAGCAGCCCCCAGCTCTTGCACAGCAAAACGCTTACAACCAGGGTTCTTACAATGCACCTACTACATATGGTGGATATGGCCAGCCTACCGTGAACCCTTACACCCAGCAAGCCACTAATGCATACACCCAGCAAGCCACTAATGCATACACTCCAGCTGCCACCACCAATGCTTATGCTCCAGTCGCTACCACAAGTTCTTATGCTCCTGCTGCCACCACCAGTGCTTACACCCCGGCTGCTACCACAAGTTCTTATGCTCCTGCGGCTACCACCAGCGCTTATACTCCAGCTGCTACTAACAATACTTACGCTCCAGCTAGCAATGCAAGCGGCTATAACCCATCTGCTGGAAATAATTCATATGGAAACTATGGTCAGACTGGTAATTTCTCATCTGGTTACGGAAGTTCGTATGGAGCCGCACAGCCCACTATCCCTCTTCCTCCCCCACCTATTGGAGCCGCACTTCCCAGAGCTGCTTCAACTGATAGACCTTCCGCACCTCCAAAGGCCCCAGCTGGTGCATGGAATGATCCACCAATGCTTGCTGCCCAAGCCGCAGTAAGAAGCCCCAAGGTTGCCCAGACAGGAGCCAACCGTGTTGTTTCGCCATTCCCCAACGCACCATCTTCCTCTGCTTTTGCTCCTCTTCCTCCAATTCAGCAGCAGCAGCAACAGCAGCAGCAGCAGCAACAACCTCAGTTTGGTCAACATAATGCACCCATGCAATCGCATGCTACTAACCCTCTGCCACCACCACCTAAAGGTGCCACTGCACCTACACCTATTTCCAGACAGCAGCACCAGCAACGACCTACTGGCCACTTTACTCCCCCACCTGGTGCTCGGTCTACACCAACACCTCCAATTTCTAACCAGTACGCCAGACCTCCTCCATCTGGTCCCCCAGTAGGCCCCCCAGTAGGCCCCCCTGGTTCTCACAATCAGCCTCCACCACAGCATATGATGTATCAGCAACAACAACAACAACAGCCACAACAACCACAGCAGCAGCAGCAGCAGCAACAACAACAACAACAATCACAGCAACATATGCATCAACAGGGTCCACCGACCTCTTATGGTCCCGGTCCTTATGCACCTCAACAGGGTGCTCCCGCAAATGTCGGACCTCCTCCCATGGGACAATACCAGCAGTGGGCTCGCCCACCACCATCAGGCCCTCCAAGACCCAACCAAGGACGTTAGTAATATAGACACTGTTTTTTTTACAAGAGGAAGAATGTTGATTCTAACTCTAAAAGAAGTAACTTGGTTTCTAAACATAAAATTAAACTGAATCACGATGAATAAATTCTTTTGTTTTATATTATATTATATTCGTTTTCGTTTTCTTTAAATGTATACAAATCTAAAATACACAATGCAAAATCCAAATACATATGCAACTACAAATACAAAAATACAAAATACAAATGCAAGTGCATATGCAAATACTGTTATGAATCTCTAAAATGCGTTATCTTTTTATACTATCATTTCTTCTTTTACGATCGATGCTGTATTGTCCTTTGGGCGAGTATTGAATAGACATGACAGTTATGACGCACCCTTTGTGAGACTAGAATGAGTTAATGAAGAAGCGATCCCTGCATTAGATTTGCGGGATTGATCCCACAAGCCCAATAAGAAAAGAAACATAGGAAAGATATGTTGAATTGGGGAGAGGGATAGAGAGAGAGAGGGGGGAATGAGTTCTGACATCCAAGGAGAGAAAGAAAGAAAGAAAGAGATCAAAGGTGTATGTATATAGATATTGGTTATCTACAAATACACACTAGGTATAAATGAATTGAAATGATATTAAACCAGCACTCGTGGACCACAAGAGCTTGCATGTTGTGTAATCTTACATCCCACTTGTACCAGACGTTCAATTTGACTGTCAGATAGCATAAAAGTCAAATGAAATCAAGGGGACTTACATAGGCACAGTTAGTGCAGGAGAAAGAAAGGAAGAAAAAGAGAGAGTCAATTATGCGTAGCTATAATAAAACCTTCTTTCGTTCTTTCTCTCTTTTTTTTTTGGTTGTTTTGCGCAGAAACTGCGCTAGTCACAGCTTTTACTTGCCATAAATGAGAGCATAGTAAAGGGATTTTATTGCTCCTAGAATGCATTTGAAGTATCCTCACAATTGTTTGGCTCCTTTGAAAGTGATACCTTAATATTCAAATACTACCAACAGAAGTTCAATGATATTTTGGGATAACTCGCACGCAAAGGACAAGGAAGCATGCTAATGTATATATGGACCTTTATTGACTATAAAAGTCTTTCATGTGAATATATAAATATATATTAAAAGTAAATAGCTCATAGTAAAAGCGAGAAGGAAAATAAAGAAGTAAATAAATAAATAAATAAATAAAAATATAGTTGTTGGTGCACATCATCAAAAATTAATAATATCAAGGTAAAGCTGTGGGTGTGGAAGGCTAGACTATAATCATCAATATATGCCCCCCTTTCTTTACAAAGATGCATTTTTTTATTTGCTTCTAATTTTGACTTTCGACGAATTGGACTTGACAAAAACTGCTGGATGCTTATTATGAAAAGCTATTATTAAAAAGAGAGAGAAAGAGAAACCAATTTTTTTTTAAGTACTTGCTTCTTGGATATAAATACCCACCGACTTATCTTGCTTCATTTTTTTTTGTATTGTTTTTATCTTATCTCTCCCTCCCCTCACGCCCCTCAATTTTAATCATGTCTGTAATATCAAATAACGATATTCTCAAGAAGTATCTTCAGCTGGATCAAAAAGGCCAAGTCCAAGTCGAGTATGTTTGGATCGATGGCTTCAATCAACTTCGAAGCAAGACCAAGACGGTAGACAAGGTGCCATTGTCAGCAGCCTGTCTCTCCGAATGGAATTATGATGGCTCTTCTACTGGCCAGTCCTCAGGCCGTGATTCAGATATCCTTATTCGTCCTGTTGCTTTATTCTCTGATCCTTTCCGTGGTGGTGATAACAAATTTGTCATTTGCGATACTTACAATCCTGGTAATAATTGATTAAGTTGTGTAATTGCAATACGGGTATCTTTAATGGTCATTAATCATCTGGTTTCTATACAACTACATCTACATACACATGTTCTCTTACATATAGACGGAACACCCCACGAGACTAATTATCGCTCGTCTTGCGAAAAAATCATGCTTGAACACGCTGATAAAAAGCCATGGTTTGGAATAGAACAAGAATATATGTTATTTGATCCTGAGACAAACAAACCCTATGGTTGGCCAAAACACGGTCTTCCTGAACCTCAGGTAAACATCTAATATATATTTGTCTATTTGTCTATTGGTCTTTATCTTTTATAAATATTTACCAAGACGTACTGTTTAGGGAAAGTACTATTGTGGCGTAGGATCTGGAAAGATCTTTGGTAGAGACATCATTGAGGCCCATTACCGTGCATGTCTATTTGCAGGCGTCAACATATCGGGTGTTAATGCCGAAGTTGCGCCTGGTCAGTTCGAGTTCCAGGTTGGCCCCTGTGAGGGAATTTCAATGGGTGATCATCTGTGGGCTGCTCGTTATCTACTTGATCGTGTTGCCGAAGACTTTGGAATCATTGTCTCTATTCACCCCAAGCCTGTAAAAGGAGAGTGGAACGGTGCAGGATGTCACACCAACTTCTCAAGCCTGGAAATGCGCGAAGAAGGTGGTCTGGTAGCTATCCAAGATGCCATCAAAAAGCTCGGTTTACGTCATTCAGAGCACATTGCTGTCTATGGCCAAGACAACGATCAGCGGTTGACCGGTAGACACGAAACAGGCCGGATAGATCAGTTCAGTGCTGGTGTTGCTAACCGTGGCGTATCTATTCGTATTCCTCGCCATGTGGAGAAGGAGGGAAAAGGTTATTTTGAGGACAGGCGCCCTGCAAGCAACATTGACCCTTACCGTGTAACAGATATTGTGATGAGGTCGATATATGCTACTAATCCTTAAGACAACATTGTATAAAGCTCATACCTATGTCTACGCAAAGTGTGCTTTTTTTTAAAAAAAAATTACAATACAAATATATCATTGACAGACCGGTATATGTATATATACATTATATGTGTGTATTTTCATCAGTCTTTTTTGAATAACAACAGTTTAATTACATTAATTTGTCCAAATGTATATTTTGAATTTGGTTTATTTAAAGAGATAATATGACCCCTTTGATCAACGTTTCCTATAATTACTTTGATACCAATTTGGTGGACTTTTATTATAGTCATTATATTCAAATGTAGCACAACCATACTATGTGTAGATAATCACAAGTGAAATAATACCGGCCTAGTCCCATGGTAATCGAATTTACAAGAAGTATACAAAAACAAACAAACAAACAAACAAACAAACAAAACCTGATGGGCAAGATAAATAAATCTAGTTTTCTAAAAAAAATTATCCAATTTCAAATAAAAAAAATCTCACTTTAATCATGATTTGGTTTAGTAATAGACATTGTACTATAATTCTATTGATAGGATAAAAGAAGAAAACAACGCTGTTCTGTCTCAATAGAGCATTACTTGTACTTTGAAAGTTTGAATAAAATAATGATTAATTTTATATAGGTATAAAATATGAATATTGAAGATTTTATAATATTTGACCAAGAAACCAAAGAAAGAAAGAAAGAGAGAGAGAGCGAAAAAAATAAAAAATAAAAGAATAAAGCCAGGTATTCTTTAATGCAGGTATTACAGTATCAAATTTATAGTAAAGCATTGCTTTTACTCTGTCTTTGAACCGTAAAATAAGCCTCCTTGTGGCTTTAGATTGACGTTATACCCCTTTTAGCGTAGATCTAACAGGTATGATTTTATCAAACGTACTAAAGAACATATCCGTGGATTTTAATCAGGGCGGAAAAGGTTAGTTACCCACAATAGGGTCTATCGAATAAACTCAGCCCGGAGACGAAGAGGAATCCAACTCCTGGTCCCTTTTGTTCTATTTGCTGTTTGGTGGTGTTGTCTTTATTATTAGTGTTGTTACTCTTTCCTTTCTACACTAATACTCCACAACCATGAAGCGACCTAACCGCCCGCTCTTTTATCTACTCATTCTAATCGCCTTCTCTGTTATTACGGTTGTCTTTATACCCAGCTTCAGCTCATCGTCTCTACCGCCAGATCAACCCGACATAATCCACACATCTAATGCCGAGACTTCAAATGAAAAATACTTGTCATATCTTCCTCATGGGTAAATAAAAACAAATTCAAAAACAAAACAATCAATTATTGAATCATAATTGTGAACATCTCTGCTATATTCTGTACATTCCTATTAATATTTCTTTTTTTTTGCTTGTAGAAATTTTGTAGAACAGCATGAATCGCTTCGAAATGCAATTCGAATTGCTTTTGAAACAAATCGCACCATAATTGCCCCCTCTCTTCGTCTCGGAAAAGTCCACGGCTGGGCTCCATTTTCTGTCTTGGCCAAACACTACGAGGCACAAGACAAAAAAGAGCTGCATCGTCTGTGCACAGCTGGAGAAGGTTCCACCCATTGGCGTACACTGTTGGAGCCTTGTGCCACCCTTAATGACTGGACGGAGATCAAGTGGTCTAGTTTATTTGACTTGGATGAACTCAACAAACGCCATGGAATACGCGTCATTGAGCGCGACGGGCATGGCTGGGGTACAGAGGAGTCTGCTCTGGGCGGACGCATTGATCCACTGGATGTAATGGTTGTGGATACCATGACATTCTTCAACAACGGAACAGAATGGGAAATCACAGACGAAGAAGACACGGCATCCAGCTGGCAGGCATTAAACTGGGCACAGTCTCATCTGAACAGCTTTCGAAATATTCTAAAGGGTAGCGAAGGCGTATCAACGACAGGGAAGCCTCTTTCTAGAATACTTCGTCATAACAAATTACGCGCTATCAATGAACGAGTCCTTCAATTTGGCTCACTGGCATTTGCTTTACGCTATGAGACATCCAGTGACAGCCGCCAGGCTACATTGCGTCTACAGATGTCAAAGGATCTCTTTGTGGTACCAAATAAAATGCCAGTTGTTACAGCGGCATCTGAAGAAATCGTCATGAAAATGGGAGGCAAAGGCGCGTTTAGTGTTTTACATGTAAATCTCTCGAGTCTTGTGCAGTCTGAGTCTCGTTATGCCGAAGACGTAAAAGCCAAAGGATCCGAAGCAGCAGTGGATGACGTGATTGAGAAGCCTTTGGAAGAAATTGTTGTCGAGAATGAGGAAGATTTAGAAAGACAAAACGATGTTAGAGCAGTCAGCAAGCTGGCTTTATTGAACGGATTGAATGCAGATGCACGAAAGAGCATGATGGAATCCGTTGTTCTCCAGGTTTCCGGTGACATTCCTATTAATCAGGCTATCTCCGCTGCCTTGCCATTCAAACCTTCTCGCCTACTTAACCTCACAAATGTCGATGTTATGGACCAAAGTGTCCGTGGAAGATCAGAGCTACTAGAAGCTTGTCTTGACTATAAGCAGAAGGTGGATCGATTATATCCCATATATTATCTGGTGAATGACTTGCTACCTACGCCGGAAGCTTATCCAGATATCTTTGGGGCTTTAATGAAGATGTTCCCCTGTACATTTTCAAAAAGTGATATGTTCCAGATGGGCGTCATTAATATCGAATGGACAGGAAGTCAAACAGAGTTGACAGACAATGTTGACTATGAAGAGCTACTTGGGCCAATTTTAGACGTACTTATAGCAGGATCAGGTATTTATTTATTTTTTTCTTAATTAATGCTACATATTCTGACAATATAATCAATGCTTCTTTAGCCTACTCTTTCTTTGAAATCCCTCAAACACCCCTCACCAGACTAATCGGCTGGCAGCGATAGGGCAACCATTGCCCATTAATTTCTTTCCCTTATCTCTATATCCTAATCACCTTGTCTGCATAATAAATAGAAAAAGAGGTACCATATTTCTATTTTCATATATACAAAATGCATTCCTACAATATAAAGTGTTTAAAAAAAAAGAAAGAAGAAGCGTCATTTGCCTGGCGATGTTGCCTGGTATGTTCCTTGACACCTCCGATCCAGTCCGTACTCGCCCCTTGGCCTACACCATCTCTCTTTCCCCTTTTAGTTCTTTCTAGGTATAACCCCTTGCATACTTTAACCTCCTTTGTTAGTCAATTATCACCAACTTTTGTCTCTACACAGCTCTTGTCTTGTTTTCTACTTATTGTTGTCCATCTTCTTTAAAAAAATCATTTTGAAACAATATTCCTTTCAGACCATCATATATATATATATATATATATATACACAAACGTACATATATAAAGGATGATTCCACATCCCTTGATCGTTTATCCTACAGGTTTAAACTTGTCTCACAACGAAGACCAAGCTTCTTCTATTCAACAGCAAACCGAAACTTGTTTAACTCTCAGTCCGTGCAACAATGCGATGAGACCAATATCGTTTGATTCTAATGTCGCGTCTCCATGTACCGATTCCCCTCAATCGATCTCTTGTGGAAGTAGCAGGAATAGCAGCGGAGTTTTTAGCTCAAGCAGTACTTACAACGATTGCACTCTACGCAATTGTCAGAGACAATCTAGTTGTCTACACAGCAATGACAGTCTTGAAAGTCTAGTCGGTCCAACAGCGGAGTCTTGCCCAGAATTTGAAACACAGGCCACTTTGTGTGAAAAGACACAAAAGTCGGTCAAGCAAGACTCGCCCTCTTTCATTCACTCTCAAGACAACGAAAGCAGGTCGGAAAACAAAATAGGAGAAGTTCAGACGAAACAAAGAACCGGGATTCCTAAAACAGTTTCGTCCTTACGACTTTTAACTGACCGTGCGTTGCCTCTGGATGACAACGAACAGGCAACAGAAGATCTATTTTGCCGATTACAAGTAAAGGACGAGAGTATATCCCCGCAGGTATTTTTCAAAAAGAAAGGAAATGCATGCTTGTTTATGTATGTTATCCTGCCCAGAAACAATTACTACCAATTGACATATTATTTATTTATTTAAATAAATTAATACATAAATAAATAAATAAAGGGTTCAATTAGCTTTATCTTGGCTCAGATCGAACGACAAAATACCCTATTGGAAGGAGACCCTAAATCCATATGTATCCAATCCAATCAACTTCGTGCTCATATCTCTACAGTTCAACGCCTTGTCACAGACAATCTTGGGCCCCAAAGCTCCTCACCTACAAGCTCCACGCCCACAAGTTCCACATCTACAAGTTCATCTGTTATCAATAATGCCGCGGACGCATCGGATACCATTAAAAAAGAAATCGATGCCGAGGAAGATAAACAGACAAAGGAAGAAATCGACTGTGATTTCTGGGAACCTATTATTCAATGTTTTGATTATTTTGCAAGCAAATTACCTCGTCTACTGTCAGTAAAGCTTGGAGCTGGAATTCCTGCAAAAGTAAGAGGATTGGTATGGCAAGCAATGTGCAAGTCAGGATCATTGCATCTTGAAACTGTCTATGGCCAGTTATGTTCCGAAAAATCTCCACAAGAACGTATCATTAAACGGGACCTGGCGCGCACTTTTCCTAGAATCGAGATGTTCAAACAAGAAGACGGTCCAGGTCAAATATCCATGAGACGCATTTTAGAAGCCTATAGTCTTTATGATGCCGATGTTGGATATTGCCAAGGCCTTGCCTTTTTGGTTGGACCTCTTTTAATGAATGCAAGTAGCCTACACACGTTAATAGCAATTATATCTCTAGTAATTAATATACAATACTTGTTGCCGTAGATGGAAGAAGAAAAGGCGTTTTGTGTCTTTGTAAGGTAAGAAAGGACAAAAAGAAAAGTTTGGATCTCTTTAAATCTATATAATTCTCACAATGGGTATACCAAACAAAAACAAAACAAAACAAAACAAAAATAAAGGCTTATGGAGACTTATGAAATGCGTACCATGTTTACACACAACATGGAAGGCCTTCAGTTAAGACTGTATCAATTCTCCAGCTTACTTTCAGAGCTGTTGCCTGAAGTAGCAGCTCACCTGGATACCCATGCCGTACATGCTGCTATGTATGCTTCACAATGGTTTCTTACACTATTTGCCTATGCATTTCCTATGGATCTTGTTACTCGTATATATGACATTGTATTTGCAGAAGGAGCAGCCGAGACAATAATGCGTGTAGCGATTGCAATGTTAAAACGATCTCAGGAAACCATTTTGGCTGAAGATGAGTTTGAGAATTTGTTGGATATTGTCACATCACGCAAGTTGTGCAAGCCATACGACGAAGATTTTCGTGCGGTTATTCAAGATGCAATGGCTCTGTCAAAGGAAATCACACGCGAGAAACTAGATGTACTGAGCAAGAAATATAATCAAGGGGATCAAGACAGAAAAATATCAGGCCAAGCTCTCGCAAAACGAACCGGGTTTTGGCGACGATTGAGTATAAAACCACCTCCTAAAAATAACACCAAGCATCCATCACTGCCACCACTTCCACCACCGCATTTGAATATGCAACGATCAATTAGTACTAGCAGCTACACCAAGAAACGATGGACATCTCATGGAAAGGAATCCGTATCTGGCCTCACATCCTCAATAACAATGTCGGCAATATCACGAAAAAGTGATGACGAATATATTGGTGACAGAAAGATGCGCAAGAGTTTTAGCTCGTTGCGTAAGTTTTCATCTACAGACACAGTGCCTACAGTTGATTCGTTTTCGGATGTAGTCTACAACAGTGTTCCTCCTGTGCCATCAAGAGTGAACTGTACACCTGATAATAATGGTGACATGACTTACTCAGATAGTAAGTCATTTGCAAAGTTAAAGGACGCATTTGAAAAGTTGGACAAAGAACACAAGGCTACGCTAGAAACCTTGTTGGAGCTTAAGATGGATAAGCAAGATGTGGAAAGTGAAAGGGATGCGCTCAAGATGACAATTATAGAGATGGAAAGGCGGTACAATTCTAGTAAACTCGAAAAGGTGTCTGATTGCAATACGAAAGCAGCCCATGATCGCACAATAAGTTCCTCTCGTAGCTTTCTTTCTAGTTCATCGCAGATAAAAACAAAGGAAGAGAGTATATCTCAATCGTACAGCACTACTTTGGGCGATGAAGAAAGTACTAGTACAATCAGCTACCTCAACGACGAAGATATGTTTTCATACGAAGCTCTACAGAACCACTCCTCCGTTCGTCCTGAAAGCATATGCTACTCTCCTGTGTCTTCTTGCTGGAAAAGTCCGATGAATGAGGTACCCTCAAATAAACAGGGTGTATTTCAAGTTGAATGTATGGATGAGAATGAAGCTGTGAGAAAGGAACTCGTTAGAATCAAGGTCGAAAACTTTGAGTTGAACCAGCAAGTCGAGAAAGTAACACACGAACTAGAAGATGTTCAGTCAAAACTCGAGATGGTCAATGAAAGTCAGATCGCACTTATGGAAAGGTTAATTACTCTCCAGTGCGATATGGACTCTCTCAGAGACGAGAAGCTTACAACAGATTATAAATTGCAAGCAGCCACACAAGAGAACGCGGCCCTGAGGGTGCACATCTCCTACCTACTGTTTGATAACAATAGCCAATCTCTGCTACAAAACCTTGGTGACTCTTCTCACATACACCCAACAAAGTTTACTAGCACACAAGACAAGACTGCCTCTAATCAAAATAGTCATCTTTCTGGTCAAAGTCTTTCTTTTGATGAATTTGGGAACAATGACTTTGATGAGAATGAATGCACAAAGAACAGCTTTTTCTTGGGTAGTCTACAAGCCTATGAGCTTGCTTCAGATGAGACTAGGGTCAAATGCCTTTCACAAGATATCCCAGCTTCAGTCGCAGAGGTTAAGCTTAGACGGATGACAACTTCGCCATCGGTTCCGGCAGCAACACTGATTCAACCGCCAAGTGAGATGGACTTTTCTAAAAGAAAATCGATATCTTCGATGTGTTTAACAGCCAATATGAATGTCGATGAAAAGGATCCAGGGACAGGAAAAGAACAGCAATCCATGAGTTCTCGTAAAACAAGCGCATCATTATCAGTATATGGCAAATTATGGAATGCTATTAATTCACGCCATAGTTAATAATATAATATAATATAATATAAAATAATAACAAAATACCCCACCCTATACTCCTTAACTCAACTTCAAGCGTATTATAGACTGAGCCAATTAAAAAGAAAAAAGAAATGCAAAGAAGAATGTTGTATTCTTTAATCACTACATTTGGTATCAAACTCCCTTTTTGATACATTAGTCAAGGTTGTGCATAAAGTTTATACAATCTTTCTACCCATTATCTTATTGGTATATACAAGATACTTTTTAAATACTTGTAGGATATGAAATAATATGCGTGATAACCAAAGACGAGTTAACGTATAAATGAGGCATTGGCGCTTTTTTTTTCTTCTCTTTTTAATTATTATTTTACTTTATCAATTTTGGCAATCTTCAAGCTATTGATTAATTAATTAATTTATATTTTTGAACATTTTGAACAAGAGTATTGTCACTATATATCTTTTTTTTTGATCAATTGTAAAACGGTTCATTTTACAATGTTCTATGCATACTGAACTTTGGCCGAATTCATATGATAACTCTACCCTATTTACCATAAAGCAACTTCCCACAGGCCATTATTGCAATTCTTTGTTACTTATCTTTCTTTTCTAGTACTCCAAAAGCCGCTTTGTTTTTAACAAAGCCACAATATTATTTAGTAACAGCGTTTTTTAATATAACAACAGTCGAATTTTATATATAAAGGAGAAGAAGAAGAAGATAATGGTCTCATATTGGTCTGTCTGTTTGCTTTACGAAATAAATGTTCGGTTCCTTTGTTAATAGATAACTCTTTTCTTCTTATTTTTTTTTTGCTTTTATTGGGGGAACGACAGTAAATCTTTCTTGTCATCACTTTTTATACTTTAAATTTATAATCAAGCTATAGTTTCAAAACGTGGTATCCAAACTACTGACTATTTCCAAAATATATTCACACAAATCAATATCCAAGCAGCTATTAATATAAGCCTTGCATAATTTAATAAATCAGATGGTAATAAGTGTGGAAAGAAAGATAGTTTGGACAAATACTTTAACATAATGAACATAGGTCTAACAATTCAATTATACATTTTCTTTTCTAGTAGCAAATATTGATGAAGAATCATAAGAAATAAACGTGAGCCGTGTTTTCTTCTTCTTCTTCTTCTTCTTCTGTTTGTCTTTTAGGACCTCAATTGTAAAATGATGATAATAATAATAAGGAGAACAAGGAGGTTCATCAAAGCGTTTGCTGGACCTGTTATTATAATCTCCTGGGCAAGAATACCATCTCCCGGCATAAACCATCCCTGTATCTATATTGATGATATTATGAGAAATCAACTAATATTAACTATACATTATTTCACAGACAAATACCGTATTTTTCATCTACAGAACAATTATGTTTTTCCATGAGGTGATTACCTAAATATATCAAACATTAATAAATAAATATATATATATGAAATAGCAAATATTCAAAGGAGGGGGGGGGGGGGGGAGGTCTCTGCATTTTCATTAATATAACCAATATCAGTGACCACCTTTCTGAAACCTTCCTTCAGATCTTGTTTATTTTTGATATCCAAGACCTGCTGTAAAGGCTACATTGCAGCGAATAAAACAGTCTTAATATTGACAGTAATCGTCCTCTATTAAGATCTCGGGACCTCAAAGAATAACCTACTAATTAGATTATGTACAAACCATCTTTCTATGCTTCAGACTAAATTGTGTGGCTAATTATATATATATATATAAATAATAATAAAAAAAAAGCCTAAATCATACAGTCATTTATCATATACATATAAAATTGTTGTGCAGAAATGTGCTTTACCTTAATCAATTCAAGTTCACATATTAACCCCAAGACAGCTTTTATGTAGTAAAATACGACCACAGTATATTCCAACTCATTGACAGCTAGAAACTGTTTGATATAGGTGGTTAATGAGATTTAGGGCATTAAGAACAATGTTCTTTTAAGAATGAATATACGCCTGTAAAATATAGATTTTACTTTCTATTAGGATCTCTTTAGAATAATATTTGCTTTAGTACATTTAGAAAAAACAAAATTTACTGAGATCAGTAAAAGATAAGATCTATAGAAAGTTCGCATACAGCCAAGACACACTGCACCAATATACACAAATTCTCACAAGTCTTTATGTAATTATACATATACCAACGAGAGAGAGAGAGAAAACAAATTAACTTAATCTTGTCAACGCCTTTAGACCTTACCCAAGAAAAAAGATACTCGTTCACAGTTACATGAGGATAACAAATGAATATTTATTTATATTTATATATAAAGAGTATAATTAATTATTATTTTTTAAGGCAGTATATTAAAAATAGAATATTAAGAGGGAAATTTCATTCTTGTACTTCTTTTTGTAGTATGGTTGGGTTGATAGATATGTCTAGAATCAGATCGATAGTTTATATATGGCTCCTCATTAAGATAGAGACTATAGATAAGTTACTGTTAGTAAATCCAACAACTTTGCTTGGCAGATCTGGATTGATCTATGTGAATAGAAAGCCTTTTGCTTCTCATTCATTCATTTATTTATGTATTGTCTAATGTTAATATTGATGCTACCTTTTTTCTTTGTTATACTATAGATACCTCAATTAAAGGCACAGACGCTGTATTCTCACAATTGCATTTTTAATAGCATGACAATATAATTATATGAAAGTAATAGACAATGAGACATTTGAAATCAAGTACTTAGTAGATTCACTTTGTTCTTTGACCAATTGTCTCCTAACTTTTACATCACAACTTTACTTTCTTTATAGACACATGTTAAAAAGAGAGTAACTCCTGTCACAAGATGAATGAGCGAACAGGTCACAGTCCTGTCATGTTGACCAAAAGCAAACTATAAATGCTTTAAAGATCAAAGTCTACCAGCCTTGACTTTTTTATTTATTTATTTTTTCTCTCCCTCACTTTCTTCCACGTTGAGGTCCTTGTTTTAAGTAAGCTGTAGTTCTAGGACTCTAGTACTTCTTTTACTCGTTTATCTTTAAGAATGAATCAATAGCAATAGCAATAGCAAGAATAATCTTCAAAGCTCATTTTACGTGATTTACTATTATTGTTATTGGATTTATTGGATTTATTTGTTTCTTAATATGTGCGCGTATTTCTACTGACTATGCTTTATATCAAGATCCCTAAAATGAAATACTAAAAACATAAAGTGGGTCTTTCCTTTAGAATATATATATATATATATACATATATATACATATCAATCAATCATGCACCCTCACAGAAAGGCCACACTCATTGCAAGGCTACCCATGTCCTTGAAAGGAAATGTTTCCTTTGATGTTAATCCTACCAAAGGCGATTTAAACAGTACACCAATCATTGATAGTGATTCAAAGCTCATCGTGCATCTTTTGAAACCCTCTCAGCAAAATACTAATACTCCATCATCCAAAGTCGATAACCCTACTTGTCACACTTTGGTTCAAATCCTGTCTGCCTCAGAAAGCACAAAAACCTGTAACATGGCCCCTCGTTGCGTTTCTTTAGGAGAAAGTACAATCCAGAAAACGAGATTCAAGCCAAAAAAGGATGTTAGATTTGTTGACAAGTCCAACTCTACATCACCCAGAGTACTTCGAAGTCGAACAAAGGCAATAGCAATAGCAAGAGCAATGGCCGTTTCCAAGGACAAAGTCTGAAATATCGAGAATATTTTTTTAACAAAAAAAAAGAAACTTACCAAATCTACACTCCAAATCATAAATCACAAATCACAAATGGCTATATATACATATATTTCTCTATAGTTTTAATTTATACATAAGTTCGAATATATGGGTGAATATAATAATTAAGCCCTAGTAAACCTGGTCTCCCTAAACATATCGATCTTTTGTGGTTTTATGCACACCAAAGAAAATTTTGTATTGGACTTTACACACAATAAGAAAGAAAACCCTGGTCTAATATCTTATATATTCAAATAAAGTCTCAACTTACATACAAACTGCGTAAAGATATTAAGTAGCAATTGAACAATATTTATATTAAAAAAAAAACCTTTTTGTTTTGTATTCATGAATTACATCTACATCTAAAGATCCACTGGACATATCAAGACAGTCAATAGAACCGATTTCACATTACTAAAAAAAATCTTATCATAGTGGGCTTGACTTCTTTATTTCCATTTTCTTGTTTGTTAAAGTTTCGATAGAATGTTAGTGCCAAGGATTTAGTCAGGCCAAATTATGATTAATAAAATAATGGGAAAAAAAAGAAAGAAAGAAAGAAAGAATTTGCTGTAAAGATAATGAAATCAGCATTTCTTTTACGCACACACACACACACACACACATATATATATATATATATATATACATAGGCATATAGATAGACACAGACATAGGCTTGTAAATTAGCTCAATAATAGTAAAAATAATAGTAATAGTAATAATAGGAGATTGAGATTTGGGGGATTAAAAAAAAATAAAAAAAATAACTGTATTTGTTCTGGTGGGGAAGGGGAGGTAGGAGGGGAGGAAATCTTTATATATGGTTCTCACAAGGTTGGATTGATTATCTTGTTAACTTGAGTTTTCTTGATGTTTTATCCACGAATAAAGATACCACGCTCGAATGGAACACCAAAGCGACTTGATTTTGATGACTTGTCAATATGGTCAAGTCCTAAGGCATCCTCGTCTCCAAACTTTGATGTTCGTAACACAATATCATCTTCAAAGTTCATCTGTCAATACAACCAAGCTCTATATATATATATACATATGTATATATATATATGTATATAACCCTTAACAAAAAAAACATGGTTTATATATTACCTTTATCGATATTCTCCATGGTATAGCCTGGCGTCTTGAGGTCCCTGATGAGCGTGACCTTGACCTTTTGCCATTCTTTATCACTCATGCCAATACGCTTTTGCAGCCGTTTCTTTGTATCTGAAAACAACTCGCCCTATTATTGTACAAACAGACAATGGCATTAAAAATAACATCAAAAGATAAGCAACCCAAGTCTATTGTTATTAGTTTAGAATAAAACCTGCCTTTTTCACAACGAATCTAAATGGAACACCGTGAAGAGCGGTCGGGGACTTGTGATAATGAACTACTTGAATTAATCGATCACTGTCCATATCCATAGTACGCTCATCTTCTGGAATTTGCTATAGTTTTTTTTTTTTTTGAAAAAAAAGGCTATCAATGAACAACTCCTTTTCCCCTTTCATTGAAAATTCAATGCTTATCATCATCATTATATATATATATATATATATATATATATATATATTTATATAGAAAAATACACATTACCTCTGCATACAATACAGAACCCTTTTCTGTGATTTCACCCACAGGCTGGTCCATAGAAAACTCTTTTGTAATCGCACCATCCACGGCCTCATACACACGAAGATTTCCGACGTCCTTTTTCTCTGTCTTACTTTTCTGGTACATGGCTTCTGAAAGGCTTTTTATGGTACTGTTTCGAGGCACAAGAACAGTGATCGGGGACTCGTCGCGCAAGGTAGGACCTAGCAAGACAATATTGACCGACTTCTTGGTTTCCATGTCGGCTACACTGACATCAAGGATCTCATAGTATACTGTAGGGACCGGAAGCGACTCTAGACTGACACTGTGAGCATATTCAGTCGCACTCAACATCATTGGCGCTATGGCTTCCAAAGAGAGCTGTGGAGAATACGGCAAGACGTCCTTTGGTAAGCCTGTGCCTTGGCTGGCAGTCGTGAACCGGATTCTTGATGCATCTGCAGAAATTGCCTTTGCCAATTCACGGGTCACATAGGTATAAGTAGACCGACGATCCATAATCAAATTGACCTCCTGGCCACGCTTGTCCACTTTCGGCTTGAATTGAACCATAGTTCGATGATAGATCTTTGAGAAGTATTCACGCACCGTGGCACATTCTCCACGTGCCTGTATATTCTTGGCCCTAAAACAATAAAGATAAGTTGTTCATTCATATTGATTTGGCTAATTATTATCATTTTCTTCTACACTACCAAAAAGAAAATGCTATAAAATCGATTGACTCACTCTGTATCGCTGACAGTCATCTGGAAGCATATGATATCTCCGTGTTGGATCTCTGCTTGTTTAAATGTCTGTTTTACAGCTATATATTCGACCATTGTTGGTTTGATTTCCTAATGTTTCAATCATTTAGATAAATGCAGCATATATATACATATAATGTATTTCTATCTAAATTACTGATTGACTAACCTCATATAATGTAATAGCAGACTCTTTGGGTAGTCCTGCACGTTCAATTAAAGATGGAATTATCTCCCCTACTTTTTCATCTGCCTTTACAAAAATATGGCCCAGACCACTGACCGAAAGAAAAGGTATTGTTAGAATTAGTACCGATTCATGGGATTGATTGGCTGTTTCGCTGTCTTTCTCTTGTTTTCTGTGTATATATATTCTTACCGCATTTTCTGTTCCCAGATGTCAAAATACTTTATAAAGACAATAGAAGTGTCTGCCTTTATGGTTGGGAGTTTGGGGTAGTGCTGATCAGTAGTCTCTAAATAAATCTTTGCAAATCCACCCATTTGTTTATTGAAACAGGTGGTTTCTCGTAACTTTTCAATGGCTACAAAATATATAAGTATAGATATAGATATAGATATAGCTATAGCTATAATGCATGTGTATATATCTATACAAGCACTCTATTGTATTTGATTGTACTCTAGCTTATATTATCACAATTCTCGATTAATGCATTCATGCATTCATTAATCGAAACTTACTCATCCTTTCCTCTGTTGAACTTAATGCCTGATCTACTCTGACAGTTTTATTGGATCGGAAGAGAATTGACCAAAGTCTGATTTTATCCAAATCAAGTTTGAAATGCTCGGCCAATTGTTGCTTAAAGGTCAAAATCTTTTCGTTCTTTGGTACTTTGAACACTTCTACCCCACCAACTGTCTTGAAAACTCTGTCATCAAATGCAGCCAAGTCAAACTCTTGTCTTGTTAGAAAAGTTGAGTCCGTTACGACCTACAAGACACACACGCAAGTAAGTCTGAATAAGCCTCGTTTATTCTCTTTACACACACATATATATATATATAATCGGGAACCAAGACTTACGGCTACTTTTGTGAAGAGAAGCATATCTTCTCTATCCTTTTTACGTTTTTCCAGAGCAGCTTGCTCTTCACTTAGACGCCTCTCTACAAAGGCAAGTTAATATGACTTGATATAATGCTCAAATATGTTTATATATTGTATTGTCGACAATCTCAAGGTATTGATGTCTCTCAAAAAAAATATACACTTACTAAGATGACGTGGTATGTCGTCTTCTAATACAGGAGCCAATATTTCGTCAAGTTTGTTCTTTCGAATATATACAAGCATGTAGGCGTTTGTAAATCGCTTGATTAATTTTGTGCTGTTTACTCGCATAGGTGTACTAGGATAATGTAGTGTCTCGATTTCTTTGGGAGCTTCTTCACCGAAATTCTCGTCAAATACTTCTTTTTTGGTTACAGGAATGACACGATCATCATCAAACTTTAGCCTAGAGAAGAAAGATAAATAAAAACCTACGCTTAGTCAAGTACAAAAAATGTATATATATATATATATCTTGCTTTATTACCATTTTCCATCCTTTTCTGGCTTTATCAGAGCAAAATAATGACCTGCGTGAAGATCACCACTGTGAACCAGTACACTACAATACACAATTACAAAATAAGTAAAAAAAAAAAAAAGTTAGATAGCCAACCAATTGACCCAATTCTATATATATATTTATATACAGAATCCAATAAGCTTTCTCTTGATCCCACTTTACCCATGAAGTACATAGTCAAATGGTTCGTCAGGGTTACTAATAGAGCAAAACTCATCCAAGTTGATTTCTTCTGGAAACTCGTGTCTGTCATTGATCTATCATAAGCCTTCCATCAGTTCATCTACAGTTACCAAAAAAATAAACACGATCCCAACCCCCCGCCATTTTCTCGTATTTTGTTTTTCTTCTTCTTCTTCTTCTTTCTGGTTCACAAACACAATACCTTGACCATAGTATCTCTCATAAAATCATACTCGAATCGTTTGAGTTGGAGATGTAGTACAGGCGGAAAACTCTCAAAAACCACACCCTTATGTGCATCTTGAAGACCATGTCCTTCAGCCATGTATTTGTTCTCTCCTTCTAAAGTCTCGACTGTAACGTAATCCTTGAATGAATCATGGAGTGTCTTGCACCCCTTGACATTCAACTGTATATCTATTTTATGTAAATATATATATATATACATTTGTTATAATCCTTTCTTTTTATCATCATTGACTTCATTGTTCTTATCAGCATACCATAATAATCTTCCACTCTAGACGATTCATAGTCAACATTGATACACTTGATGTAGCTTTTCATTTTCCCAACAAATAGATTAGATATCGCACCATCTGCAGGAGTACCCTGATAATAGAATATATATATATATATATAATATATAAAATATATTTATTTATTTAAAGATTAATCCAATTAAAGTTATCTTATTAAAATTAAATATATAACCAAAGTCAATATTACCTTCATCTTGATTTCCATATTGTTTTGAAGAACTCGATTGAACTCCTGTACATCGTGCTGCATAAAAGCCTCCAGTGAATCCCACCCAAATGACTTTGTGAGCTCAGTTGTACCTAATTTATACATAAGATTTTTTGATTTTTTTTTTTAAAAAAAAATTAATTTAATTTAATTTGCTTTACCGATTGGCGTGTTTGAATTTTGGAGGTTGTAAAAACATCTTTGCAATGCCAGAGCAACACTCTTGGTAGGTTCTTCATTTTCGGTAGGGATTTGATATACCGCTTTGCGGAATGCATTAGTACAGTACAAGGACTGCAAGAGAGAGTTCATGTAACATGTCGCGCCTTGATTCTTGATACCAACATAACCTGTTTCCTTTCGAGAATCATAACTTGCAAAATAGTAATAATGGTATTATTTAGATATATTTTAGATAACAATAAAGAAAAAGAAATTGTCTTATAAAAATTCCTTACTTTACAAAACTATGCCACAAGACACCTGTTGGGTCATTGACTATACGTAAGAGAACCGTAATTGTGGTTTGGTTATTTACAACAAAAGGCCCTTTCCCGTTTAAGGCTTTTGCCAGGAATTTGATGTCATAAAAACGAGTGAATCCCCAATCGACTTCTTCAGCTGAAAACCTATGGTTTGCATCTAATTATATTTATAATAGAAAAAAAAAAATTAAATTAAATCCCTTGAGTAAAAAAAAAAAATAAAAAATAAAATAAATGTCTTTAATCTTTTATCTCTCTCTTTATTTTACTTTATTTTTATACTTACTGCTGTGATAATAGACTGTAGGATCGTTTGGGTTGGAGATTATGAGTGAGAACTGGGCACACACATGCCACCCTGGAGTAAGATTATTTGCTGCTGGATCTGCTACCTCTAGATAGACAGACGTAAAGTCGTGTTGGCTGTTGCCCTTTGGAAACAATAAGATTCTCCTAAAAACAACCAACCAACCAAGAAAAGATTACATTAATAATCCCTTTCTCTCTAGTTTTATTTGATTATCAATATTCAATTATATATGTATATAATTGAATGAAATTGAATGAAATCAAATAATATACACAATTCACTTTTCTGTTGTTTTGTTTTACCAGGGGAATTCACCTGCATGAAATACAGGACTATGGCTCTTGGGCTCAAGGCTTCTCCAGTCGGTAATATTCCAATGGAAAACATGGGTATACTTTGTCTCGAACTCGTTGGTGCTCGGTAATATCTGTGAAAGAATCGCATCATCTATACATAATATACATATTACATGTATAAAAATAAACAACCATTTTTATGTATATACATTTATGTATTTATAGTTACAGGCTTAGCTTAGCTTAGCTTAGCTTGGTTTGGTATGGCTTTGGTCCAATAACTTTATAGTCTATTTATTCTACACTGACATAGATAAACATAGGTATGTATGTATCTATTTATGTGCTTGTATTTATGCATGTACAAAATTTGAATATTGCATAACATTATGTATGTATGTTTATCTATATTATATATATATATATATGTACACCAAGGTTTGGCACATTATCCAACTTACGGTTCAATACACTGCATTTCGTTTCGCGTCCGTCTTCAGGATTGGACTTTGGAATGGTCTGGTTCAATTCAGGTGTGGTGCTAACACTGGAATCAGTTCCATCGCAAGGAGATGTCGGAGGTGACGGTGTTGTAAGAGCTTCGTTGGCTGGCATAGTCGACTTTTGTAAAATATATTAGAGATATATATTATTTATTTATGTAGATGTGTGTGTGTGTGTGTTAAAAAGAGAGAGAGTGAAAGAAAGAAAGAAAGAAAAAGATAAAGAAGTAGATAATAAGAATAATAAAGAGAGAGAGAGAGAGAGAGAGAGAGAGAGAGATTTGGAATGAGCAAGATTAATGAAACGGTTTAAGGAACAAAGAGAAAGAGGAAAAAGAAGAAGCAAGAAAGTAAGGAAGCAAAGAGAGAAAAGAGAGAAACGTATATGTTTACGGGTTAGTGTGTATGAGTGTATGAGTATGTGTGTCTAGATAGGATTATAGTTTGAATATATATAAAGGGTAATATGAATGTGTGTGGTGGTTAGACCTGACTGCCAAAATGTGTAATTGATGACGCCTTTGTACTAGACGAAAAAAAAAATGGGGGTGAAAAATAGACCAAGAAATATACACATACATGTCTGTGTATGTATATATAAATGTAAAGAAGGGGATAGCAATATCTTGGGATTTAATAGAGCCAAAAGAATTATGGATTGGTCAAGTATAGATACTTGAATAAAAGAAGTGTCAAATATAGTAATGTGCAAAGATATTCTTCAGTCTAGTTATTAAAATTAATATGTACCATTTTCCTAAACCAAAAAAAAAAGGTGAGCGCAAGAGTAAAGAGTAAAAGAATCCCTTGGTGTTAAAGGGGAAGAATTTCTTTGGCTGTTGTTGGTTTATGCATCTTATGTATATACTTCTTTTAGTGAAATAATAATAGAATAATAGCATATCCATACTTATTTAAGAAGAAGAAAATAAAATAAAAAAAAGGTAGGAAAATCTGTAACAAATGTGTATATTTTCGATTCTTGTGAACTCCTGGAAACATCAAGAGTACCCGTTCTTTGGTAGTCATAATGGACCCCCACGACCCAGAATGTCACTTGTCCAACAACAGACATGTCCACAAACTTGCCTTGGTGTCACAGCTAATGTCAATTATAATTTTTTTTTAAAAATCAGACAGAGTCGAATTAAAACACGTGACTGTGATAGCGACAGTAGCTGGCCAAAAGGCTTAATAAATATATGCTTTGTATTGAAACTTAGAGCAAAAGATATTCAGGTCTTACATAGCTCTAATTCATACACATCCTTTAGCCGAATGAATAGTGTTTTTTATAACTGCGAGAAAACATATTATTAGTATGAAATAGTATATATATTTTTTTTAAAAAAAAAAGAAGTTCATAATACCATCTCTTCCATCAAAAAACACAGCCATTTGTTCAATCCAATTGGCCAGTAAAGCAATACTTACTGGTTAGCTTAGATATACATAATTTGCCATTCAATATGGCGACGGAAGTACTGAATGTATAGAATAACCCCTTGGTAAAAATAAATATAAGAAAAAATTGCGATTGGACTGAACTAAACTGGATTTTTTGCACAATCCAGAGTGGAAAGACAACAACAGCAAGAATTAGATAGACTGCATTAACCGCAATTTTTACAAAGATAATAACGAGATAGGTGAATGAACTAAATATCAGGCATTACATACCACGGATGTATACATAAACAAATATATACATATTAGTGGATATTCACCTACAACCTAGGTAATTTTGTCTTTTGTGTATTTATGGATAGCTGAACTGTTTTCTTCACAGTATATTAGGCTAGTGATATTGAATAATTATTTAAAGCGTATATATATATATATACACAACAGGGCAAGACAAGACAATCATTAAACGTAAATGGGGGTTTTTTGTATCCGATGTATACTCAGCCTATACTAACGCGATTATGTTTCTCCGACCGCAATATTTTTAAGACGCGACGAGGTAACTAGGGGGATTAATTTTTTTTTATATAAGCTCGTTGTATTGGACAATTACTTACTAATTTGCTTTAGAAAGAAAGAAAAAAAAAAGAGAGAGGAATAAATAATATGAGGTGCCTTGTATTAAACCAGTTTGGTATTTAAACTTGCTATTAATTTATTTACTCTTTTTTTTGTTTTTCTAAGCTGTGGGTTATGTACACAAAAAGTGTAGTTTATGGGGTTGTAATATATGTGTGTGTGTGTGTGTGTGTATATTAATGTTACATAATCAATACTATTCTATCTAGGTCCAACGAGTGCTTGTAATTCACCAACAAAGCAAGTATACAAGACGTTCAAAGATGGTCGATTGATAGTGATAGTAATAATAGTAAGGCTAGGTTTAAAGAGAAAAGAAGATTACACGTATAAGAATAAGAACGATGCGTAACATAACAAAAAAAACAAGGGGTGGGTGATCAATGGGACAGATCAAATAAGTAAATATAAGAAGCAAGTAAATAAGATATGGCTGATTAGAAGAGGAAGTGGAAGAAGGGGGGGGGACTGAATACGATAAGCAAGTAAGCAAGTAAGCAAGTAAGCAAGCAAGCAAGGTAAAGTGTAAAGGTAAAAATAAGAAATAAAGGGTGATGTTGAGGCGATTTTGCCCTTGGTGAATTGTGTTTTCATATATAAATACAAGAATGCATTCAAGCTGTCTGCATCTGACTTTTTATATAATAATTATAATTATAATTATAATTTTATTTTATTAATTATAATAATTAAATAATTAAATATATATATATATATATATATATATGTAATTATTTATTATCTGGGCCTCTCATATTAAATATAATAATATAATACAAAGAAAAAGAAAAAGAAAAATCTTTGGCGCAAAATAAGAAATAAAATACTAATAAAATCGGCTATGAATGTTAGCTATTTCCGCAACCCAAATCAAATCATATCAAATCAAATAAATCAAATAAATCAAATAAATCTACCACCAACCGCCACTTTCCTTTGCTTTTTCTGCTGCCAACCTCTCTTTCTCTTTATTTTCATTTTCCCTCTATTTTACCTGTATCAAGTACTGTACTTCTTCCTTATCGTCCTGGCCTGGTAAGTTAACTATAGCTTTAGTATTTCAATTAATGATAATATATAAATTGACTAATCTTGGTATATATATATAATGTATATAATGTATATAATGTGTATATATCTATATCTATATATTCATTATGTAATTCTTATAATCATACTCATATTTCTATTCTTAATTGCATATTCACATTTGTATTTTGTATATTTATTCATCTCAAATAATAAATTGGAATTTTGGTAGACGTTTATTATCACTACATCTTCAGCTACAGCCTTTATCACCACTGCTACGAATAATACTACGAATAATATTTTTACGAATAATACTACGAACATTACTACGAACATTACTACGACTATTTCTGCGAACATTGCTGCCTTTCTCTATACAAGCCAAGACTCGAATATTTCCTTTCTATTGAAAACCGAAAAAGAAAACCCCCAAAATACGTTCACACTATATATTTTTTTTTAAATTTTTTTTTTTCTTCTGCATACTAAATAATCGCCTGAATTTTTCTTTCTTATTATATGTATATTTTTTAACAACTCGGCCCCACATTAATTACCGTTATTATTATTACTATTATCAATAGTAATAGAAATAGCAATAGCAATAGCAATAGCAATAGCAATAATAATAGTAATATTGACATTATTATCATTTTTCCTTTCCCGCCCCTTCCATCATGGCCATTAACTTGCTTGAGAGCCTTCCTCGTGTTTCTGGAGTATCCGAAAAGTTGCAAACCAAGTTAGCCCGGTTGACTCGATGGCCTACCCGACGTCAGCACAGCCCTCACCAAAAGCATGGGACTCACAATTCGGTCACTGCAAAGGCTGCTGCAAACGAAAAATATCTCCGAAGATCACCATCAAGAACCTCTTATTACAATTATTATCATTATTGCCAGAACAGTAACGAGAACAACAACAGTAACAAACCCGAGAACTGTAGCAGAATCAGCAACAGCAGCGGTGGCAGCGGTGGCAGTGGAACTAGCACCAAGAATAGAAACATCAGAAATGAAAAGGGCAACAATATGAACCTCAATGTCAGTGATGTTTACTTTCACAACGGCTGCCAGACGATTTGCTCAGAAGATTTGACCGCAAGTCAGTTCGCGGACATTACAGGCATCAGGATCCACCAGTCCGGAAGATGCCCAGAATTCTCCCCGTCTGACCAGAAAATCTACCTTGCAACACAAGATCCATCCCAGGAAGATTCAACACACGCGCCTCGGTTTGGTCCGACTCGATCCAGGAACCTGTCTATCTGGGATTCGGACTTTTGGAACCAAAAGCAGCACAAGCATAAGGAACACCAGGAGAACCACCAGCACCACAACCACCACAACCACCACAACCATAAGCAGCACTATCAGGAACACAAACCGGAGCACAAGCAAAAGCATAAACAGAAGCATCATCAAAGCCAGAATAATAAGGACTCGGATTCGGGCTCGGATCAACAGAGACTCAAATTGCAAGACAAGTGCCACGTTGAATCCAAACCTCATTACCACCATCATTCCAATACTTCCTGTCAGTCGCACCAGTCCTTAAACCAGCTGAACCCTAATTCTGGTATCTCTCTACAGAGAACAATCTCCTCCGGTGGCCAGACTACATACTCTAGCATTCGGTCTAGCAATTATACCCTCCCTGTCGATGAGACACCCTTTATCTCCTCTCTACGCCTCCAGTCAAACTACGAACGTCGTCCAAGTGTAGTTCAAAAAGGACGGTTCAAGATTGAATTAGAAATCGGAAACGGAAACGAAAACGGGACTACCAATGGCAATGGCAATGGCGATGGCGATGGACTCGATAATCCAGCTGCTACAACTACAGCTATCAGTACAAGCGATAACGATTCAATGGCTAGCCTTGCCACTACCGAATGCAATGTCGTTGAATGGAAACGAAAAAGGGCCTGTACTTCATGACTTATATGCATATATGCTTGCCATTTATATAAAAAAAAACCAAAGAAAAAAAATACTCAAAAAAAAACCAAAAAAAAAATACTAAAAAAAAACCAAAAAAAAAACTAAAAAAAAACACACACAATGACAACGGCAATGGCAATAAAGCCTCTACCCTTCAACTACATCTACTCTTTTTATTTATATATATATTTATTCTACCTATTCATTCGCCAATTCATTCGTCCATTCATACGACCATTCATTCGTCCATTCGTCCTGTCATTTTTGCCCATTCATTCGCCCATTTATTCATACATTTATTTATACATTCATTTGCCCGTTTGCCCGTCCTTTCTTTACAACAATTGCTTCATCAAGCACACTCAATCAAATCAACCAAACCAAACGAACCAATCAAACCGACTTTATGTCAAGCAGCCCGATATATACATACATACATATACATATACATATATATATATATATATATTCGATTAAGAACGATATATTCGTCTTGTACATATTTTTCAACCACCATTTACTTTATTACTTCAAAAGATTCTCTATGTACTGCAAAGGTAAAAAAAAAAAAATGAAAAAAATTAAAAAAAAAAAAGAAACGAAAAAAACGAAAGAGAGAAGTAGAGAAACCTTCTCCTATTCAAACCTTGCAAATTTTTTTATTATTTTATTATTTTACACTGTACTTTTCTTTATTTCTTTATTTCACTTCACATATTCTTGCTTTAATTCTCATATGTACAATTCTTTCTTATTCTTCATTCATTCTATTTATTTCAAACTTTCAAACTTTATGATTTTATTCTATTCTATTTTTTTTTCTTCATCTTCATATGTATATATACGTGCTTATATACATTTTATAATAAAAACGTGCGCTTTATGACAGTCTGTTCTACCTATCATTATTTTCTGTCACCAAAAAAAAAATTATTGAAATTACAGAAATTGCCTTTTTTAAAAAATAAATAAATAAATAGTCAAAATCAATTAATGAACTGAATGACTTTTGATCAATTAAACAATTAAACAATTAGGCGCCTAATTTAAACTACTTTATATTATCAGGCAATACTATTATTGTATACATTTCTTCTTCTTAGATATTAAGAGTAATACAATTATAGACAATTAGCCATATATGATCTACGAAGAACGTTTTTTTTTTTGTATATAATAAATAAGTTTAAAATGTGCACAAAAATTATACTATTGAAACAAACCTTTCTTACGGTCATATACACATATTATATAGATACATAGATCATCATTGCATATACATAATGTAGCTTACAAATAAGATTCCATGACAGTCAATAGCACTCACACACATATGCATTCTCCTATTAAAAAAAAAGCTAAAAAAACTAAAGATCTTATCATTTATTTCTTATATTGATAATAATAATAATTAGATGTTTCAATAATGAAAAATCAATAGTTCTTTTTATTTTTTATTTTTATGGTTGAATATATAGTATTTAATAAATCAATATAGAAAGAAAGAACAATTGAATGCAATGTGGATAAAGAAAATAGAGTGAATGTAAAGAAATAATAATAATAATAATAATAATAATAACATTTTGTATATATATATATATATATTTTTGTCTAGAAAAGAGAAGCTGAAGAAATAGGCTTGTCCTTTGTACTGATCTTCTTGCCATCCTTGTTGATGACAGTAACATTCTAAATAAATAAATAAATAAATAAATAAAAAGAAAAGGTGTGAGTAACCACCACCAGCTATCTTTGTGCCATTGCTATTGCCGTTGCCGTTGTCTTTGATATTCCAGTACAAGACACACACACACACACACACAAAAACCTTAATCTTATTACTATTCTTATTTTCTTGCTTACCTTTTGTCCCAACAATTCCTTGACAGCCTTTGTCTTGGCTTGTCTGCTTCCAACATTGGGGTTGTTCTTTTGGATAAGTTTCAACTCGCGCTCCTTGATATCCTTCTCCTTCTTGGCCAACTTCTTCTTCATTGCTCTTGCGCGTCTGCGTTCGTCCTGCTCCATTTCTGTTGAGCTCTTGATCACATTGCGCTTCTTGTCGTACACTTCCTCGGGAGCAAACAGGGTAGCATCCGACACATTGACGGGTGTCACATCCTCCATAGAAATAGCTGCAGCATTGCTGACCACAGTGATCTCTGGCTTTGGCTATAATTATTATAATTTTAAAATTTAATATATATATATATATATATATAAATAGGTAAAACTTACTGCCTTTGGTGTATAGTGGAAGTTGCTAAGCGCATCCAACTTCTCGCACAGGGTCTGGAACATGGTCGAAATCTCTTCGTGTTCCTTATTCAACGCTTCGTCCTTTTCGTTTGTCTGGTCATTTGTGGTCTTCTTTACATAGTCGTCTTCGTAAAGTTCAGCAAGCGATTTCTTGGATCTTTGGTCGTTGAGTTCTACTCGCTTTGAGGGCAAGAAAGGTCGTGCAGAAGGATCGGATTTTCGCTCAACATCATCAAACATATTCTACAAAACAAAAGCGTAGTACATAGTAGATGTTAAGCAAAAAAATTAGCACTATGAATAATATACCTTTCTCATTCATATCTATCTATATATGAATATTGACTTTATCACATGTAAAAAAAAAACAAAAACAAAAACAAAAACCGGAAAGATACGTTACATCGACAATACGCTTCTTAATGAGATCCTCAAGTGCAGTTGTAGATTCTTGTGTAATGACAGGTACAGGCTACAAATGGCGATAATTACGGTAAGAATGATGATGTTTTTTTTTTCAATTCAAATTAAGACAAGACGAAACAGGGCAGTATAGTATAGTATAGTATAGTATAGTATATCACAAGAAAGTTTTCTTTGGGGGGGCAGTTGATTTACCTTTACAGAGTGATCAAACTCCATATCTTCTTCCAAAAGACTGTTCACAGGTCGCGCCTTTGCTGAACTCTCACCCTTGAGTGTCCAGTGACGCTCTCCGATGTTTTCTTGTTCAAACTGGTCAATCTGTGCCTGAACAGCAGACATACGCTTCTGGTAAGCTGTCTTTTCATCTCCAGATCCCTCTTCCTCATCAGCATCAAAAAGGTTTTTGATCTTGACTGCTGACTTTTGATCCTCTTCCTCTTCCTCTTCGTCATCATCATCATCTTCTTCTTCGTCTTCTTCGTCGTCCTTTAATTCCTCTTCGAAATCTTCAGTAGCAAACTTTACTTTGTGTTCACCAGCCTTGGTACGACGGGGTTTTTCTGGTGCTTCAAAAAAGTCCTTGTATGTAATATCTGCAAATTATTATTTTATTTTATTTTATTTTTTGAAAAAACACACACACACACACACAGAAAAACAATTAGTACATATATTATTTAATCACAATGATAAATATTTAGATATATCAAAGCTTGGATCATAAAACTCACCTCCCACATCTTCATCATCACCCTCTTCATCGTCGTCATCTTCAAGAGCGTCCAGATCATTGTCGAAATCAATAGCGTCCTCGTCATCCTCATCCTCTTCACGGTCTGATTGCATATCAAGCTCTTCCTGTTTTTCTGTCCAATCATTGAATTCTTTGAGGTTGAAGAAGTCATCGTCGACTTCAGAGATCTTTTTAGGACTAATCCACAAAGAATTATTATTATTATTATTATTTTCAAGTATATATATATTAATAAATGTATATTTGTGCATACAAGTATAAGCTTTGTATCTTTCTTTCTTTCTTTTTTTTTTTAGAAAAAAAAAAGGTCCTTACCGCTTAGCAGATTTCTCTTCTACAATTTTCTCTTCTTCTTCTTCTTCTTCTTCGTCGTCTTGTTCACCTTCCAACTCTTCCATTTCTTCGTCTTCGTCTTCGTCTTCTAATTGAGCCATATCTTCGTCTTCAGAAAGTAGATCTTCGTCATTATCGTCATGATGTTCGTCGAGTTCGACCGATTCGCCCGAGACACTCTCTTGGTCACTACTGTTTTCTTCAAATGACACTTCTTTTACTTTTTGTTGGTCACGCTTTCCTTTTTTGTTGATCTTTGAAAACTCCTTGAGGGTTGACTTGGAATAGTCTAAGAATGGCTCGTTTTGGGTAGCGATCTCTTCCCAGATCTGATCATTGTCGAATCCCTCGGTCAATAATTCGGTAAAAGGTGAAAACTGGATTTCTTCATATTGTTTTGCTATTTTTTTTAAAAAATAAATAAGATAAAGCAAGAGAGTAATTAGACAAAAGGATGCATTATATTTGCATATAGATCTTGTTAAAATAATAATATGATGATCTTTACAAACATACTTCTTTTTATTGTTAATCTAATCAAGTTTATTATAACTATTTTATTTCTTATTACCAGTGTCATAAAAGTATTTTGATGTCTGTAATGCCTCGGTAGTAATCTTTTGATCCGGTACAAAAAACACCTGAGGCTTCTCGACAGTTGACTTTAGGAATCGAGCATAAGGAATGGTTTGTTTCTTCTTCGTTGCAACCATTGTGATTTTTTCTTTTAAAAAAAAAAAGAAAAAGAAAATGTATATATATATATATATAAAAAAAAAAAGAAAGTCTGCAGTCCCGACGTACAGTCTTTTTTTCTTTCTTTTTTTTTTTTTTTGGTTTTTCTATCTCTTTTCCTTTTCCATTTCTCCTTTCCTTTTTTTTTTTTTTCAATAGGAAAAAAAAGTGACGGGACATAATATTTAACAGTCACGTATTCAATTGCCTAATAAATATGTCTAAAATTGAGTGATTGAGGAGTGAAGAGTCTAGGGACACGATGTTTATACAAATGGAATGTATTGCGTTTCATTTGTCTTTGAATTCATAGATTACTATTTATTTATTTATTTTGTTTTTTTTTGGTCAAAGGCAAAAAGGCATTAGCTTATTTTTATTATCTGAGCAAGAGAAAGAATGCCTCTTGGTAGACTAGCTTATATTATCTATACCTTGGAATTAGGACATGTGAAAGGATATTCAAGATAAATTTCCTGCCTAAAATGTCGCAACAACAATGAAAAGAAAGCGTCGTATCAAGCTCTCCATAAAACATCGTGTCCTTATAATTAATGTTTCTCAATTAAATCAATACAATACAATACAAGCCAGGCCAGGCCAAGGCAGACCAATAACATTGGCCTATTGTAATTTGTGCTTTCAATGAAAAAAAAAAGTTTAAATGATATGATAGTAAACCTATGGGTCAGAAGGGCCTACTCAATGTTGGACTCATTCCGTTTTCCGAGTACCCTTTCTTTTTGTTTGTGACACCTTTTATATATATATATATATATCACATTGAATTGTTCACCGGCCCGGCGACAGGAAATCATCACATCTAGAGAGATCTAAAGTGTATGTATGTATTATATAATTCCAAATATTTAATTTGATTTTTGAAACAAATGAAATATAGAGTATATTATGATCTGACTTCTTTTATGCTATTCAGTCAGTTGCAAGCAGCAAAATGGGCCAGTTGTTAATGTTCTCTCTCTCTCTCTTTCTTTCTTTAATGTACCTTGTACAAATTCACATACAAATAAATCAAGAAATAAATTTGAAATACGCCAAAAAGATTTTTTTTTGTTTCTTTTTTGTATGTTGGGTACTTTGTTTGTATTTAAATTTATAATATTTGTTTATCCTTCCCCTTTGCTGCGACTCTACAGACAGACATACATAATATACACTTGGGGAATTGTCAATAAGAAATACTATGTTTAACTCTCTTTCTCTTTCTCGTTTGCTTTTATTCTTCACACAAGACCTCCTTAATCGAAACCAGCTGCTTCTAAGGCCGATCTTCTCACCTCCCTTCCCCTCCCCTTTCAGCCCCTACCCCCCCTTCCTTTGCGCGCAAGTTCCGTTCTCTATACCGCTCATTTCTCCTCCTCCATTTTTGGTTTGTGTCTTTCTTTGTTATTGTTATCATTATTATTATTATTATTATTATTATTATTCTAATAACCACTGCTCTGGCTTGAGAATGTAAAAAGAGGAAGATCACGACTGACAATTATATCATCATCAAGTACGATAAATTGTCTGTGTATTATAATCTGGCTTATAAGCCTTTAAAAATAAAATTGAAACAAAATTGCATTAACCTCTTTCATTATTCTATTTATTTATTTATTTATTTATTTTTGTGAAGTTTGAATACTAATATTAATATTACCTACAATATCACAGAAAAAGTTTGTGTATTTGTATGTGATACATGTAGATTAAATAGTACTTGATACTTTGACAGTTGACAAAATCAAAAGGAAATATAGGTTAATTTAACTACCAAACATCTTACCAACTCCCCCCCCCCCCCCCCCCTCTCCTCTCCTCTTTTCTCTCTCTCTCTCTCTCTCTACTTTGCCTAGTACAAAAAGAAATCAAATCAAATCAAATCAAATCAAATCAAATCAAAAGGAAGGAAAGAAGAACTTTCTTGAGGTTTGGGTGCTTTGTACTTTGTACTTGAAACTTTATTCTCATAATTTACATGATGTTCATTGTTGTATTACTGTTATTACTACTATGACCATTTATGATTATTTGTTACCAATAGTCAATGAAATATTTGCTTTGTTAATAAATAAATAAATAAATAAAAAAAAGAAAAGACATTTATTGGGAGATCTACGGATCAATTGTAATATTATGTGCGTACATGTATGTATAATATTTATGCATGATACTTCTTTGTGCTTTTGTGCCATTATTAAATTTCATTGTGTAGATAAATCTAGTAATCACAGTTGGTTTGTATAAATTAATGTACATGCATGTTTTGTATATTATCGCAAGGTTAAATATGAAATGCACTCTTTAATGTTCTATATGTACTCTAGCCCGTCTGTCTACCTAAACCAATCGATTGGTTGACCAAAAAAAATAAAATAATTAATAAATTGAGAGGGAGAAAATGGGGATAGGAAATGAGTATATGATGAGACAGACATAGAAAGAGACTAGGAAATGTGACTTGTGGTCCATGACATCATTAATGAAATAAACAATATCTTTATATGTTTATTTTTCGTAAACTTGGATATATAAGATCATTCATTCACCAAAATAATAATATCTATATCTATATAAAAGCATGTCATTCTTTGGTGGAAATTCTCAGCCTCAGCAGGCAATCAACCCTCAAAATATGATGATGGCCGAACAAGAACTTGAGATGGTGACTGATCTGTTCAATCGGTAAGGTATTTGAATAACAATAGGAATAAGAAATATATATATATATATATATATACACTACACTACACTATACGAACACGAACACGCACACGCACACGCACACGAACACGCACACGAACACACGGACACACATATAACATATAACATATAACATATATACATATATACATATATACATATATACATACATACACAAAAAAAAATATTGTATTTTTGGGTACGTATATTGAATTTTTTTTTGGGTACGTTTGTGTGTGTTTGTGTGTTCAAGTGTTTGTGTGTGTGTGTGTGTGTGTAATTTAGGCGTAGTTTTGCGTAGTGTATGCGTAGTGTGTATATATTTAGTGATGATGGTGGTGGTGGTGATATATGTTATGTGTTATATTAACGTCAAGATAGTATCACCGAGTCGTGCTACTCCAAGTGCATCGTTACAAAGTACGAACAAGGAGAATTGAACCAGCCAGAGGGAGCATGCATTGATACCTGTGTGGCCAAGTTCTTCCAGGTCAACAGCATGGTTGGCGAGAAGATGCAAAAGATTGGACAATCCTAGACGATTTATATACATGACTGACAAAAGACAACAAAATTAGATTTGATTTTCTTTTTACTTTACTTTATTATATTATATATGTATATACTTCTTGTATGTATATACTTCTTGTATGTAATTAAGCATATACTATATAATATTCTTTCTCTCTCTCTCTCTCTGTGTGTATAGTGTTTATGCTGGAAATCATTATATTGATTCTTGTATATCAACAAATAAGCAAACAAATAAGCAAACAAACAAACAAACAAACAATCAATCAAATAGATAGTTAGATAAATAAATAATAAGCTGACGTCTCTATCTACAAAAGTCATGCTGTTTAGAATAGGCTTTATTTATGTGTTAGATAATAGTAATAATAATAATAATAGTAAATTGAAGAGGGGGGGTGATATTTATTGGTTAGTGAATGGAGCAAAGGCAAAATAAAATAAAATAAAATTTATAATATAGATTTGTATGATGTTATGGTTGTGATTCTCCTCATCTTTATAGATATCCATATTTGTATGAATATTGGTCACAGACTTCTTTGGATCCAAACTCACATTTCGGGCCATGCGGATTGAATTTCTTTTCTTTTTCTTGTGTTCATATTCAAGATGGATAAAAGTCAAAGAAGATGAATAGTGTATATATATAAGAATTGAATTGAATTAAATCATCAGTCTTGAAGGCTTTGATGATGTGTTATGCAATTCAATGCACTCTACTGCAAGTAAAAACACTCACAAGAAGTAAAGAAATTATAAATATAAATTTATATAAACAGTTGCTATGATCCGGCTTTGTGTTTATTGTGTTTATAGTCTATCCGCTTCTCCTTATTTCTCCTCCCCCCTTCTTTCTATATTTTTTTTTTCATCCCTTCTTAGTTTCCCCTTTATGGCTTCAACTTCTTCTATTTTAATTCAACTATCTCTATCTCTTTCTCTCTTCCTTCTCTTTCTCTCTTCCCTCTTTTTCTTACTTTGCTATCATTTACTATCATTTTCTTAAAAGTCCCTAAAGAGATATTCCTTTTCATACACAACAACCACAATAAAGAAGAACAACAAAAAACAATATGACTGTGTCTCCTTTAGCCCTCGACATAACAGACATTATTCGGGTCCTTGAAATCCAAATCCCAAAGATACAGCATGACACCATGACTGCAAGTAACAGAGTACATATATACATATAAATTTTAGCTTATATGCACTCTATGCATCATATAAATACATACATACATAATGTACATGTATTAACTATTATTATTATTATTATTGTTCTTGTTCTTTGTTTGTGTCTTATAGGAACATCGAGCGCAAATGCAGGATAATCAAGACGAGTTTCGCGCACTTGGAATCGAAGCTGATTATCTACGAAAAGTAAATTATAAATCCTCTTTTTCTTTATTTCTATCTTTCTCCTTATCCTTAATACACACTACACCAACAACAAAAACTAAAACTAAAACTAAAATTCAAATAGACAATGATGATCATGAAGGAAGAAATTTCAAATAGCAGAAAAATTCAGGAACGATTGGAATCACAACTTTACGCACAAGAACAGGAAACTGCCCACGCCCATAAAGAAATGCAAACCATGACGCGACTAAAAAAGGAAGCTGAAAAAAGATTGGAAAGTGAGGTAAGAAAGAATAACACAAACAAACACATTAAGATTTGACTTTCTTTCTTTCTTTAGTTGCGTAACCATGAGAATGATAGAACCCTGTGGCAACAGCGTGAAGCCGAACTACGGGGTGAAATCAAAAGATGGGCCATTCAGAAACAGAATCCAAGGCGAACCCGGAGTGCAACAGCCTCCAATATCTGGGACACACCCGAAACAGCCAAAAGTAAGTAAAATTACAATACAATACAAACTTTTTTTTTTTTTTAAAAAAAAAATTATTATGTATGTAACTATCATTTTAACTTCCAGATTGGGGAACTTGTGCAGGCATGAGTCCCATCTTTGAGGACCGCCGTGCCCTTACTACAGACACCGTGTCGTGCCGAGACGCCAAGATCCGCGCCCAAGAAAAGGTTATTTTGGATGTAAAGACCGAATTGCAGCAGCAAAAGAGACTGGCTCATGAGGCTATCATGACCACAAAAGCACAAGCCCATCGTGTCGCATGGCTTGAAGACGAACTCAAGGGGATCAAAAGACTCAATGCATCTCTGATGGAAGACAATGAAGGATACCAACTATTGCTTCACGAAAAGACCATGACTGAAATATTCAACAAGGTAACCCACAAAAAAAAACATAGGAATTCAAAAATAAACCTACCTAATTGATAATTGATATTTTCAATAGGGCGTAGAACCAGAAGAACCGTCACAGACAGCTAATCCTACAAGTCTAGCAGCCGAATTGCAGTTGGTCGTAAGTCAGGATACAGATGCAAATCAAGCCCAAGTAAATAGTAAGTTACATATCAATATCAATATTATTATTATTATTTAATAAATATTTTAATATCTCTTTTTTTTTGTTATTTAGAATTGACTGAAGAAGTCAAGACACTCCAAGAGGCCAACAAGGCATTGACACTGTACATGAATAAGATTTTGCTCAAGATTGTCGACAATAACCAATTGGTCGATGTCTTGAATATCGACGACACACCAACAAGTGAGCCAGAACCACAAAGTATGGTTCCTAAATATGAAGAAAAAGAGAATCATGAAGAAAAGTCTGTAATACGACAATCGACAACACCAACACCAACAACGACGACAACAACAGTAAAGGCAGATTCGGCTGTACCGGTAGTTAATAGTAACAGACCAAGAAGAAGTACCATTTCATCCTGGATGTCTTCTCCAAAGCCAGAAACACCCTCACCACCGGTTAACAATAGTGATAATGGGTGGGCAAGAGCCCTTCGACGAATGACTGTCATGAGCTGGGTTCAGTCCTCAAAACCAGAACCTCCAAAGGAAGATGAAGCAATCTGTCTTGGCCATGATTCAGCAATATCATCAAGGGCTAGTGAGAGCACTGAAGCTGAGACTGAAGCTGAAACTGAAGACGAAGAACAGGAACAGGAACAGGAACGAAAAGAATAAATAAACCAATAAATAAATAAACAAAAAATGTATATAAACAAATATAAATAAATAAACATCTCTCTCTCTTTCTTTCTTTCTTTTATTCAGTGTAGTTGGTCACTTTCATACTGTCTTTCTAATTAGATAAAGCAAATGTCGGGTATTTAACGTTTATTCTCCTATTTAATTATATGTGTCGTAATTTGAAATCGAATTGTTGCTTTTGAAGAATGTCAATTGTATATGCCCTGTCTTTAACATAACCTTTCCCCCCCCCCGCGCGCTCCATGCAATTTTCAGACAAGTTATAACGTGGCGTTTGTGGCGTGGTTAGATTTAGTGCCTTTTATTTGCTGTATTATGTGCCAAATTTATACTTTTTTTTTCTATTACTATTAAACTCCTTGTTTAATTGTAATAATAATAAGAAGAATAAGAAAAGGTGCCTAGGATTCTTTCATAACTTGGTCAAGAAATATACTACGGCATAAGTTGACGTAAGCTTGGTAAAGTATGCGTCATTTGACTTTAATTTTTAATTTTAATTTTAAAAACAAAAAATATAAAAATCTCCAACAGTTTGAGACTTGGGGTTTTCAAATAGCTAAACAAAGCTTTACATTAATTTCTTCAAGTTTGTTATTTTAAGCATAGTTACTAAGAGTGAACTGTTTCTTTTTTGTTTTTGTTTTTGGTTTGGATAGACAACGATTATTTATGATGTAAGCAAAATATACCGAGGATGAAGAACTGATAGTAAATTGATCTTGTATCTATAGAAATAAAGAAAGACAATTGTATTTCATTAGAGTAGAGAGTTCTTGGAGATGTTGACTTGCAAAGTATTGATGATCTTTGTGTATTTTGGAAATCGACAATATCGTCCAAATTTACAAGTTCTTCAAAAGCGATAATTTGATTTCAAAGGGCGCCATTTGTGATTAAATGACCGCCAATTCCTTTTTTTTTTATTTTTATTATTGTCATTAGTATTTTGGGCAAAAAATCAAGTTGAAAATGGAAATGGAAATGGAAACGACCAACAGGCAGTGTAGAGTAAGTAAAAGAGAAAGAAAGAACAACATCAGTTTATTGGTTAAGCTCTTTTTTATTTTTCAACACAGCAAATGAGAAAAAAAAAGAAAAGAAAAAAAAAAAAAAGGCAAGGAAATCGTTCTTTGCCCTTCTTTTTTTCTTTGTTACCTGTATATGTGTATTATAAAAAGTGTTTTACAATACAATACATAAATGTATGTATCTATCTATCTATTTGTCCCTTTATTTTTATTACATACACACATTTATATATAAAATTATAATACAATATATATATATATATATATATATATATAAAAATAACATTCTCTTTTTTTTTTATTTTAATATTTTTTTTCTTTTTTATTTTATTTTATTTTACGTTTCTTTCTTTTCTTCTCACTTTATTTCTATTGCCTTTTTATTATTATTTACTTTCTGTTATACTTCTTTTTCATACACTTTATATACTTCTTTAACATCCTCTTCTTATTGTTGAGATTCAAAATATTTTTTTTTTCAAAAAGATATTTTTTTTTCCAAAGACACAAAATATTCTATTCTATACTCAATTCATTTATTACTTTATTTTATATATATAACTATATTACATACATACAACACAATCAAAAGAAAAAGAAAAAGAAGAAAAAGAAGTAGAAGCAGTAGAAGATTCACAATCAAAAAGTAAAGAAATGTATACACGAATTCCAAGTAATTCCACGGCGAATTCACCATCACAAACCATCAGTCCTCATCCACGGCAACGTAGTCATCCACGCTCTGACGCTAGTGCTTCTTCTAGACTTTCTTTTAATGACCGTGCCTTTATTGAGTTTACACGCTGTCTTCACCAAGCCAAGGCTATCGTAAAAGAACTAGAGTCCTTTAGTGCATCGATTTGTCCGGCTGTTAGGATATCTGTATACGAACCCACGGCATTACATCATGACCCTCGTCTAGGCTCAGAAGTATTTATCCAGCAAGTAAACACATACCTCGGAGACACTTTCCAGAAATTTTCCAGGCTTTGCAAGATTTTACTCATGGTCCTCACAAAGATGCAGAACAGCCAGCAGGTCAAGCCAGAGCGGATAGAGTCCTTTAGATCTGAAGTCTGGGAAGAGTGGAGAATAGCCACAGAGATCAAGCAAAATCTGGTCTCATACATCCAACAGCATGTCAACCAATTCTCACAACCACAACCACAACCACAACCACAAATACAACCATCCAGATCTAATACTACCACCACCACCACTACCACCACAACTACATCAACAACTACAAGTACAAGTACGAACACAAACACTAGCACAAATACGAATACGAATACGAATACGAACACAAATACCAATACCAATACAAATATGAATATGAATATGAACATGAATACAAGTACAAGTACAAGTACAAGTACAAACACACATACAAACACACACACAAGTTCAAATCCAAATCCAAATCCAAATCCAAATACAATCAATCAAACCTATTTACCACAGCAACAACAACATCATCATCATCAACAACATCATCAGCAGCAGCAGCAACATCATCAACAGCAACATCAACAATATCAACAGTACCAACAGTATCATCATCAACAGTATCAACAACAACAATCATCCCATTTACCTCTGTTACCATCATATCCACCAGCTATAACAAGAGGGGAAGAAGGCGGAGGGATCGGAGGGGGCTCAGTAAGAGGAGGAGACGGTGGAAATGAAGATGGAAGCACAAGTACAAGTGGTATAGGTGTAAATGATGGCAATGATGGTGCAGGAGCAAGAGTAGGAGGAGTAGGAGGAGTAGGAGGAGGAGGAGGAGGAGCATTATCAGCAGAGTCAATAGCCGAATATCCACAAAACACATTTATCAACAATACTCCTTTCATCTAATCGTAACCTCTTCTACGATACAGACGGGTCTGGTATAAAATACCAATAGAAGTTTACCGTTCAATCCTTTTTTGTAAATATCTATCTATCTATCTACTTCTTGCTCTCTATTGGTCCCTTTCTCTTTCTCTTTCCTTTTTATTGTACCATACATCCTTTCTTTTTCTTTTTTTTTATTTCTACTTGTTCTCTACCTCTTTACCTATCTTATTATTTCTGTTATTTTCCTTGTCTTGTATTGTCACAACTAATAGTGAATATATAATATATATATATAATATTATTATTTTCCCCTTTTTTCCATTTTTCCATTTTTGCACTCTTTGCACTTTTTGCACTCTTTGCACTTTTTGCACTTTTTACCTCTTTGAACCTTTTTTTTTTTTTTTAACATAAAGATGCTTTATTTATTTATTTATTTATTTTTTTAAAAAAAAAAGAATGAATGAATGAATGAATGAATGAATGAATAATATTTTTATATACAAATTATGTACCTATTTTCATTATTTCTTTCTATATTGTGTTTTATATATATACATATATTTTACTCCCTTTTTTTTTTTCCTTTTCTTTTCTTCCATTTTATCTTGTTGGATTTTTTTTTTGATTTTTTTTTTTTGGTTGATCTAAAATATTCTATACTTGTTTCAAAACCCCATTTTTTCCCTTTTTGGACTTTATCGATTTATTTAATTTGTTCCATCTGATTCTTTTAATTTCTCCTCCTTCTATCGCAAATAAATAAAAACAAAACAAACAATACACTATATCACAAGTAATACAAAGTGTAATACGTAACATAACATAACATGGCATTACTTGCTTACTTGCTTACTTGCTTACTTGCTTGCTTGCTTATTCAATTATTTATTATAAAAGACATACAAGACATTAAGTGGATAGGTGTATAAAGAAAAATACACTATATCATTCTTTCTCTATTCGGCTGTTGTTCATTTTGCTTGTTTCTTTTTGCACTACCGATAAAATTATTGGAAAAGATTTATGAAATTGCATGGGATGCATTCAAAATAAAAATGCAGATTCTTCTAAAATTTATCTTTACAAAAAAAAAAAAAAGAAGAAGAATATTATATACGTTATTTACACATCAGAAATTAGGTGCATTTATAGTTACAATTCTAGCTAAATAAATATTATTGTTCTACTAAACATCACTTGTTCAATTATTCACTATATGATAATCACCCCAAAAAAGAAGGAACAATGTGCAAAAAATGTAAAATGGAAATGAAGAGTTGAGTTGTATTAGAATGGGAAAATCAATCAATAAATCCCCCATTTTCCTTATTCTTGTTGCTTTATTTAAATGTGAAATATTTGATACAATATAGTAAATAACGATAATAATAAAAACCAAGGATTATCTAATATCTGTACGTTTGTTTCAAAATTGCTGGATACACGAGAAAATATATACAAGATAAAAATCGATAATCTTTATTTCTTGTTATTAAAATCAAAAATAGTAATAATAGTAATAATGCCATCAGAATAATTTATGGTCCCTTCTCAGCTTTTATTGAAATTTATCGATCAATATAATCAAACAGATATATAATAACATTTGATAATAATAATAAAATAAAATAAAATAAAATAATATAATATATATATGGTTGTCATGATTTGTATATCACCAATATAAAACTCACAATATTCAAAAAACAAAAACAAAAAAAGACAATACAAATCTTTATATGTCTTGAACAAGGGTTATATAATAAGTATTGATTACAGCATATAACAACCAATATATATATATATATATATATATTATATTATATTATATTTAAAATTGTTACAAGATATTAAATCTGTTTGATCATGTCAGATTTGGCTAAGTTGAATTCATCATCTGGCAAGAAATAGTAATAGTAATAGTAATAATAATAATAATAATAATAATAAAGAAGATTTAAGATGAGTTTTATAGAGAAATCAAAATGGTAATAAAGTTTGTAATGTTTATTGAATGAATGAACAAAAGTATATATACATTCTCAAAGAAAGGATTTTTCATTCATTTATTTATTTATTTATTTATTTATTTATTTATTTATTTAAATGTGACTATTTATTATTATGGTGATGATGCTGATGCTAGTGCTGACACTGGATAAGAAAAAAAATAAAGTCAATAAATATTGATTCTCTTATCCCAGAACACTGTCTACATCATTCAATAGAATTTATTACACCCGTATGTTTCTAGACTAAACAAGGAAAACTTATATTTCTGATATCATTGGCTACTGGTTACTTGGTTATTAATTTTAATACTACAGACACAGATTTGCATATAGCACCACCTTATTCCTTCTGATATGCCAAATCACCCTGTATATTATCTAACAATATATATATATATATATATATATATATATATACTAGATAAAATGATAAACAAGGTAATTTGGTAATCCCCATACTTCATACCCAAGCGCCTTTGCCATCTTTGCCAACCCTTCAGTCTCGACCTGGTGTTTGAATGAGAATGGTGGAAACACAGCCCCGTTCCGATGAACCTCTGCCTTTACTAACGTACACGTCCCCCCAACACCATCAAGTGGTACTGCATAAAATATATCGGTGCGATCATCAGCACCCTTCATATCAATCATCAGTCTACGATGAGTAGTCAATTCTTTATAGCCTGTAATCAATTTATGCAAATACATTAAGTATACATCAAATCAATCAATCTAATTTACCTTCGACCAGCACATCTTCGGGCTCAAGCGTTTTCTGAAGTGCCCAACTCTCAGGCGTCTCTTGCCAGTTGTTCTTGTCATACCCGCCTTCTTCATTGTACGAGTGCCAGTAACAGTTGGGCACAACAATATCCTTGTCCAGACTAATCAACTCCTCTAGCAACGTCGCAGGATACTCAATCACATCCCCGTCCAGCCACAGCACCCACGAGATCTCTTCGGTCAAGGCGGCTGACAAGAGCGTGTTGCGGCTCTTGGCCATAATCTGCCGCCGCTTGACCTGAACCTCAAACGCATGACGATCCTCATTGCCAGCCAATTCAAATGAGAAATCCCGCTGAAAGATAGATATCCGCCGGAACCTCTGCCAGGCTTCCTGTTGGAATCTAAATCGGCCGGCATACTCCTGCAGTTTCTCAACCGTCCCATCGTTGGAATCACTCACAAGAAAGGCAAGCGAAATAAGATTGTGAGGGTAAGTCAACCGATTGACATTCTCAAAGTAACGTTCGATGTGGCGTGCGGATTCTTTGAATGGCGTCAGAATCAGGACGTGTTCTAAATTGTTCTCATGGTGCACCTGGTTGGTTGTATTCAAACCATCCATGTCATAATAATCGAATTTTGTTTGGGTATTGCTGGACGTCCTCAAGGGCAGAGTTCGTCTGTCTTGATGATCACAGACAGATGATGACCATTCGCCCCACCAAGGAAATGAGAATGAGATTGTGGATAAGATTAACCAGCAAGTCAGACAAGAGCCGATTAGTGCGACAGTGGTAAGCTGAATGCGTGAATTGAAAATCATAACCAATAATATATATATATGTACAGCACACACACACACACACACTCCTAAATATATATCTATATATACAAATAAATAAACAAATTTACAAACAAACAAACAAACAAAAACAAATAAATAAACTTGAAGAAGAAGAAGAAGAAGAGCAAGAAGAAGAGCAAGAAGAAGAGCAAGAAGGAAGAGAGTATAAAGAAAGATATATATATATATATAATTACTTAACAGGGGGTAGGGAAGGAGAAGGGGAGGAAATAAAGGACTTGATGTACATATACATATAAGCGCACACACACACGCACACGCACACGCATACACACACGCATACGCATACGCATACGCGTACGCATACGCACATATATATGCTTGTATATGTATGCTTAAATAGATAGATGGATAAAATAAAGAATTGGACAGCTTAAATTCTATCAAGATACTAACAAGCTTTAAACATCGCACAATAATTTTCTTCTTCTTCTTCTTCTTTTTTCTTTTTCTTTACATACATATTTATATACTAGTACCTCTTTACTCTTGCTTGCTTTCTTGCTTTAATTCCTGCTTTTTTTCTGTTCTGTTCATATTTCTCTTGTCGTTCTTAATCCAGGAAAGGAGACTTACCAGTGTAACAATCGAAGATATGTCGGTACATTTCAATCGTCGATACTAATTTATGAGACAAAAAAAGTAAAATAGATAAATATATAATTACCGCTTATATCTCCGGTTATGGGCACACACACATGTACGAAATTACAATATTGATATATATATATATATAAACTTCAAGTGAGGAAAGGAAGTGGAGAGGGGGGTTTTCATGGTTTGTTTGATTTGAATTGAATTATATGGTTAGTTAAATGTCTTTCTTACTTGCTTTTTTTTGGTCTAAAATTTATTTATTTATTTATTTTATGTTAAAAACATTAGTGAAAATACAGTATAAAATAAATGTACACCTTTGTATAAATCTTTTCTTTTCTTTTCTTTTAGCCTTTCTTTTGGAATAATACTGATAATATTATATATGAATTCTGTGGAATGAAATAGAGCGTTTGAAAGAACAAGAACAAGGACAAGAACAAGAATAAAAATACGAATAATAAAAGTATGATCTAATGGATTTTGTTTCTGGGTTTCCTTTGGAGTGAGTTTTGATTCATTTTTCTTCTTCTTTTGATGAAGGAGGTTTGGGGTTGCAAAATGACAAAATGACAAAAAGAAAGAAAATAAATGATAAATAGGAATTTTTAGGGTTAGAAATAGTAATAAAAAGAACGATGAGAAAGAGAGAGAGAGAATTTGACATGTGCAAATTATACACGTATACACACACCCATATATCTATATATATATATATATATATATATGTATGTGTGTGTGTGTATAGTGAGTGAGTGAGTGAGTGGGTGAGTGAATGTACTGTGTGTATGAGTTGTGTATATATGCGTGTGCGTGTACGTTTTGTGTTATATTTTAGCTTGTCGTGTCGGTGGTCGAGGACACTGGTTTGTGTTGCGCTTCGGCCATCACAACGAATCGTTCTAATACTTTACAGAAACCCTCTCTACCAACTGCCGCATTGTCCTTGAATCGCTTGAGAGACAATTCTTCTACAATTCCAGACCAACGTGATACCAGGCTACCAGCAGAAATGGCTGCTTGTTGAGTGAACTGAGTTCTATAGAAAGTAAAATAAAATGGATTAAGATTTTATACATAGATTTAGGTTTATCCAAGCTTCAAATATACATATATATATATATATATATTGTGGGTTACTTGCTACCACTTCTTACTACTTCTTACTACTGCTATTACTGCCCCTAATGCTATTACTACTATCCCTGAGAAATATATATATATATAAAAAAAGGTTTCTAATGCTTACTGTTGGGGATCTTCGGGATGTTCAGTGTATTCAATAGTCTCTTCAATCGTCAACAGGTTGGAAAGTGTCAGGTTTTTACTCTTCATACTCAATGTTTTGGTTTTTGGATCGATTGTTGATGTTTCATGAACGTATTGTGTAGTGTCTGCACCAAGAATCTATAATTTATGTATTTGATTAATTAAAACACTTTATCGTTTTGGTTCGCGATTACTTGTTTTTATATATATGTATGTATTTCCAAGACTCCCCCCCTCCCCCAAAAAAAATAAAAATAAAATAAAATAATAATAATTAATATTAGCAATACTTACTCTACGTAAAAGAGAAGGTACTTTCTGGTCTACAGTAATAATACGCTCTGTTGTGAGAGTTCCGGTTTCAGGGTCAACGAATCGATTGAGGACATCGACATGCTGGACATGAGGACAGTTTTCATTTGGGTATTTTTGCCAATTGGCTGCAGAGACCAGACTCCATTCGTAGTTGAAGTTGTGAATGGACTTGAACAACTTCATATCTTTTATATATATATATAAAAATCTATCTATCTATCTATCTATTTTTATTTAATTATTTATTTGATTAATAAATAAATAAATATATATATAAACAAAAAATAGCGAATGTGCCTGGTCAAAGAGCAAAAGGAGAGAGAGAGAGAGAAACAGATTTTCTCTAATCACAATTTACCTTAAAAAAATATATATATATACATATAAAAAAAAAAAACAATAGCAGGTACTGTTTTTTTTTATGAGTTATTTGCGTTACTTCAAGTAAGAATATCGTACCTTGAATTATTATATGTCCGATTAGCGTAATAAAACCCAGATGTACTCAACTAGAAATAAAATACATTTTCAGTTTCTTAATTTTTTTTTGGCTTCTTCTTTAAAGTACAAGGAGAAAAAGAAGAATGTGTAAACAAAAAAGCCACAGATTGAGTATTAAGCTACTTTATACACCTATTTCAAAAAAGAACAAGATTTCTCTATACAGCAAAAATATTAATTTACATGGATATTATTTGCGTTAAATTTACACAAAAAATACAAATACGATTTATTACTATCGCCGTTTAAATGAGTATATACTTATTTATCGCCTACTTAATTTTATTTTACAAAAATTCGGATTTTTAGTTACACAGATTCTTCTCTTTCATCTTTTTTTTTTTTTTTTAGTTTCTTGGACTGAAAATCTTTAATATATATTTAGATATATATATATATATGAAGCTCTTGTAAAGAAGCCTTTGAAGTAATTGTATTATCAGTCCAGAAAATTTAACATGAAAAAATTGCTTGTAATGTAGTATATTGAAGTAAAGGCAAAACCCTTTTTTTTCTTTTTTTATTCTTATTATTATTTTGAAAGATATTCGAATTTCTACATCTTTGTGTCACAGACCCCGCGCCAGGACCATCTAAAAATTTACAAACAGATCTCCTTTCTTTAGGCATTACATATATTATATATGTTTTTTTTTATTATAATTATTATTATTTGACTTGAAGATATAAACATGAATATAGATCCTTAGACAGTAATTACACTTGCCCGCCTTGACTTCTTTGAAGGACGTTCCTCATCTTCACTGTCTGATGAATCATGATTTGCAATAGTGTCACTGGTTTTGGAGATTGAGATATTAACATCTGCAAAGTACTCTCCGCCACACAGTACCAATCTATCGCTGTCTTGGTATTTCATCAATGCTCTCTTCATAGCGTAATCAATGTAGAGTTCCTACATATATACATATATTAAGAATTACCCAGTTCCTCTTTTAATCTCTTTCTTTACATACATATCTATTTCTATTGTCACTTACCTGAATTCCTTTAATTTGAATAAAACAGTGGGGACATTTCCAGGCCTTCATTCTAGCCACCAGACTATAGAAGATGCTGGCATCGAAGCAGGCCGCATGGGTACAATATATACCTCGAGCAGGATGTTCCATACGTGAAAGTAAAATTGGATCCATGGCAGATACAAACTCATCTCCAACAACAATATCATCATCTTCATCCTCACCTCCACCGCCTGATCTATGTTCTAACCAATATATATATATATGTATCAGTCAATTTGATTCATTATTATTATTATTAATAAAAAGAAGTACTTACGAGTCCATGATCCGGAAAAAATATCTGCACATGACATGTAGATATCTTGTGCCTTGGCCACCTCACTTCGCTCTTTTATTGGATATCTGGACAAAATCTCGACGGCTTTTTCTTGCGTTTTGTCAATAGCTTTACTGGTTTCCATTGCCCTGGATATGAGTCCAGTGGCACTATTCAAATATGTCTGGCTCAGCAGCTAATAAGCCAATAGATCCCAAAGAAAATAGATATAAAGAATAAGGACTCACTTTAGAACACACACACACACATACACATACATATATATAGATAGATAGATCTAACCTCTAAAACATAGTACCTCTTCAGGGGTCTTTCTCCATGTTGTGCAGACAGTAATGTGTTTCAACGGAGGCACTCGGCCTAAAAATTCAAGGTCCACCACAATATTTTCTGGAATTTTGTCTTCTAGAAATGCATCCCAATCCAACTTTTCAGTAATATCGACGTGCTGAAATCCTTCATATATTGATTTCTTTAAAATAAAAATAAGTATATGTGTGTGTACATTAAACAAATTTACTTTCTTTTATTTGACTTACTTTGTCTTCGTCTGTCCAAGAAGATTCTCCATTGATACTAAATGACTCCAGTTCTGGCTTGAGCACCAACCGAGCCGACAACCAAAAATACATGTGAAGTCTAAAATCTTTTTTGGCTTTCTTGTGCAAAACCCCAACCTTGACCAGCTTCTCGGCAGAAAGGCTTGCGGTTGCAGTGGTTCCGATCTCTTTCCAATTCACATTCACTCGCAATACTTCCTCTTGGCGTTCAAAGAGGTCATTTGTAAATAGATGATCGTATGCAACCGATTCTTGTTCTCTGGATCTTCTTGACCTATTGTATTATATATATATAAGTTTTTGTTTTTGTTTGTGGGGGAAGAGAGAGAGAGGGGAGGGGGGAGGGGGAATTTAACCCTTATATATATACGGTTTCCTTGATTTTTTTACTTCTTTTATATACATATATAAAACAAACATACCCTTGGCGTTCTTCTTTAAATCCAATCTCCCTTGCTCTTCCAGCAGGATATCCAGGATAAATTATCTCAATCAACTTTCGAGCATGATCAGCAATTAGTGTATTTCTACCTGGTATTCTCTCATTAGTCAATCCTTGCTGAATCAGATATGTTTGGATTGTGGCAAGTACTGGTTTTTTTAACAAGAAAAGTTTTGAAGGTGTCTACAAATCCATGTACATTTATTAATTTATTTAATACATTTGTACAATTGTACATTTGTACATTTATACATTAGCCGAGAAATAAATAAATAAACTCATTTAATATCTTAAAAAGGAAAAAATGAAATGTAGATATAAAATACTAAAGACAAAAAAAAACAAACAAAAGGGAAATCTTAATACCATGAGCAATTCAACAGCATTTCTTGTCGAAAGGTTAATGAGTTTTCCAATCTCCTTGATCTGATTCATTGTCAGAATGTGTTGAGTAGATCTCAACTTTCGTTTTTGGTACAATGGCGTATTCATTCTTGTAATATTATTATTATTATTATTATTATTTTCTCTCTCTTTCTTTCTCTCTGTTCTTCTACTTGGTCTTCTTCGACTTCTTTGTCTTTATTAACAATCAACAAAGAGTCTTATTTACTGCTCGACTTGATACAAGATAATAATGAGTTGTAATTAAAAAAATAAAACAAAATATTAATTAAGGTCAGAAATAAAGTATATGAGTGAGACTTTGAGTCACAGACACACAGACACACGCACATTTTTTTTTTGAAGAGTAGGAGCAAGATGAAGAAAGGGACCTGTGGCTTTTCATTAGCATTTGGGATCAAATATGAGCACACAATTTTATGTAGGCATGATTTTTGATACTTGTGATAGTAACACTTTATATCTGCCTGTATAAATATGCAGTAAAGGTGGAAGAACTCTATTTTTCTTGTAATTTACAAGACAAGTGCTACTACAAACGCACATGTACGAATCCACACTTGCATTTACAGACAGGTACATTTATCTTTGGTGCTCATTTTGGTATTAAACTGAGCATTCTATTCACACTGCATTATGCTGGGATTCTTCTTCTTCTTTCTTCTTTCTTCTTTTTGTATTAGAGAATATATTGATATATTTATATTGCTTCTTTCATAACAATGGATTCCCTGAACTAGTAAAAATTATATGAATTTATAAATATAAATATATATAATAAATAAATAGATAAAAGGGGGAAAAAATAAAATATATATAAAAAAAGCTTATATATATATATATATATATATATACATAAAGATAAAGATAAAGAAGAAGAAGAAGAAGAAGAAGAATAACCCTCAATGACTTTGGTTACATTCTCTTTACCTTTCTCTTAGAGTTGATTTTACTTTAATTTTTATTTCTATCCGGTTATTTTTTTTTTTTGGTTAATATCATCAAAGAATAAAGACTAACTATCTCCATGGTTACTTATCAATGAGACAAAGCCTATAGAGTATTGTGGTTTGGTTTATTGGCCAAAGGAAACATTAAGCTCTTGAGATTGGTTCCAAATATAAGTATATATATTTATAAATATATGTAAATATCTTTCATTGTTCCCAGAAAATAAAATATAAAATATAATATAATATAATATAGTACTTCTTTATAGTAATAAACCAAGATCGCTCACAATCCATCGAATGCTTCTTTTGGTAAAAAGACAACAATGCGATTATAATCGATGTCCTCTATACACTTTACACACCCACTTACCAACACATACAGCTACACCTATAGCTACAGCTACAGCTACATACACACATATAAATATATGAATGTATATATATATAGATTCCCCGGGATATTGTTCTTTGTCAATTAAATGAGATCCTTATTTTGTCATTTTTACGCTTCTGAATTATTCAATTCATTTCCACATACATACACACACACACATTTAAATATATATATATATATATCTTGAATAAATAGCCTCATAATATTTTTTATCTTTAACCTCCCATCTTCCTTAGTATCCTTGTCCTTGTTACCACCCTTATCCCTTCCTTTATCTCTTTCTCTCTTTTACTCTCTCTCTCTCTTCCTCTTTCTCATTCTTATTCTCTCCGTTTTTATCTCATATCTCTCCAAGTCTTTATTTCTCTGTAAAATACAAATAGAACCATACGCATCTACCAACCAAACCAAACCAAACCAAGCAGTCTGTCAATCTAGATTATATATCTATCTATCTGTTTATCTATATATTTATATTTATATTTATATTTATATACTTATAATTGTATAATTGTATATTAAAAGAAATGAAACAGGAAGCCTTGAACATGCCATTCCCAGCACCATCAATTGAATTCAGATCGGATTCAGTTACCAACGATCCAGAAAAAGTCAAGGACATGATCGACCTTGCCCAGTTGTCCCGCCCAGTCGGTCGCTCCAGACCTTCGCGTATCCGTAAGCGCAAGCCACACCACATCCCAAGACCGATGAACTGCTTCCTAGCCTACCGTCTTGCAAAACAAAAAGAAGTCGCGGCGTATTGTCCTGGCGCCAATCACCGTGACATCTCCAAGGTTATTGCCAAGTGGTGGCATAATGAAACTCAAGAAGAAAAAAAGCTCTACAAGCGATTAGCCGCCGATGCAAAACACGAGCATTCTTTATTGTGAGTACACAATAAATATATATTTCGATATATCTATATATCTATACATGCTTGTGCGTGTATAAAAATAAATTAAAAACCAAGAAGAAGTACAATTGGATATTCTATAGCTTATATTAACAAGAACAAGAACAAAAAGAAATATTATCATATACATGTATATTAACTATTATTCTTTGTTTATTAATCATTACAACAACGTCAATAATACTAATACTAATACTAATAATAAATACTTAGATATCCAGATTACAAGTACAAGCCTCGCAAAAAGTCAGCAAATTCTGCTGTCAAGAAATCAGAAATCGGTCGAGAATCATCCGAAGAACTTGCTATGCAATCTGCTTACAATACCTTGAAGAACTCCCGTAACTGTAACGGAGGCGGTAGCAATGGCAGTGGCAGTGGCAGTGGCAGTTGTGGTCCAAGCACCAGTGCAAACTCTATCAATACAATGAACCATGGTTTAATCGACACGGGTTCATACGAAAGAATTGGCTACCCTCCTCAGAACAATATCAGCTTTGGGCTCTATCCGAACATAGAGGTTCCTTTGATTGATAGTAGCCAGTCCAACACATGGCAAGCCCCCTTTTTTCCTTACCAATCTTCTTATTTGCAAGCGAATATGAATGAGCCTCTTGGATCTCAGCAGCAGTACATACTTCAAACCCAAGCCCAAGCCCAAAACCAAAACCAAAACCAAAACCAAAACCAAAACCAAAACCAAAACCAAAACCAAAACCAGACCCAAAACCAGAGTCAGAGTCAGTATCAGAGTCCAATCCTGAGCCAAAACCAGCAACACTCTCAAATCCGGAGTCATCATCAGAATCAGACCCTAAGTTCAATTAAGCAAAATTCTCAACAACATCACTACCACCAACACCACCAGCAGCAGCAGCAGAGTAATAGTAACAGTAATACTGGCTATTGTCAGCAAGTGTATCAGCAACAAAACGCACTGCCTTCTCTTTTTTACGGGACTTCTTTACCTCAAATTGATCCTCAGTCGTGTTTTCCCTTGCCTTCTGTTCCATCACCGACTGATTTTAGCTACCTTGGACACGAAACGCCCGCTCAACTGAGTGACACCCATCAATCGCCAGGTTCGGCTTCGTCATTGAGCTCAGTTTATCAGAATGGCACAAATGAGTCAATGGCCTTTGGTTCATTGCTTCGTGAGAACAAAGAGTTTGATGAATTATCACAGCCTCATTGGTCTGGTCAAACCGGATGGCGCCTTGGTTTTCCTGTGGATGAGCCTTTGCCATATTACTTTAAATAACCAATAGAGAATATCAAAAGAAATATATATATATATTCGGATAGATAGATAGATAGATAGATAAATAGGTGTATAGGTATATGGATATATGGGCGGGTGAATAGATAAAAAAAAACAAGAGAAAATGATAAGTAACATCTTTACCCAGTTCCATTATCATCACTATTACTATCCCTATTCTTTTCATTTGTTTCATTATTTGCTTGCTTACTTGTATCTTCTTCTTCTTCTTCTTTGTCATATTTCATTTTATAACTTATCGAACCTTTCTTTTCCAGTTTTTTTTTTTAAAAAAAATTCCTTCAAGGAAACCCCCCAAAAAAAACAAGGGTGTCTTCTTAAAGTTACTGTAGTTTATCCAATTCCAAACACATTGTACATTTCAAACAACTTCTTTATTGAATAAAGAGATAAATGAAACGTATTAACCCATCTGGGTGCCATAAATAAAATAAAATAAAAACACATACACACACATTATGATAAACTTTTGCTTATTTAAAATCTAGAATATTAATCATAATATTAATGCTAATTTTAATTCATGCCATGTGAATTGGATTTAACTGGCATTTGTTAATAGTCATTTTGTAGTGGTAGTGGTAGTGGTAGTGGTAGAAGTAACAGTAGAAGTAGTAGTTTTGGCTTTAATATTTTTTTTATTAAATAAATAAATAAATAAATCAATTAATCAAAAATAATGTAATTAATTACAAAGGTTGATAGAATATGTACTCAATTATTATTATTATCATAAGAAAAAAATATTATGAAAAATGCAGCCAAATTAACAAGGTACATTCAAGACATTTCTTATCCTCTTTCGCGTTTATCTCTTATGTGTATCTATGCTTTAGTAGTCTATCATACTTTGATAGAATACTAATGTAGTACTGTACTATAGTATAATATAATATATTGCACTGCTAATTGTATCAATAGCAATAGCAATAGTAATAGTAATACTATCATGTATATACAAGTAAATTTACTCTTCTTTATACATAAAAAAAAAAGATAAAGAGGTAATGATAGATAGAAAGCAACAACAACAAGTATTTTCTTACTTGTAAGATTGATCAAAAACCTCATAGAAACAAGGTGAGAGTCATGAAATGACAAGAGTATAAATTCACCAAAGAAAAGCCAAGGATTCAATTCATCTGCCCATTGTTCTTCTCTTGACTCTTGTTTCCTGATGAAGCGTTTCTTAATTACTTCCCTATGCATCTTCTTGGGGACTTTGCAAATCCTTGCTCTTCCGGTTAAAAGACAAGAGGGCTCCGAAGAATTTATTACGGGCGCAACTCTTTTACCTCCTCTCAAGATTGGGGTTCCCAGTCCCTTCCCGTAAGATACACTTTGACAGAATCTAAATAACAATTTGTGGGGTTGAAATGCATGTTTGATCTCCTTTTTTCTTACTTTTATTTTGCATCGACTGTACGTCTGGGTATATATATTTATGTAGTGCTAGGGCAGAACTCAGTAACAATGTATTCCAGCCACTCCAAGGCAGCGCTCCTCTGCCTCCATTCCCGGCTAACCCTCCTCTGCCTCCATTCCCCAGTCCCGGTGGTGGAGCTCCTCCTTTGCCTCCGTTCCCTGCCAACCCTCCTCTGCCTCCGTTCCCAAGTCCCGGTGGTGGAACTGCTCCTCTTCCTCCGTTCCCTGCCAACCCTCCTCTGCCTCCATTCCCTAGCCCTGGTGGTGGAACTGCTCCTCTTCCCCCGTTCCCTGCCAACCCTCCTCTGCCTCCATTCCCCAGTGCTATTGAGGATACTGGCTAGGTGATATCGACCTTGCTTCTAAATCACAGAGAGATGGTTACAGAAAAAAATTGTTCTTGCGTTTTGTCATTTTGTGTAATCCAATCTTCCTTTTCTTTTTTTTTTTACTCTGTGAATTAAATTTCTAGCTATCCCATTTCTTCTCTTACTCATTCAAATTGAACTCTTAATAAAAAAAATCTTTTTTTTTTTTTAAAAAAAAAGGGGGGTTTGAAATATCAATTATTATTTCTATAACCACATACACGTATAGATCTATATTCAAATACATCTTGTATATGTGTGTGCGTATGTAAATATTTCTTTGGAAGCACAGGCATTGTCTTGACCCGGAGTTGGGTTTCAATGGCATTTTATTTTTATTTTTATTTGCTTCAGGCGGACAAACACGCATAAAATATAAATTAATATAAAATAAAGAAAATTTTGTCTGTGCATTTGTGTCTTGATAAAATGTTGTCATTTAAGCTGTACCTGATTTTGACTTGCAGAATTTAAATTCCACTTTTTTTTTCTTTCTTTTTCTCTTTAACATGACGTACCATGAGAACTGCATTTATTCTTCTTTTTTTTAATAAAAAAAAAGTCGACTCGCTTCATTTAATATAATTATCGCTTTATTATTATTTCATATCTCTTCTTCTTCTCTCTTATATATACACACACTTTACTATCCAACTTCTTTTATACAATGTCTGCTAGTCAGTGCCTAACAACACTGCCAAGCCCGACACAAGTACTTGGCCTTATAGAACAGCACTATCATGTAGAACCTTCTCCTGGCTGGTTAGCCCGACTGGCGGGCTTCTTACCTTCACTGATCGTCAAAGTGTTCAGCTTCGCCACAATGTCCATTCCACTCTTCTTCTACAGAATCCTCACATGGTCATTCACCCTCCATCTCAACTTCACCTCTCTCTTAGTGATCCTGTTCTGTATGGCCCTGGCTGCCTACTGGGTCGTACGTTACCGTTTCCTGACAACATACTCGAGACTGAAACCAATCGAACCCCCCAAAGTAACCTCTTCATTCGATCTCCATCCAGATACCCCCGAAGACGCCCACGATTCAAAAACCAACTTCAAAAACTATCCAGACGAGTTCTTGTCTGCCTTTCTGTCCTCGATCAAGCTGTTCGGCTATCTCGAAAAACCAGTGTTTCACGAACTCGCGCGCCACCTACAAACCAAGAAGATGCTGGCAGGAGACACACTGTTTAGAAACCCAGACCAGGAACGTTCGTTTTATATCGTCGTCGACGGCCATGTGCAGATGTTCCTCAAGCCAGAAAACGAAGAAGACAACCAGAGTGATTATTATGATGACGACGAAACCAACGAACCAGACGATGGCTGGTCCGGGAACCAGAGCTCGAGAAGCGATCCGTTTGATAGTTACACTCTTATTAATGAAGTAGGTGCCGGCGGGACCCTATCGAGTCTCTTCACAATCCTGTCCGTCTTCCGTGAAAGCTTCAGCATATCAGAACAGAAGGACAAGCAAAAGCAGCGGGTGCAGCAGCAACAGCAACAGCAACAGGAAGCAGCAGCCGCAATCGCAGCAGAGTTGGCTGGGCAAGACAGTGCTAGAGATGGCTGGAGACAAGTGTTTCCAAACATCGAGACCCAGGCAGATACCAGCTTTAATAATTTGTCGATCGATTCAGATCCATTTGTCCTTCGTCGTCCCTCAGCAAGCAGTAGCACAAGCACTTCAAGAAGAAGAAGAAGTCGAACAGGTGGACTTGGTAGCCCGCTCTCGGGTGGTTCGAATTCTCAGGATCTTTTTCTGGGAGTACCAGCTGGAGCAACTGGTGGAGTAGGAGGTGGTGGTGGAGTAGGAGGAGGAGGAAGCTTGTTGTCCCAATCAGGGCGTTCTGTCCACACCACCAAAGATTACTTTGGCGCTCCTTCTCCACGTGCTTACCGCTCTGTACATCCCAATATCATTGCTCGTGCTACAGTCGACACGACCCTGGCCGTCATCCCCGAAGAAGCCTTTCATAAACTCACCCAAAAGTTCCCCAAGGCAGCAGCCCACATCGTCCAAGTGATTGTGACCAGGTTCCAACGAGTGACCTTGATGACCAGTCATCGTTATTTAGGTCTAACTAGGGAGTTGATGCAATTGGAAAAACAGATCAATGAGTCCGTCAGTGTACACAGTCTTCCAGAAGACTTTTTTATGGATGGTAGTATGGACAGGCTGAGACAAAAGTTTGCACACGATGAAGAAGACGATGATGATGAAGGTGAAGAAGACGAAAACAATCAAAAAAGTGGAAAGGAGAATAAATCGAATATCAACAGAACCAAGAACGATAATAATGCCTCAACATCTACTTCAACATCGACCAGTGCTACTACTACTAATAATAATAACAATCGCCGTCAACTGCCAAATAAACCAGCCCAAATTAGTCGGACAGATAGTACTCGACATATTGAGGCCATTGACATTGTCGATCGTCCCTTGACTCCTCGTGCACCAAACCCTCGCCACAACTCTCCGCTGTCCTCAGGTCCTCGTCAGAGCTCTAACCATTCGCCATCACCAGATATCAAGCGCCAGCGTAACGCAGGGACAGATGAAGAGTACAGTGTCGAGGACGACGCTCATCTACGACTGTCTATAATGCACTGCCTGGCAAACTCGCTCGGAATAAAGGCCACCAACCACTCAGCCGAAGACGTATCACGCAACACCCTATCGCCCCTATCGTCTCGACGGAATATGATTACACCTGACACGGGCCGACAGCGCCTGGGAAGTACGGGAAGTGGGAGCATAAACGCAAACCTCTACTATCCGATGGATCTCTTTTCCCATGCAGGAACAGTCGACTCGAGTGCGTCTCCTTCGCTCGACCCTCATATAATTCCCTACGATGATGATGTCGACGCTCTGTCTACTATATCGTCAGTCCATTCGGGAAGTGATATATGGAGCTCTGCAGAGAATGGAAAACGCAATGAAGAATTGTCGGCTGATGATATTCAGATCCTTTACTTTCCCAAGGATGCCGTGTTGGTCAAGGAAGGCGAGCACATGCACGGCATTTACTTTGTAATTGATGGTTTACTTGATGCCTCGATGTCTCATCCTCATGGAGGATCTATTTTGTCCAGTGGTAGCAATAGTACCAGGAACAAATCAAACATTGTCAGGAATAATAACAACAGCAACAGCAATTCTAGAAGCAGCACTACTACCAGCTCTGCCGGTAATAATAAGAGTAGAACAAGCACTCATTCTCCTCGAAAGCCCAACAATTCTCGAACTCAGCCTTCCGTAAGGCCCAACAAGAACTCACGTTTTGAATTGCGGGAATCCTCGTCTTCGACCTCCTTGTCATCCATAGCCTCGTCCTCGAGCCACAATTTACTGTCTGGTCCAGATGTCCATGGAAAGTCAGCCACAGGCCCGTTTTCGTCAGCCGACATGAGATCTTCGGACAATAACAAGATCACGGCCTCCGACTATCCGGCCGGACGACCTCCAGTCGACCAAGAGAATGACAACAATGCCCAGAATGTCAAGCGTGCCATGTTTGTGGTCAAGGCAGGTGGTGTGGTAGGATACCTGGATGCCCTGACAGGTTACCCTAGTTTTACGGAAGTTAGAGCCAATACAGACACCTATGTTGGATTTTTGTCCAAGAAAAGGTTGGATCGTATTATTGACAAGCAACCTTCTGTTATGCTCAAGCTTGCCAAACAATTGGTGGGTCTCTTAAGTCCTCTTGGTAATACTATTTTTTTTCCTTGTGCGGATTTAATATAGTGATACTAATGAGCAAAAAAAATTGCACACACACACATATATATATATATATAATACAATATTCTAGTATTACACATCGACTTGTCTTTGGAGTGGATGCAAGTTCATGCTGGACAGGTCATTTATCAAGAAGGACAACCTAGTGAATCAATTTATATGGTTCTTCATGGTCGACTGAGAACAATTAAAGAGCATAACGAAGGAGACCTTGAGATTCTTGGTGAATTTGGTCATGGTGATAGTGTTGGAGAACTTGAAGTGATGAGTAAGTTTATAATCATTCCTTTCTTTATTTCTCTCACATACACACGCGTGTCTTGCTTTGCTTATAAAACAGTAATAACATCAAGATGAACGACAATAATGATCATAAATTCTTTTTTTTTTTACTAATTTTCTTTTGGTTATTCTGTAGCTGATACCCCAACACCATCTACACTTCATGCTATCCGTGACTCTGAGCTGACAAGAATGCCAAAGACGCTTTTTAATGCGCTCGCTCTGCGCCATCCTGAAATTACTCTCCAGATCTCTCGAATGGTTGCTCTTCGTTCTCTTCAACTTGTCATGCAGCGCAATACTCCTGGTCGTATACAAGGACAACACCGCTTCAATCTTTCGAGCAGTGGCGGTAATGGAACAAATTACAACATTAACAGCAACAGTATCAGCAACAACAACAATAACAATAGCAGCAGTATCAACAGCAACAATATCAACAGCAATAGAAACAATAGCAGCAATAGTAGTATGTCTGCTGCTGCTGCCATTTCATCCATTTCATCGGGCTTTTCGAGCGGTGGTAGCCACGCTCCCGAGCTCTACGGTCGAAACAACGTGAATCTCAAGACGATCGGCATCTTACCCGTTAATGGCGCTGTTCCTGTAACAGAGTTTGCCGAGAGTCTAAAGAACGCATTGATGGAGTCGGTCGGCGCCACCTGTGTGCTACTCAACGCAGCCACTCTGACAACAGTCATGGGCCGCCACGCATTCTCGCGCATGGGTAAGCTAAAGATGGCCTCCTGGCTGGCCGAGCAAGAGGAACGGGTCCGGATCGTGCTGTACTTGGCCGACAGTGGCGTAACGTCTCAATGGACCCGAACCTGTATTCGACAGGCCGATTGTATTCTGTTGGTCGGGCTTGGAGACGGAGACCCATCAGTCGGTGAGTATGAGCGGTTCTTGATCAACATGAAAACCACTGCACGCAAGGAACTTGTTTTGCTACATCGTGAACGGTCCTGTCCTTCTGGTACAACCCAAAACTGGCTCAAGGTAAATCAGAATCAACAAATATATATATAAGAACAAAACCAAAAAAAGAAAAAAAATAGAGAGGAGGAGAAAAATGAATGATTTATTAATTAATGTAATCCTATTATTATTTTGGTAATGTAGAATCGTCTTTGGATTCAGGCCCACCATCACATATTTATGCCAATGCGTCAACACCATGGCACTTGTCCTGATGACCGATTCAGACCACCTTGGTTAGCTGAGCAAGGCCGTAAGATGACGGCCGGGTCGATTAGTATGTTGAACAATGTCAAAGGACAACTGGAAAAGTATTATCTGGCTGTACCTACATTTGGGCGCCTGTTGGTTGTCAAGAAAAAGGGCGGAGAAGGTTTGAATAGTGTAAGTTCCACAGCCCGGAACGACTTTGCCAGGTAAGATATTATGATTATAATTAGTACTATTGTTATATCTATTATGATGTATGTATGTTTAAAGTACACACACACATACACATACACATGCACATTTATATTTATATATACAAAATACTTAATTGATTTGTCATAGATTGGCTCGGCGAATCTGCGGAAAATCTGTGGCGTTGGTATTAGGCGGTGGTGGCGCAAGAGGTATCAGTCACATTGGTCTTATTCATGCCTTGGAGGAAGCAGGTATCCCGATTGATATTGTTGGTGGTACGAGTATCGGCAGTTTCGTGGGTGGGCTATATGCAAGAAACATGGATCTTGTGACGACAATTGCACGCACCAAGATGTTTGCTGGTCGGGTTTCGAGTATCTGGCGTCAGATTATGGATCTTACTTATCCGGTAACTGCTTGGTTTACAGGTAACCAAAAGAAAGAGAGAGAGAGAGAGAAAAGCAACAATACAGATGAAGATATAGGCTATTAACAATATATATATGGAATGTTTAATTAATACAGGTCATGAATTTAACCGTGCTATTTGGAAATGCTTGGGTGATAGCCAAATCGAGGACTTTTGGTTGCCGTACTTTGCTGTAACAACCAACATCACCTTTTCTCGTATGGAGGTGCACACAACAGGTTATGCCTGGCGCTACATTCGCGCATCGATGTCATTGTCAGGATACATGCCTCCGATCTGCGACAACGGAAACATGTTAGTCGACGGTGGCTACATGGACAATTTGCCTGTATCGGTAGCCAAGAATATGGGAGCCGACATCATCATTGCTGTCGACGTGGCTTCCGAGGATGACACGAGCCCTGTTCACTATGGCGACTCGATCAGTGGCTGGTGGGCGCTTGTGCACAGTTTCAATCCTTTCCGAACCTACAACATTCCAAGCATTGCCGATATCCAGAGCCGCCTGGCCTATGTCAGCAGTGTGTCCAAACTTGAAGAAGCAAAGATGATCGATGGCACGCTGTATGTCAAGCTGCCTGTCCAGCGTTGGGGTACTCTGGAGTTCAACAAATTCACAGATGTAATGCAAACCGGGTATGATGTCGGACGCGAGGTCGTTGGTCGCTGGCGTAAAGCTGGATATGCAACCGGACGTCTGACCCACACTGATGGTGAATCTATCTTGCGTGGTAAAGAAGTCAAAGGAAAGCGTGGAAGACGTAATAGTGTTTAGAATATTATCACACACACAAAATGCACACACACACACTCACTCACTCACTCACATACACATATATTTTTTTAAAAAAAGAAACTCATTCAAATATACTTTTATATATATAGTAAGAGAAAGATTCATAGAAAAATAAAACATTTGAAAAGTAAAATAAAATAAAAAGTTTCATTATTAAACACTGATTATTTTAAATGTCTTGCAATTTTGATACCCATTGTTGTCCTTGTTTCTTAACCTTGGCAAGAAGATCAAGGTCAACTGGTTGCTTTGATTTGACATGAGCCATAATCATTGCATGGGCGTCGTTCAACAACTTTGCTTCCTTTGACTGGTCTTTGGCCTCCAATTGAGGTGTGCAGTGTCTAATGATCAACGGCACGTATTTTCCAGACACCGAAAAGGGTGTGTTATGATAAATATATTCGAAACAAATCAGGCTGGTAATGTGCAAGATTGAAGGACCAGTCGATTCACTCAAGCTGCAAGTGTTCAATAAACGACCTAAAGAATTCACCATGTCTTTCCAAGCCTGTCTGATAGTTTATATTGTATAAATTGATGTGTATGTGAGTAAAGTAAGCAAAGTCTTTTTTTTATCAAGCCTTACTTTTTCACATTCTCTGTCAAAGGCTTGAAGAAATTGGGAGGGCTGCTTTCAAAATAGCTCAAGAATAGATCTGGTTTCTATCAGAATAAGTTTGATCAATTGAATGTTTTCTAGCTGTATATCTCTATGTGTCTCTGATACTTACTTTGCCTGCGAGTGCTGCTTGATGCAAATCCTTTAGTTGGACATCTGATGAATGGACCTCTAACATGCGCTGGATGGCCATCTTCTGGTGATCTTCACTGATCTTTTTCTGATTTTCTAAATCCTTTTCAGATACCCCAACAGCATCTTCAACGCCTGCAATGTCATAGGCTTCTGAGAGTGTTTGGAGAACCAAAAAATTGTACAGCCATTCCAGACATAGTACTCGAACAACATATTTCTCAAGGCTTTTATTTCCTGACTCATCTACCAAAAACAGATAGACATATATAAAATAGCAAATAATAACAATACACAAGAAAAAAAAACAAGATTTGTTAATTATTATTTTTTGTATTACACCATGTTGTTATTGTTGTTGTATATGCCTTTATTACCTTTAAATATTTGGATCGCTTGTGTGGTATAGACAATGGTCTGGTGCAGGGTAGACAATAGGGTCTGTTGACGTTTTTTTAAAGCCTCGATCCATTGACTTTCTGGAGACAGCAAAGTACCACTGCCATTATTACTACTAGGCAAATACACTGTTTGAATAGCACGTTGAAAGGCGTCTGTCATTGGTCTGCGAAGGGTTGTTGATACACTCCTGGCAAAAGATTTTTCCAATCCACACTCTTCTATCAAATATTTACATATCTAATATTTTTTGGTTTTTTTTGGGGGGTTAAAATTATATTGTTATTATATTTTGTTGTAAGTATATATATATATATATATGTATGTATCTGTGGTTGTTGTACCTCTTGTTCGGTCAACACTAATCCCTTGTCATCAGCACGATGCTTTTTTCCTTTTGAACTGTGCGTTTTCTTTTGCTGTTGGATTTCCGAGAGAGCTCTTTTGTTCAAAAAGTCTGTAGAAGATTTGATCAATTCTTCAAGGTAACGAGTAGAGGTAACGAATCGAGATTCCAATACTATCAATCTATTTTCAGGGTCTGCCAAAGAACCCAGACTGCGCCGAGAAGTGGTAGGTGAGGTCAAGTGAGTTAGTCGGGTCATTGTGTGTTCCAGAAGTCCAGTGGCATCTGCAGGAGTGAATACAAATGGTGCCCATGCCTAGAAAACAAAATTGTGTGTGTAATGTAAAATTAAAATTAAAATTAAAATTAAAATTAAAATAAATATGAAACTTGATAAAAATTTTTTTGGAATAGAATAGAAACTTTACGGATGCATCTAGCCAAGTGCTGGTGTCATAGGTTTCTTGGATCTTTGCTTCTAATTTCTTGACAAGGTCTTCTGTGGCAGCACAGCCATCAAGGAGTAGAATATTCGGATAATTCTTTTTCAGGAGATCTGTTGGGTTCATGTAAGGATAATGGCGTACGACTGTTTCATATTCTAAAGACAAAGAGATAAATAAATAAATATTTATTTATTCATTTGGTGTTTTCCAAAAGAGTTAAAAGGGCTATTTACATGTGTTAATTACGTACCAATGTAGCCAGCTGCTTCCAATAAAGAGAATATCAATTCCACTTGACGGTCTCGATAAACAGTAGGTTCAAAAACTGCTCTTTCACGTCTTCCTCGGAAATGTCCTTTGAGTACGTTTTCTTTGGCCAAACCATCTACCATGACTATATGGATAGGTTTGCTTTGTGCATAAGTTGCTTGAATTCATATGCTTCTTTCTGGTTTTGGTTTTTGCAAAACTTGCCATAGAATAAGGGTTCTTGTATAACAAGACTCTTTTGTAGCTTAAACATAGATAACGGTCTAATTTCCAAATAAAAATAAAAATAAAAACAATGAATAATCAAGCGATACAAGGATCAAAGGCCAAAGACAATTCAAGCTAATCTTGTGTGTATTTGTGCAATTCTATTCTTCCCAAGATAAACTTACTCGGACGCCTCTTCCAATGCTCCCTTGATAGTTTCTATACTTTTGTTGTAATATTCTTCTGAAAGAATCAAGTCTGGAAGAGTCGAATACTTTATGTAGTCCTCATTACACAAGAGTTTTTCATCCAATATCTTTTTTATATATATAAATGAAAATGATAAGTTATGTATCTCTAAACCTTCATACTCCTTTATCTCTTTATATCTTTGTGTCTTGTTTAACTAATCAGAATACACTTACTGTCTGTAGAAATGCATATGGAAGGCTAATTGATTGTGCTTGGGCCAATACAGAAACCCAGCCAGTTTGATCAACACGATCTTTGATTTGATTTATAAACCCATCGATATATTTACTTGAATATGTAATATATAGAGATGTACATTGATAGATATGTATTTATTAATTTATTAATTGATTGATTAATTAATTAATTAATTAAAATTCAATTCAATTCAATTCAATTAATCAAATAAGTATATATGAATCACTTATTTTATTTACCTGGTAAATACAAGATCATCTACTTTGATAAACTCATTAATGTCATTCAATGCTTGAATGATGCAACTCTGTTCGAGATTAAGCAAGTCTGCCAATTCAGCAATAGATGCTCTTCCTAATCTCAAGAAAATAAAAACTGATGTCAAGAATACAAAATTTCTTATATTCTGTATATAAAAGAGCTTCAAAGTTATCTACCGTGTTTCATAACATGGTTTTGGATTGAAAGTTGAATGTGCTGTTTGGTAAGGTAGGATTCGCCATCGAGGGTTGGTAAAAAGTCATTGAGATAACCTCGTTGAATGCCTTGGTCAATCAGTTTTTTAAACAGAGTTGAAGTAAGAAGTACACTATTAACCATTATTAACAATACTAATAATGATAGTAATAACCTATAATAACTAATATAATATAATATAATATAATATATTAAACTTGTCTATCTTTTCTAGGTACCATTTTATTTTATTTTTAATATATATATAAAAAGGTAGGAAAGCTCTTGTTTGTGACGTTTGATTAAAGAGAGAAAGAGAGCAAAATTGTACCAAGTCTAAAGTTCATTTCTCTTTTTGTAATACTAAACCAAAGAAAATGGTTCAAGAATGCTAGGCTTTATTATTGACCATTGATCAGCTTAGGTTTCTTACCCCCTTTTTTATTCTATTTTACTATTTAAACCGACACTATGATTGATAGCATTTTCAATCTAAATGTAAATGTAAATTAATTGATTGATTGATTGATTGATTGATTGATTCGGTTGTCATTTTATCAATCATATGTATATATACATTATTGAATAAATTAAAGAAAGCAAGAGAGAATATCAGTGCATTTGTTAACCATGATTGACGCGCCTTTCTACTATCATTCTTCTTCTTCTTCTTCTCCTTATTTTTATTATCATTTCTGATGTTCAACGAAACAACTAACCCACTGGCAAGAAACAAATTCTTACTATCGACAATCATATTAGGCTGGGTAAAATAAACGAAATTGAATTGCATTGAATATAAAATATACACTTTTTTCTTCATAACGTCTTACTCAAACTCAAACGCACGCATAGTCTGGTTGGAGTACTGCATTAAGTGGGGCATGTTTACTAGGTGTTATCAATGGGGCTTGGTGGATAGTTGTATATGAATTCGGTATATTGGCAGCCATAAGTTGGACGTTCTGGTCCAATACGATTGATGTCTATCGATTAGCAGTAAGTTGCTTATTTATTTATGTACATATTTCTTTCTTTCTTTCTTTCTTTTGAAACAGGTTAATAAAGAAGTGTTAAATGATATATAAATATATATATAAAAATAAATAAATAAAAAAAAAAGATATTGACATTTTTAGCTGCAAGTATCCCTCTTTTGACTATCCAGGTTGACTTTGTACTCCATGCACATATTTCTTTTGATAATGTGTCTGTGGGTGCATACAGTATTGGTTATATAGTTCTGCTTGTAACTCAAGTAAGTGTCTGTACATACATATATTTTGCGTTGATTTTTAGATTTAGATAACGTGTATTACATGGGAAAAAAATATGAAAAGAAGTGTATGTGTTTTATAAATTAAGTAACCTTTATTTATTTACCAAAAACAAAACAAAAAAAAAGTACGTTCTGGTGATTGTACTTGGCAGTGGATCGAATAGTTATCTTGGTCGGTTGGGTTCAATTGATTCAAATGATTCTGGTTCTGGTTCTGGTTCTGGTTTTGGTCCTGGCTCTGGCTCTGGTGTTTTTGAGCCTAGATCAGAAAAGCAAATGGAACCATCTGTACAAGACAAAAGAATCTCGATGCCTAATCGGGTCAGAATCCCGGAAAGTGACACAACGCTTGTCCACAAGTCCCACTCCAGCCCATCTCTGGCTGCCAATCTAGATCGAGATATTTACACCCTTTCAATAGATTAAAATCACCTATACATATCTATCTATATCTATATATCCATACGCTTACAAACATACTTACACAAACACAAACACAAACACAAACATAAACACTCAGTCAGATATATATATATAAATAATAATATAATAATAAACGGAATTGATGCCTTCAAAGTCAAGAATTCCCATATATATATATATATATATATATAATTTATTTTATTTTATCTAATATAAAAAAAAAAGACTAGAAATAAAAAGTACTTATACCAAGGGGGTGGTCAGACATGGTAGCCTAATTTTTGTACAATTTGTCTTTATTTATTTATATATATATAAATAAATAAAGTAAAATCTAAATAGGTTAAAAGGAGGTAGGTATGATGAAGGATGAAAAGAAGGTGTATATTAGGGGGATGGGGGAATAGGAATGGATTAATAAGAATATTTTACACACGATAAATTTTTCTTTTGACATTGACATAATTATTAAACCCAATGACTTTTATCCAAGCTAGACACTTTACACACTTTATATACTTAACACACGCACAGTGACAGAATGATCTTGTTGCTATATATATATTTAAAAGAAGCTTTACAAATCAAAGGGTTTCGAGTAATGCGATCATAGTGCAATAAATTTAAAAATACCAACCTATCATCATTTTCACCTTTTGCATGATAATCGAGTGAATTGTCATATATATTTGATTGGGAAAATATTGCATAATAATAATTATTATTAATAAATGGCAATAACCATGGTAACGACAATGCATAAAATGTTTCTTGATTTTGTTTGCACCAAAAAAGAAATAAGGACAGACAGACAGACATATATATATATAAGATGGATTTTATGTAGTAGGTATATTTTGTATGGCATCATTTTTCTTTTTATGCTTTTAGGTTTCAAGCCAAGCCTGTAGAACTTGAGACTCATGTTCTTTGTTTTCTAGTGGTGTATATAATTTTATTTATTTATTGATTAGTTCATTTTACATCAATCAATTGATCAATAAGCTATCTATATATCCGTCTGTCTCTGAGCATGTGAGAATACATATATCTTTTGTTTGTTTGTTTCAAGGACCCTCAGATACTGTTCTTAATCTTAAGCTTATATTTTATGGTTATAGATACATGTGGGTTTATACTTATTTATAAAAATTAGTAAAGCTCTATCTATTGTAACAGATCCTTGTGGCTGTGAAAAACTAGACTAAATAAAAACAAATGTCTTGATGCATTAAGATCCCTTTATTAGAAAGAAATAAGAAGAAGAAGAAAAAAAAAACGCCAAGCACACAAGGAAAACGGCATGGCTGGTGTCATTCCACCCCCTTTTTTCTTTCTTTCTTTCGTCCTCCTTACTATCAAAAAGAAAGACATTATTACAAGCCAATATTTTTTATCAGACTGCTTGTTACCAATATACTGTGAGTGAGTAATTAGAACAAATGATTAAAGAAATAAAGGAATTTGGATCAGAATGTCTATTTACAACTCAGATTAATTCCACTGCCAAACGAGATATATAAAAACCATTTTTATTTTACATGCCATTGCAAATATGATTTGGGCGTTTGGACATTCTACATATCATATCTATGTGGATCAAAAGATCACGTGATATACTCGGAGGTTTAATTGATAAGGGGGAGAAAGGGAAAGGAAGATTTAATATTGAAAAAAGGAGAATGTAAAAATTGATAGATTTGATAGATATGATAGATATGATAGATATGATATAAAACCAGAGTCATAAGTGAATATTGTATTATACACAAAATAATAATAATGATAATTCAATTGACGGTAAGAACGAACGGGACTTTTTTTTTCGATTTAACTTATGCCATATTTTTTCTTTTCATTATTATTATTATTACTATTATGCGCTATAACATATGGTGATAGTAGATAATACTAAATGATAATATCTAATAGTAATTCAAAAGACAGACAATGTAAAATATATAGATTTTTTTTCTTTTATTTGAAAATTATAAGAAGAGAATAAATACACTGTACAAAATATCCTCCCTCCCATTTGTGTGTGTGTGTGTTTTTTTTAAATACAATATATATATAAAAAGGGAAAAAATGATAATTATTAGTTTAGGAGGGAGGGGGGGCTGTTTTGGGGGCTTTTTTTTTTGTTGGTTAACAAAAAAAAGAAGAAAGGAGGTCGGTTACTATACACATTATTTGATTTGGTTTGGCTTGGTTTGTTTGTTTGGTAGGATAGGATAGGATAGGATAAGTTAAGGTAGGGTAAGCTAAGCTAAGCTAAGCTAAGCTAAGGCAAGGTAAGGCAAAGTAGATCGGCTAACAGATAGGTCCGGTAGATAGATAGGTAAAATTGGTTGGTTGACTGAATTGAATTGAATTGATTCAGTTGGACTGAAATGTAAATTAAAGAAAGAAAGGGGGCTTTTTCTTTCTTTTTTTTTTTCTTTTGCTGGCTGTATTGTTGCTGAGGGGTATTTGATTGTGGAATATTATGTGTGTATATCTGTTGTCTGCCTGTGTCTGTGTGTGTGCTGATGTATGTACGAATGTATGAATGTATGTATGTATGAATGTGTATATATATATATATATATGTGTGTGTGTGTGTGTTGATGTTTGTATGTATATTGCTTGGTTTGGTTTGGTTTGGTTTGGTTGATATTTAGCATTGCCATTGTGGACGTGGGGTATAGTGATACTGGTCTTCAGCAGGGTCAACAAAATCTGGGAAAGACACATAGGTTTTCTCGAATTGGGTCAATGCGGCATTGGCTGTTTCTGTCAAGGCCTGGGTACTGCATGATTTTTTGGCATCAAAGGGATGAATGAGAGCAGAGACCAGCTGTTGGATAAAGTCACGAAGAGTTGGTTGCATCATCATAATAATTATTGTATAGTGTAGATAGACAGATTAAAATAAGCAAGTGAGAAATAAAGCAATGAATGAAAGAAAGAAAGGAACAAAAAATAAATAAAATAATAAAAAGGTCAATATATATATATATTTATGTATTGATTACTTTTATTTATTTTTTAATTTTCGGACCTAACCATTTTTATTTTTTATTTTTTTTTGCAGTGTACAAGTGGCTCCGGTACCAATCTGCGCAAGTTCAATTTTGATTTTCTTTTTTTTTTCTTTTTCTTTTTGGATTTTTGTACAGTTCAATTTTCGTTTTTGTTCAGTTCAATTTTAGCTTTTGTAACAAACTGTGTATATCTAATCCACTCAGCTCAGCACTTGATATATATATATATATATATTCAAAAGTTCATTAATAGACAGCCTCTTTAATAAATGCCAAGTTATAATTCTAGCTTGTCACAAAAGCATAATCTGTATAGTATGACGATAATGTCTTGGAAATCCTTAATCTATACCTTTGATATAATAACAATAATGTTAAAAAAAAAAGAATTGTCATCATTACATTATGTTACATCTACATTATATCAAATCAAGCCAAGTCAATTTATTCACGCACACACTTTAGACTCACAGGTGTCAAAGTAATAGTAGTAACATTAGGATACTGTAAAGTCAAAAGGAATATTATACAATCAGCAGCAGTGACCTTTTTTGTTTTATTATGGACCCAAAGAACAATAAGCCTGTGTCTTGTTGTCTACAGGCTAACTAGAAGGATTCCATTTTCGTTATTAAAGAAACCTTAAATACATAAATAAAGGACCAGCATTGTTCGTTGTATATAGCAAGTATTATGATACTCTCACATGTATATGTGTCGTCCTATTAAGAGAAAAAAATGTTCTGGAATTTGATATAGCCACCGTAATTCTTGTATAAATGATAATATTGATCAAAATCTCAAATAGGTTTTCTTTTCTTTTTTTTTTTTTTTAAGAAAAAAAAATCTAGTGAAACCTATAATCATTTATCTTTTGACTCAATTCTTACTATCAATACCACCTATTGTATGTAATTATGTGTATATTAACTGACAGGCATATTTCAAAGTAGTATACAAGATATAGATGAGGCTGGTAGCTAAAATGTGTATATATATAACCCACCAACAGAATAGCAGAGATTTCTACCTATTTTTGGTTAAATTTAGTGGGTTTGAGCTATAGATTTAAGGTTTGGCTAAACTATAAAAGTTAATTCTGGCTTCAGAATCATCAGTTTTTTGTATGTGGAACAAATAATTAAAAAAATTGTTATTCTTCAGCAGACCTGGCTAATCTTTTTTATTATTATTAGTATTATTATAATTCAGAGACCATTGGGGGGGTACTCAACTTTTCGGTCAAGAAAATAAAAAATAATTGTATCCAATCATATATATATATAAATGTAACTGCTTTTCTTTTTAGATAGAAAGAGTATTGCTTACTTGTTTATATAAAGAGGATATACAACACGATTAATTTATGGAGTAATGGGTGACCCTTTTATGGAAATATGAACAAAAAGGTTAAAGGATTTGAAGTTTAACCCTTGATTCGGCTAGTAAGTTGTACAGCTCTAAAAGGATACCGTTGTAAATAGATATCTATAGTGTATTTTCGTTTAAGGTTCATGATCCCCTATACCTTTCTATTGCGTGGCCATGTTCTTTCAGTCCAAAACCTAGAGCCACCATCTTCTTGTTCTCGGGCCAAAATAACAATAACATTAACAGTATACAAGCAAGAGGGTTTGGCCACAATGAAGCCAATATTTTATTTTTATTTTTATTTTTATTATTTGATGTCAAGCTTCATTATCAAATTTACAGTGTAAGGTGTGGTTATATAAATCTGTTTATAATATATTCAGAGCCTTCTTTGCTTTCTCTTGGGATTTGTAAAGAAGCCTGCAATAGTTTCACTTGGATTGCCATTTGTTTTGGAACCACCCTTGACCAGAGAATGTTTCTTCCATGCGTCGACAATGATTATTGGCTTTGGATAATCTTTTCCGATAACACAGCCAGATCTCCTTTGCTCTTCTTCGGTCATAATCCAAGGCGCATGGATCTTTTGAGTAGGAACATTCTTGAGTTCTGGACACCAAAGCTTGACATAATTGCCTTTTGGATCATAATCTTTTGCTTGCTTGATGATATTAAAGTGTCTAATTGACTCACGCGGGTCACACCCAACTCCAGATACTTGTTTAAAACATAAAAATTAAAATTAATTTCTCTTTTCTTTTGTGAGGTACAACTCTTACCGTATTGCCAATTTCCATAGTTTGAATAGACATCATGATCTGTGAGATAAGATTCAAACCACTCTGCACCCATTCTCCAGTCGATATAAAGATCCCTTGCTAGAAAACTAGCTACATTTTGTCGACCACGATTACTAGCAAATCTACAAAGCAATAAAGATCAGTACAACTTTTCTTTATTTTTATTTTTCTTTTCTTTTGTCCTACATACCCTGTGAGTTTCATTTCTCGCATAACTGCATCTATAAAAGGCACGCCCGTGGTACCTTGACACCACTTTTGAAACGTTTCTCTGTCTTTGAGCCAGACCCCAGTGTACTTTTTTGACGCTGGGTTTGGTGTTTCTTTGGGGCTCTTTTTAAGGAGTTCTAGTTTTTCCACGCTTTGGAACCCATGTAGATAGAAGATCTGATTTCCAAACCCGGCTGACAAGTACCTCCAGTAATCACGCCACAGTAGTTCAAACTTGACCCAATAGGTACCCAGGCTGTTGTCATCATTTGTCGTATTTCCATTGGATGTCGTTTCTGACTCTGGCTTTTTAGATATGGACTCGTACCGGTCGATTTCGTGCCAAATCAGCCGTGGGGAGATGCAGCCGTGTGCCAAAAAGGCCGAAAATTTGGTAGAGTAGTCAGTACCAATCAACCCATTCCGGGTCTGCTTGTATTCTGCAATCCTATCCGTGCCAAACAGATAGTAATCAAGCCGGCTCAAGGCTGTCGTCTCCCCTCCAGAAAATGGATACGCCGACCGACTATCAGCCTCGAACGGAGGACATATCTTATTCAAAATACTCTCAAGGTCACTATTGTCAGCAGGTGTCGACCTTGACCTTGAGCTTGAGCTTGACCTTGATGTCAATGTAGATGGTGATTTGAATTCGTGTCCACTGCTGGGGAACTGCGGGAGCTCTTTAGGAATCTCAAGTAAGGCTCGGACAGGCCTTGGCATGGCTTCAATCCGTTTCCGAAAGGGTGTAAAGACGCGTGGGGTCTTATCAAATGTGAAATTGACATCTCCAGGGTGGATCATGGTAGTATCTGAGTGGAATGTGATATTGAAATCCTTGGATAGAGCGAGTTCGGTCTGCAGTTCTTCATACGCATACTAGTGTGTGAATTTTAACCAATAAATCAATGTGCACAATCAGTCAAAGGTAATTATGATAATGATGGTCAAGCAATCACAGCAATAAAGAAAAGAAAAGAAAAGAACGAAAAAATAAAATAAATGACATTTGATCCCCTTTCCCTCGCCTCTTTGATTAAAGCATACTAATCTCCATGTGAACAAATTCTTATGTCTATTATGTGTGGATATGGTATACCTCTTTGTGCGTGTGAATATGGCCAAGTGTGAGCCCTTTTTTGGCCAAAAAGTCTCTGAGCTCTGGTAAAAGTTTCTCTGGCTCGCCATAAAGTACCAGTAAATCACTTTTCCTTTTTAGCAAATTATTCTTGAGATCCAGGATACTTTCGATTATGAACCTTGTTCTAAACCGCGAACATCGATCGATACCGTAGTGCCATGTGGTAGGGGGCTTAAAGTCGGTCTTGAGTAGCCCGTTGAGCGCAGAAAGGTCCATCATTCGTGGATCCAGGCACACCAAAGGCAATAGGGTGTCTGGCTTGGACTGGATTGCATGATACAACGACATGTTGTCGTGAACACGGAATATATTTCTAAAGAAACAGATATTGACAGACTTCATTTTCTTCTTCGCTTGTTGTTGTTGTTGTTGTTGCTGTCCTTGTTGTCCTTGTTGTAAATCTTGATACGTGTTTCTTTATTTCTTAATTTGTTTTATATATAAAGTGAATAAGGTTAAAAAAAGGATAATAAATTAATACTTTTGCTGAGAACCTTTGACTTTTTTTTTTTCTTTTTTGCTTTATGTTAAAGAATATATGTGACTGCTGGGATCGCGAATTGGATCGATCGGTTTTAGCATCGATGAATGATGAATGATAGATTTACCGTCTTTGATCTCAGATATAGACTTACACAAACAACAACAACAACAAGAAGAAGAAGGTAGCTTATGAATTAAGGCGTCTTATTTATTTATTTATATTAATATTATAGTAAGATACTAGGGGGAGAATGTTGTTTGCTTTTTTGCCTCCTCTTCTTTTGTTTTTAAAATAGAAAACAGCATAGCACTTGGAAAGCACTATAATGTAGAATTGTATTCACAATATATATATATATATATAGACGTATCATAGCAATGAAGATATTTAGAAAGATTAGTAGATATCTGTTGGGTCCCAACACATTCGGTGTGCTTCTTGCTTGTGATAGTCATCAAGAAACGCCATATCCTAATAGTGTACAGTATAAGACAGTAAGTAAACCACAAGATGTGTCAATTATTCATGTATAGTATTAAAAGCAAAACAAAATAAAGGGGGAGAGGTGAGAAGAAGTTTAAACTTTATCCTCCCCTCCCCCTTTTCTATTTCTTCCCAAAACAAAACAACAAACACACACACACGTACTTGTCCTGACAGTTCAAAAGAAAACAAATCTCCATTGGTCTTTACTCTATCTGGCTTTGTAGACTTTGGTATGACTGCCCAATCGTGCTGAATAGCCCAGCGCAACAAGACCTGGGCTGGAGAAACCTGCAGCCGCTCGGAAATTGGATCGAGTTCTTTGATGGCATATTTGCCTTTCAAGAGCTTTCCTTCGCCGAGACTCGAGTAGGCCTGTATCTGGATTCGGTTCTCTCGACAGATCGACAGGATCTCGGGTTGATAGAGTGCCGGGTGAAGTTCGAATTGGTGCACATGTGGTAGGACGGTGCAGGTGTCGATCAAGTGCCTCAAGTGCTTTTCGGTATAGTTGGATACTCCAATGTGCCTCAGTTTGCCTTCTTTCAAAAGCTGTTCGAGTGCTCTGTAGCTCTCTGATCGGTTCTCCTTGTTCTTTGGATCATCCAATTTGTGTTTCGATGTCCTATTATTACAATCATCATTTAGAATGTTTTTTTTTAATTAATTTATTTATTTAAGATAAGAATACAAGAAGCCCGCAAGACCAAGAAGTATTAATTAAAATCTTAAAATCTTCGATAAATCATATTCAAATTATAGATATATTGATGTCTTGATTGAATTTGTTAAAGTACTATCATACATATATATATATATAAATGTTTTTACCCTGGCCAGTGAATCAAATAAAGATCAATATAGTCCAGCTTGAGTTTCTTGAGAGATGCAAGGACAGCTAATAATGCATTTTGTATTCTCGTATTATTATTTTGAAAATTGGCAGAAATATCGAAACAAGTATTCATTTTACACCTTTACATTTTTATAAGATAAAAATTTAGATGTTCTTTTCTTTATACCTTTGTAGCATTCTTCATATCCTTGGTTTCTTGGAGCTTAATTTAAACATGAGTTCACAATCATTAGAATTAATCAAGTGCAAACAAGACAAATTATATAGATAGATATATAGATAGCGTGTGCATAGAAAAGTCGAGATTTGCCTGTTGTGATTCTTACATAGCTTGGATGTGACAAAGAGGTCTTTTCGCTCAACGCCAAATGTCTCGTCATTGATTATTTCATTAATAATTTTACCAATTGCTTCTTCGTTTCTATAGACAGTAGCCGAATCTAATGATATTAATCATAACGACAATACAGTAGTGATAGAAAAACACTAGGATATTAAAATACTGTTCTTATTCAATGTCAATATCAATATTACCAATAAGTCTATATCCATTACGAACAGCTTCCTTAACTACAGGTCTGAGTTCCCCCAAGGTCTTCATTCTGTAGGTACCCACTGTCAAGTATCAAGAAGAATAATATATATATATGTGTGTGTGTGTGTGTGTAAACAAGTTTTAAAAAAAAAAACAAATAATAAGAATATTGTTTTGTTATTATGCGTCTTCTTCTTTAGTCGTTTGATTGGTTTGTTGGTTTGTCGGTTTGTTGGTTGTTTAATTTATTTTTCTTTGGTTCTTACAGCCAATCTTTGGCATGGTGGTTCCGTCATGGAGTATGAATGATGCTTGGTTGTCTGTCATTTCTTATTTGTTTGACAATGCACAAGATTTCAGTTGAAATGAGTAGTCAGGCAGTAATTGTTGAATATTATTATTTATTTTATTTTTTAAAAAAAATGTCTAAATTTTAACAAACACACACACACATAGACAGACACAAATTTTATTGGTCAAAACAAGATCAAGACAAAAATAAAATAAAAATAAAAGGTCTACATGTCTTTGGCCTTTAACTCTGCTTATACATACACACACATACACATGTACATATTTACCTTTATTGCATTAAGTTTCTGTTTGATTAATAAAATGAAATACGTGTTACAGACAGACATAAGAATAGGTGAGCAATTAACTATAGGCTTTAGATACATTTGTTTAATAAATTGTAACAAGGAAGCCATGTATAATTATTATTATTATTATTATTATTATTATTATTAGGAATAGTTAAAATAGTTGTATTGCAGGGAACAGGGTGTATGTGAAGATAAAGAAAGATATGCTTGAATGAGTATGAATATGAGTATTGCTTGTAGGGGTTGCTGCTGTTGCATCGGTATAAATGAAACAAGGAAATAAATTTACATGAAGAAAATGAAGAAAATGAAATGAAATGAAATCTATCAATTAACTAATTAATTAATTAATTTAATAAATAAATCAAAATATATTATTATTATTCTTCTCTTTTTTTTTAGAGAGTTGGTAGGTATGTAATGTTTGTATTAAGATTCTTTAATCTGTTCCATATTATGCTTGTTTTTCGAAGAGACTTTGTACTTGTGGCCGTGCTTGCAATACTGTGGCAACTTGAGCTACTAGTCAGACGCGGAGAATTGGTTTTGTTGGTCTTGTTTTTGTTGGAATTGTGGGAGTTATGGGGGTTATTGGGGTCGTCAAATTGATTAAGAGACGAGACTGAGGGAGAGGCCGAGAGGGGGCTTGACTTGTAAGGAGTCGAAGAAGACGATCGTTTGTGAGATGGCAAGGGAGGTAGTGGAGAGCACGGAGGAGCAGTTGGAGGAGCAGTCCAAGGATGTGTGGCGCCAGCAGCATGTAAGGATAGGCGGGACGGAGGTGAGGCTACAAGGAAGGCGTCTGACATTGACATCCGCGTCAGGATGTCAATCGACGACCGTGGTGCAGAATGGGAGCGCATTCGATTAGGCTTGTTGGGCTCCATCTGGTCCATCCAGGCCTCTCGTTCGTTGAGCAGGCTGTCGAGAATCAATCGCTTGTTCTCCAACTCATCGGACTGCAGCGACATCTGGGCTTCCAAAAGCTCTTCGACGGCCAAGTTTTCCTGGACGGGTTGGATCAAATCCTCGATTTTGCTGTCCAGCTGTTCGATGAGCTCATTTTGCTTGAGAACAACTTTGTGCAGCCGGTTGCGCTCCAGTATCTGTCTTGTCAGATCATTTGTGTACATCTGAACCATCTTGTTGGCCCAATCCTGGCATGCAGCCAAGTTTTGCTCAAGTTCAACTTCAAGGCTATTCACATCTGGAAGTGAGAATAATAATGTTTTCTGTGGTTGTGAAACATTCTGTGGAGCCTTTTCCTCAGTAGATTGCAGCTGGTTACACAATAACATCTTTTCAAGATCATTGCACTTCTTTGAGACTTGCTCGAGTTTATCTTTTAGACATTCCACCTGCAGCTCATAGTATTTGATAATCCTGTCGTCGCCTTTAGATTTCTTTTCAAGTTCTGTGATTCTAATCTGTGCTGTGGGGTAATCATAAACTGGGCTTTGTATTGGTTCATGCAGTCCACCCCTTGCCCTTTTCGACAAGTATGAGTTTGCAGAAGGTAAAAGGGATTCTGGTACTGTTGGTATTTGTACTGATGATGGAGAGAGAATAGAAATGGGCGATTGAGGTTGAGGTTGAGATTGTTTCTGTGGCTGTGGCTGTTTCTGTGGCTGTGGCTGTGGCTGTGATCGAGGTCGTGGCTGTAGCGGTAGAGTTATTGGTAGAGGGGGGGTAGATTTGTATGGCTGTGATTGTGGTCGTGAGTTTAGTGTAACTGGAGATGGGGATGGGGATAGTGGTGATTGTGATTGTGCTTGAGCTTGAGGTTGTATTTGTGATTGTCGTGATAGTCGTGACAGTCGTGATTGTTGCGATTGTTGCGGTTGTTGCGATTGTCGATTAAAAGACCTCTTTTCAGTGTCATCATGAGCAGGCAAGGAGAATGAGGACGATGAAGAGGACGATGAAAAAGATGTGATAGATTCTCGGCTGGTGTTGGTGCTGGTGCTGGACATTGTTTGACGTTTGGCAGAATCAAATCGGCAAAGGATATTGGCCACGTTTCCGGTACTGCCACCCAGGCTCGATGCACTCGTTCGGGTGGAGCGGGACCATCCACCGACCGGTTTTTTTTCTATTTCGGCTCGCCACGGGGCAGTTTTTGCAAGACCATCCTCAGATTGGTTAAATTGGGTTGCAGGTTCAAAGATTGAGCGCACATGCATTCTGTGGATAGTTGAATTCTTTTCTTATAAAAATAGATATTTGAATATAGATATTAAAGAAGTTTAGACAGAGCTTGGACTATAAAGAACGAAAGAGAAAAGTGAAGAAGAGCAAATAAAGAAAGAAAGAAAGAAAGAAAGAAAGAAAGGAAGGAAGGAAGGAAGGAAGAAAGAAGGGAAAGAAAGAGGGGCAAGTTCACGTTCAGGTTCAAGTTGAAGTTCAAGGCAAGTCAAGTCAAGTCAAGTCAAGGCAAGTCAAGGCAAGTCAAGTCAGACATCCTTCCTACATAAACTTAAGGAGGTGATTGATGACACAATCTCACAAAAAGGACAAGGCATCTGCACATCTGTATAGAAAGAATATAATTACATATGAGTCTGTATATCTTTGTATACCTTTGGGTGTGTTAGTGTATGAATTTCTTTGGAACACTGATAATCAATCATAATCCCAAGGTTACTTTTGCGTTATTTTTGCTTTGCTTTGTTCATCTCTCTACTACTTGTATTTTCTAAAATGAGCATTTGTGCGCATTCAAAAGAAAAATTCTTTCCTTGGGATCCGATCCATGCTCCAGTTTTTTTTTGTGGTTTGGTTTCTTTTTCTTGTTCTTCTTCTCCCTCGTTATCATCCCACTTCAGTGGCTATGATGTCATCTACACCCACACCCACACCCATACCCATATTCATACCCAAATCAACCCACCTGTACACCAACCAACCCTACCTACATACATACCTACCTACCTATATAAATATCTATACACGGACCCCCTTATTTCTACCGATCATTCCTATAATTGTATACAGACAAAAGCCAAAAGAATAATATAGAAAAAGAAGAAGAAAATACTAAATAACAAACTCATTATATGTGCTTTATTGGATTTTATTACAAAAAGGAGTTTGTCTGTCTTTTTGTGTGAGGACGTTGTATATCTAAGCATGTAGCAAATATTACAATGATTGTTTAACCAAAGTATAAAAAGACCATAAAGGCAGAAATCCATAATTATCTTCTCCTATATATAATTAGACAAATAAAATAATAATTTATGAAAACTCAAATAGGGATATTCAAATCTATAATCCCTGATTTAAATGTGTATTTATTTAAGAAATAATAATAATCTGCTTTTATTACTAGTCAAACCAACTAGTTCTCATTTGTTCTTTACATTCACCGTATTCCTTCCTCTCAAATAAAACATAAAGAAAGCTTTATTCCCCCTCCTCCTCCTCTTCAACTCCTCTTCAACTCCTTCCTCCTCATCTTTATCTTTATCTTTATCTTTATCTTTATCTTTACCTTTATCTCCATTCACCCTTCTTCTATCTACCTATCTACCTATATCTCCCAAGTTACTATAAAGACTACCTTTATATCGATTTATTTTACTTTTGTCTTGGTTCTCCTCGTCGTAATTCATAAAATATAATATAAATATACTCAACAAGATAAGTAAAAAAATAAATAAAAAAATAAAACAAAAGCACAAAACAATAAAATAAAATAAAATAACCAAAGGAGGAAAAAAGGGAGACCTACAGAAAATATTATATTTCATTGGGTTATTTTCACCTCAATTTCTATATCAAAAAAAATGATACTTTGTAAGGTTGGATATCTTAAGATTCAATGGAGCCAATATACATAAATCAATTGGACACAATAAGCATATCATAATAAAATAAATATGTCTAGGCAGACTATATAAATAAATAAGATCATAAAAATCTCAGGTACACACAGGCGGGAGAAAGAGAGGCAGAGAAAAAAGAAAAGGGGGGGAAGAGGATTGGAGGAATTTTGTAAAGGTGCGTGCGCAACATTCCCAGGTTTATTGAAATGGACCGGAACCCTGCACGTGAATTTAAAAATAATAATAATAAAAATAAAAATAAAAAATGTCGGACTTTTGAGGTTGCCACGTACAATCTCACCCGCACCTTTGGGATCTCACACTTCTTCCTCAATACCATAAAGGTAGGCATCACCAATCCAAATTTCAGATTTTATTTTATTTTCAATAGAACCCATCCATCCATCAAATACATCAACATATCCATCCATCCATCCATCCATACATTTATCTATTCAACACCAACACCAACATCAAACTATATTACGACACAATACGTTCATTATGCCACGCAACACACGACCTTTAGTTCAACCTACCAAACAACAATACATTACACACACCCACACCTAAATATATATATATATATATTTGAAATACATTTATATATTATGATATATACTAGATCTCAATCTATCATATTTTAAATCAGCCCTGAAATAAAATACATGCACAAACCTTCATCATCCTCATCCTCATCATGATTTAGATCAAAGATGGGTCGCCGTCCTGCTCGCTGCTACAGATACTGTAAGAACAAGCCTTACCCCAAGAGCAGATACTGCCGTGGTGTCCCCGATGCCAAGCTCAGAATCTACGACTTGGGTCGCAAGAAGGCACACGTCGACGACTTCCCCCTCTGCATCCACTTGGTTTCCAACGAGTACGAGCAGTTGTCTGCTGAGGCTCTTGAAGCTGGTCGTATTTGCTGCAACAAGTACATGGCCAAGACTTCCGGCAAGGATTCCTTCCACATGCGTATCCGTGTCCACCCTTACCATGTCACCCGTATCAACAAGATGTTGTCCTGTGCCGGTGCCGATAGATTGCAAACCGGTATGCGTGGTGCTTTCGGTAAGCCCAACGGTCTCGTTGCCCGTGTCAACATTGGCCAGATCATCTTCTCTGTCCGCTCCAAGGACAGCATGAAGCCCGTTGTTATCGAGGCCTTGAGACGTTGCAAGTACAAGTTCCCCGGTCAGCAGAAGATTATCATCTCCAAGAAGTGGGGTTTCACTCCTCTTTCCCGCGCCGACTACGTCGAGGCTCGTGCTGCCGGCAAGTTCAGACCCGATGGCTGTTACGTCAAGTTCTTGCCCAACAAGGGTACCCTTGAGAACTACTTCCGTGAGGTCAGCAGATCTTAAATAATGAATAATAATAAAAAAAGGATGAAAAGGTAATAGTAATAATAACGAATCGTTATTATTATTATTGTCTTGCTATTATTATTATTATTATTATTATTGCTGTTATTTTATATTATCTGTATTTCTATTATCCCCCATATATGAAAATATAAATATAAATATATATATATATGTATGTGTATGCGTGTGTGTGTGCATGTGTGTATGTATGTATGTATGTATGTATGTATGTATGTGTGTGTGTATGTGCGTATGTGCTTGTATAAATACATTGTTCTTTTTGTTAGTATTTATTTTTTGTGATCTATATTCATGTGACCTGCACTCTTTTGATGTCATATAAGTGAATATCATATATCTACTATATATGTCTCTCTGTGCGTGTGTGTGTGTATGTACAAGTTGAAGAATGAAAATAATGAGATTATTTTATGGTTTGTAAAGTAACCAATAAAACTTACATATAGTCTCCCTTATATATATTTATATATATAAATATGTCTATTTTGTATGTGGTTCAATTGTAAGAAAAGTAAAGGGAAAAGGATCTTTATTGAAAATGAAAATGAAAAGAAAAGGTGAACAAGATTAAAGAGTGTGATAAGCTTGGTGTGGAGATCCCCTGGTCTCCTTCCCTGTTTGTGCGTAGTGCGTAGTGCTTAGTGCTTAGAGTGTAATGTGTAGGGTTCAGGTTTTCATCCTCATCTTGATCTTTTTTATTTTCAATTCTTTTTTTTTAGGGTTTTTCTTCTTCTTTTGATCGATGACACGCACACATACAAAATGCTGTCTGACCACTCTAAATTTGTACAATAAAAAGAAGAAGGAAAAGGAGGATATCAAGGAGTTGAATGAGTCAGTTGGTATGAATATATGTGTGAATTGAATATGTATATATGTATATATGTATATATGTATATATATTTATTCACCTCCATTTAAATATCTTTCTGACTTTTATATACATAATATACATAATATACATATATAAAATTGGCTCCTTGAATCGTAATATTATATATATCTAATTTTTTCTTTCTTTCAAAGAACCATCTTCATTGTCAAACCTCTTTTTACTTCATTAGCTTTCTTTTATATATCTTACTTTATTGGCGGTGTTCATCTCAATATACACTCTATGGGCAGTATTGTCCGGTTTGTTAATTTACTTCGTCTATCGACATTTATCACTAGTCTTGTAGCCCTTGGCTTCCATACTAGCCAATGCATGCTACTCTCCATGTATCAAGAAAAGGTAGTCTTCTAATCCAAAACCAATAAGAATCAAATCAAATCAAATCAAATTGATTAAAATGATAATAATAATTAGGCAAATATACCTAGTTGGCTAGAATCCGGTCATTGGCAGGTAAAATATACATATAGTGATTTACTGATTTACACACACACAATCTTATTTACTTTTTCTTTTTAGTATTTGACTTGGTTTATTTTCTTAAGTTTCTCTTTCTTGAGCGCCACAGCTGTGTGCATGCACGCCTTTTGCTGCGGAAGAGCTGATATATTTCGAGGCGACAGAACCCTTGGCTTGACCAACGGTGTCCCACTGGTGGGCATGATCATGGCCGCCACATTCGTCGACACTCAGGAGCCATGGACAAACAATACAATTGAATTCAAGTACCCTTCTAGGGGGTTCATTACTTATTGCTATACACTCGATGCAGAACACGATATGTATTATCCTCTTTTGTACCAAAGGTAATATATAGACATGCACACACACACACACACATATATATATATCCTCGTTACTTTATTATCATTTTTATTATTCTTGTAATTATTCTTACTCTTATTACTTAGATGTTTACTTTTGAATGGAACGTATGTAGCCGGTGCGTTTCTTAGTGTATTGTGGATCACACTATCGCTCACTAGTGTGTTGGCTCGAACCAAACGCCCACAACAAATTGCAAGTCTTCCAATGTCCAGGCGTCATATTTCTGATTCCATTTATTCGCACACTACTGAAGCCACGACTGCCTGTTCAAAACCAAACACACAATATTTACAATCCCACTATTCCACACTCTCCCAGCAACAGCAACAACAACAGCGACAGCAAGATATATACAACAATTCTCATCCCATAGCAGCATACGAAAATTATCAATCAAACCAAATTCACGAAGACATTTCTTCACATTCGACTTCACCTTCTTACTATTATCCACATCATCCACCTTTGGCCGCTCACGGTGAAAAGATCGAATTGTCATCTCATCACAATTATCACTATGACGAATATTACGAGCCGAATTATCAGTCAAGTTCTCATCCTCAACACCAGCAACAGCAACAACAACAGCAACAATATACTAATCATAATCATAATCATTATAATGAAAATAATCAATCCACTTCTGTTGCCACTGAACAGCAATGGAATAATCTATCTGGCATTAGAACTATTGAACCCAACGAAGAATGCTATCAATATGGACAGCGTGCATCTGATGGGTATCGTTACTCAAGAGGGCAGGACCCTTCTCACCGTGGATCCTATTACCATCCATAAAATAAAATAAAATAAAATCATCGAATTTTATTATTATTCTTTATATACATAATTTGACATTCAATCAATAATAGATTACAGTAAGACACAACAAGACCCACAGACAAAAATATTATTCAACCTTATAAAATAATCGTTTCCTTACTTATTTACCTTAATTTATATTTGCCCTTGAAACAAAAAAAGATAAAAAAAAAAGTTGGATTTGAACATTGACTTTTTAGTATTGCTAGTATTACGGAATCGTCTCTTAAAGCATTAGAAGGGAAACAAAAAGAGAAGGAAAGAGGAAGAAAGGGGAGGGGGTGAAGTGGTTTGGTTTTGAAAAGAAAAAGAAAAGTAATCGATGTATTGGCTGACTATACTCGATATTTCCATTAAGGGGGGTTTCACCAGCTCTGGATACTTGACTGTTGGATGTAGCGGTAGTTTAATTTGAAAAATGATTGGCTGTCACGAATCTTCAGAAAATAAAAACTGAGCATCCAGGCATCTAAAAAAAAAAACAAATTGTTCGATACTCTAGATGTCGTGACTTGGCCATCAATTGTACATAAAGTACACACTTTTGTAAATTTTGGCCAAGTTCATAGAAAAGCAAAGTCAGACATAAAACATAATCGATATATATAAAATTAGTTATCTTGATACAAAGATATAGAAGTCCAACTTACTTGTGGGAAATTTGGGCATAGGAACTATATTTATGAGTATTTTAATCAAGCGTATTGTATATATCAATTTTGACGCTATGAAAGAAAACATATAAACCAAGGGTCATTAATGGTACTCAATAGTCTTTTACAGTATTAGCTAGTTAGATGGTGCTTAAACTACCAATACATCCAGCAGTCAAGCATCCAGAACTGGCGAAATTCCCTACAAAGTAAATCTCTTTGGATTGAAAATTTAATGCGTTATCATCTAATGCTATAATAGTACAAACATTATGAGAAAAAGCATAGTTTTACAATCTAGAAGTATTTCACATAATTTTTGAACCATTATTCTTTAAATTTGAAAAGCTGAGACGGGCAGTATTGAATTATATGATGAAGTGACCGAAACGGTTTTCTTTTAAAAAAAAGAGATTATATATCGGTTTTTCTTACCAGCTCCTTAGCCCAAATATTGGAAACTGGCAGCTTGTTCTTTCAAGAAAGATAAAAAAGAAAATAAAAGTGCTGTCAAAAGATGGTTTTTATTGCTTTCATCTTTCGGTGCTTATATGGATATTATGATAATTAATAAAGAAAAACAAGATAATCAGTAAGATATTGCTAAGTTATTACGAAGATGCTGGGGTAAACTATGCTTCTTTGGATAATTAATAATAAATAAGAGAGAAGTAGAAATAGCTAAATATTTCTGTGGTTGATTGTTACAATTCTTGTGCCTTTCAATTGATTTATTTACCAGCTATAAGAATTATGTTCTACTTTAGGCCACGACTTGAGCAATTTGTTTACATAATTGATACAAAGAAAGATTTAGAAAGATAGGATATGTTTGGGTCATATGGAAGTTCAAAGACACGCAATGAGCTAATGAAAATGAGATATCTTTTATTTATCGAAGCTCTCAATGAAGATAAAGATAGCAAATAGATCTACCAAGAAGATAATGCTCTCTGCCATGGTTTTATAGTAATAGTAAGGCGGCCAAGTAACCCAGATTTTAACTCTATAGAGATCTCATAAAAATATTCCACCAAAAGAGTGAAAAAGAAAAAAGAGTTTAATCTTCAAAAAACTTTTAAGGGGGTGGTGGTAATTACCTATACGGAATAAAGCAACACTCGGGTTGGTGTTTGTAATAGTAAGTGTATGTTAATGCCTGACTGCGTGACAATACCTGATTGCGTGACAATGCCTAATTGAATGACAATGCTTAATTGCATATATGAGATGAAGAGAGTTAATGGAGGATCATCAAACTATTGATTTTTTTTAAAAGAAAAACTATACCTTTGGAGTTATATGTTTTCATGGATGAGTTGTCAAGTGTAATAAGATCGGCTAAGCCAAGATAGCTAAAGAAGTTGTATTATTGATATATTAGAACTTAATAAGTATAATGACCATTGTTGCTACGAGTCTATATATACATATACATACCTTGGTTGTAAGAAAAAATAAAAATAAAATTCTAACAGATCTCAGTACTGAATATTGTATTACAATATTCATTTATCTGTTTTTCAAGTGTATCCGATTTATCCCAAAAAGTAAAAAAACAAAGATTTTTTTGTCAAGACCTGCGCTTGAAGGCCGATCCACTCAAGTTTACACCCAAGCTTCTCAACAACCCTCATTCCTGCCTACTCGGCATGGCATCAAATTTACCATGACGGCAAAGTATCGGTGAAATGCTTTAATGCCAAACTGCTCGGGACAGGTGTCTGAGACACCCAAGTGAACAGCATAGCATTTACTTAGGCACCTTAACTTTGCTTCGGGTTCGTCCCTCATGTCCAGTTCTGTTTACCAGAGCGTGGGTTACAAGTATCAAAGTCTAAGCAATGAGGGACTTGAAAAGCACAGGGATCATTTCAACAGGAAGCAGTAAAATACAGGCGATTGTACTGGGTAATCTGTCGATTCTGCTGGGAATCTACCTGTATTACCTCACGTCCAGGTGCTCAACGAATTTAAAAAACTCTACGCATCCAGGTGATACACCCTTATACTTGCACCTTTCTGTGACAATCTTGACATGCCCCAAAGGACAAAATCTGGAGAGCCAATATCCAACGTCCTAAGAAAATAGCATGAAGCTACCTCTGCGTTCCTCAGTCTTCTCCATGTTATGTGCCGCACAACACAGAAAAAACTGACGTGGATTTCATCCGGCTTTCGCCTTCATATGAGTGGCTCAGGAAGGTCTTTAACGTCCAGTATGCTCTACACTAAGAGCTACTTTCCCTTACGGTACTTGTGTTCAGTTGGTTTTTTATAAGTATATTTAGCCTTCGATGAAACTTTTCACCAGGATTAGGGAGTTTGTAAAACAACCCGACTCATCGGAAGCTACTTAACACAAAGACAAGAACTCAAGACAAGGTGAGGGGATTGCACCCTCCAATAACCTTTTCCAGGGAGTGAAGGCTACTGACTTGTTGGTATGCCTGGAAAAGCAGTTCACTAGTTCACAATCCAGAGCAGTCAAAAGACTACTCCGGTTCAAACATTGGAGCTTCTCCATCTCAAACAATAAAGTCCAAGACGGAATCCCTTTTGGTTTCTTTTCCACTGCAGTAAATGCAGGTAGAATCGCTCAAAGTACGGACCAATTTTAGGCCATGGTACCTTGAGCGAACTCAATGACTAGACGCCAAAGAGTGCAGTGCGTTCAATAAAAAAACCAGGATCTCATATTAAGACAAGCCTTATAAATAAGGCGTCTACAATGAGCGAGTTGGAAAAGAGCCCGGAGACTCACTGTTAAAGACCATGATATACACATTTTGCATGAAAATGTTTACGTATATTCCTTTTGATATATCGTGACCGATAGAATACGAGGTACTCAGTGACCACTCCAAGAGTAGAGATATAAATAAAAATCGAGTATAAGGTTAATATACTTGTCATGTTAAAGTATGTGTGTGTGTGTACGCATTTACTTACCTAACCGATAATCGCAAAAAGATTAAAAAGTACTGGTGCTCAAAAGCAAAACGGAACTGGAAACTGAACATTGGGCAAAGTGATAATAAAAAAGAAAACACAGAATCAAAGTTAGTGTATCGATCTATGAAAGTGTATGTATTCGCGTTTACTTACCTCGCAGATAAACTGCGAATGGTTTAACCAGTACTACTGTTCCTTGCACATGAAATCGTCCTTGTGTCCTTGTACATGAAATCGACCTTGTGTCCTGGTACATGAAATCGACCTTGTGTCCTTGAACATGAAATCCCCCTTGTGTCCTGGTACATGAAATCGACCTTGTGTCCTTGAACATGAAATCCCCCTTGTGTCCTGGTACATGAAATCGACCTTGTGTCCTTGAACATGAAATCGACCTTGTGTCCTTGAACATGAAATCGTCCTTGTGTCCTGGTACATGAAATCGACCTTGTGTCCTTGAACATGAAATCGTCCTTGTGTCCTTGTACATGAAATCGTTTGGGAATCCTTGTACATGAAATCCCGTTTGTGTTCTTCTGCAAGAAATCTCCCTGGTGTTCCTAGTACATGGAATCGCCCAAGTGTTCCTTGCGCAGGAAAACACCCTGGTGTTCCTTGTACATGGAATCGCCCAAGTGTTCCTTGCGCAGGAAATCGTCCTGGTGTTCCTTGTACATGGAATCGCCCAAGTGTTCCTTGCGCAGGAAAACACCCTGGTGTTCCTAGTACATGGAATCGCCCAAGTGTTCCTTGCGCAGGAAAACACCCTGGTGTTCCTTGTACATGGAATCGCCCAAGTGTTCCTTGCGCAGGAAATCTCCCTGGTGTTCCTAGTACATGGAATCGCCCAAGTGTTCCTTGCGCAGGAAAACACCCTGGTGTTCCTAGTACATGTAATCGCCCAAGTGTTCCTTGCGCAGGAAATCGCCCTGGTGTTCCTTGTACATGGAATCGCCCAAGTGTTCCTTGCGCAGGAAATCGCCCTGGTGTTCCTTGTACATGGAATCGCCCAAGTGTTCCTTGCGCAGGAAATCTCCCTGGTGTTCCTAGTACATGGAATCGCCCAAGTGTTCCTTGCGCAGGAAATCGCCCTGGTGTTCCTTGTACATGGAATCGCCCAAGTGTTCCTTGCGCAGGAAATCTCCCTGGTGTTCCTAGTACATGGAATCGCCCAAGTGTTCCTTGCGCAGGAAAACACCCTGGTGTTCCTTGTACATGGAATCGCCCAAGTGTTCCTTGCGCAGGAAATCTCCCTGGTGTTCCTAGTACATGGAATCGCCCAAGTGTTCCTTGCGCAGGAAAACACCCTGGTGTTCCTAGTACATGTAATCGCCCAAGTGTTCCTTGCGCAGGAAAACACCCTGGTGTTCCTTGTACATGGAATCGCCCAAGTGTTCCTTGCGCAGGAAAACACCTTGGTGTTCCTAGTACATGGAATCGCCCAAGTGTTCCTTGCGCAGGAAATCTCCCTGGTGTTCCTAGTACATGGAATCGCCCAAGTGTTCCTTGCGCAGGAAAACTCCCTGGTGTTCCTAGTACATGGAATCGCCCAAGTGTTCCTTGCGCAGGAAAACACCCTGGTGTTCCTTGTACATGGAATCGCCCAAGTGTTCCTTGCGCAGGAAAACACCCTGGTGTTCCTAGTACATGGAATCGCCCAAGTGTTCCTTGCACAGGAAAACACCTTGGTGTTCCTAGTACATGGAATCGCCCAAGTGTTCCTTGCGCAGGAAATCGCCCTGGTGTTCCTTGTACATGGAATCGCCCAAGTGTTCCTTGCGCAGGAAATCTCCCTGGTGTTCCTAGTACATGGAATCGCCCAAGTGTTCCTTGCGCAGGAAAACACCCTGGTGTTCCTTGTACATGGAATCGCCCAAGTGTTCCTTGCGCAGGAAATCTCCCTGGTGTTCCTAGTACATGGAATCGCCCAAGTGTTCCTTGCGCAGGAAAACACCCTGGTGTTCCTAGTACATGTAATCGCCCAAGTGTTCCTTGCGCAGGAAAACACCCTGGTGTTCCTTGTACATGGAATCGCCCAAGTGTTCCTTGCGCAGGAAAACACCTTGGTGTTCCTAGTACATGGAATCGCCCAAGTGTTCCTTGCGCAGGAAATCTCCCTGGTGTTCCTAGTACATGGAATCGCCCAAGTGTTCCTTGCGCAGGAAAACTCCCTGGTGTTCCTAGTACATGGAATCGCCCAAGTGTTCCTTGCGCAGGAAAACACCTTGGTGTTCCTAGTACATGGAACCGCCCAAGTGTTCCTTGCGCAGGAAATCTCCCTGGTGTTCCTTGTACATGGAATCGCCCAAGTGTTCCTTGCGCAGGAAATCTCCCTGGTGTTCCTTGTACATGGAATCGCCCAAGTGTTCCTTGCGCAGGAAAACACCCTGGTGTTCCTTGTACATGGAATCGCCCAAGTGTTCCTTGCGCAGGAAAACACCCTGGTGTTTCTTGTACAGGGAATCGCCCTGGTGTTTCTTGTTTAGGGGATCGCCTTGATGGTTCTTGTGCTGGAAATTGCCCAGGTGTTCCTTGCGCAGGAAATCGCACTGGTGTTCCTTGTACATGAAATCGCCCAGGTGTTCCCTGTGCTGGAAATCGACCTAGTTTTTCTTGTACATGAACTCGACATGAAAGACTTTTTCGTGAACCACAGTGGAATGGATTTTGGACATATGATCAAAAAGAAAACAGATGCAAAAAACATTGTGCTGTAGTTAGTAGTTGACCATGTCAAAGTTTGATTGTGTCTGTATAATACTTTACCTGCTATTAGACTGGACATCATTTTTGGAGCTTAGCTAGAAACTGCGTCTGGGGTACGTTTTCATAATAAATATCAGTATGCACCTTATACGGATAGAAGGATATAGGCATTTAAAGACAATTTTCTTACCGTGTCGGAAACCAAGGACCACTGAAAGGAAACCAGGAGGAAGAGGAGGGATAACAGGAAATTGAGAATTGTATCGATTCTTATATGAAAAAAAATGGGGATAGCGCAGCACGGAAGGCGTAAAATGCCTATTTTGGATAAATCAAAACAAATTCATATGAAAATTAAATAGTTTCATGTTTTCAGTAAAAGCTTCATGTTTTTTATCGCATATTTTTATTGTGTATTTTTATCGCATATTTCTATCAAGGACCTATTGGTATTATCTAATAAATACATTGAATATTACCAACACTGAATACATTTGAGTATTACCTTGTTTTAGATAACATTTATATTCCTTTAGGGAATATATTTCTATATCTTTATGTTCACACTACTGATAATCATTATTATTATTATTATTATTTTAAAAAAAAATACCAAGTAAATAAAGAAATCCTTCTTAATATTATAATCACACTTTGTTTTCTTTCGCTTCACAAAGTATCCTGAAAGTCATATACGTAGATAAGAACTACTACTAAGAAAATAATAGTATGTATTTATTAAGCTATTTTTTTTATTTAGGCTATTCAGTTTTACATATATATGCAATATCTCTTGTGAACTACAAACATAGTACTCTTTCTTACTCTTGATCAATAAAAATATTGTTATTATAATGTATATTCACATATCTTAGCTAGCATGACTTATTCTTTACATAATTATGTCTAGAGGCAAAATTTTAATTATATAAATGTATTAGTAAAGCTATAGATAAATAATAAAGCTGTTAAACTTTTCTTTTGGACACTGTAGTATATATACTGTTACAGTTTATATTGCTTTGAAATCATATTAAAATCATTAAAAAAATTATTTACAAGAGTATTGTAGATATTTTACAGCTACTGTAGATCTCTAATAGTATGTATTCATACTTTTTCTTTTCTCTTTTTCTCTGATAAAGATATTACTCTTTGATACAGAGTCTAGTCAGGGAGTTTTTTTTTCTTTACTCGACCCTTCTGCTTTTACATTATTTTCAATATACAATATCTATAACTATTTTAACAAAAAAATGTAACGTTGCTTATACCCTATCAAACTAGCTACATATTTTGAATTATATGTAATGCTGATATAGCCCATCTAATAAAACCAGAACAATAATATGTTTTCTAAGATCAAAGCACAGAATATAACAGGTAAGAATCCCTCCATATCTCCATATGTATATACTTTTATTATTCTTCTCTTGTCTTTTACTTTCTGTTTTACTTTTGTGCACTTTTCTTGATAAATCATCAAGACTGAGCATATCATATCAATAGAAGCAGCAGCAGCAGCAGCAACTAAATCATCAATATCAACAAGTCTTCTGATTAGTTTCCAATATTTTCTTAATATTTTTTTTTCTGAAATGCATATATTCAATTAAACGAGTTTAAGTTAAATGAGAACAAAAGAGAAAAAAAAATAGTAGACAATTGGAACCTTGATTTAAATCTTTGACTCATGATAAACAGTAAATGAGAAGAATCAAAATAAAAACGTAAAATAGAGTAAGAAAGAAAAATATAATTTCTAGCCAAAATTTTACATGAATTCAATATATTAAGTACTCCTGCGAAATAAAGACAGAACTGTATATCTTTTAACTACTACCTTATCTTTTCTTATAATCTGTACTTCTTGTATAGTGCAAGTTTCGATAAGTATTAATTTTTTCCAATCATTTCAATATTCAAAATCGAAAACTCCGCAACTTTTAGTATTAAAACACCGATCAATTAATGTAAAAAAAAGGATAGAGAGAAGTTTTTTTATTATAATAATTATTTAATAGAGAGATAAAGATAAAATATAGTAATATTCATTTTTTTAGAGATTTAAAATTTTAGTCATTTTTTAGAACTTTTCTATGTGAAGCATAAACTCTGGCAGAGTATTGTTTTACTTTTTCATATGCAGCATCACCAGTGCAGTTTTGACTGTAGGCTTCAATGAAGCGCCAGGACTTGTTGTAAAAGCAGCGAACCTTTGCAAGTTCACCAGCTCTGTCCAGATAAGAGTCGACATTAACCTTTAGTGATTTAAAGGTATAGTCGGACTCCTTTCTGGCCAAATCCTTGGCAGCTCCCCAGTACCTCTCTATCCAGTTGCACTTGCAGTGAAACTTCGGATACATCTCAAAGATGTGGTCATTTGCCTCCACAACCTCACAGATGACAGTCTTTTGTTCCTTGAAATCGGGCTGGGCAGCAAGAAAGTGGCGGGCGCAGCATCTAGAATCCGGCTCTTCATCTTTGCAACAATCAGCAAGCCACTTGCTACCAGGCTTGTATGGATTTGTATCCAACCAAAGAAGACGCTCCTCCAAAATACTTCTGATTCCTTTTACATATTTTACAGGAATATTTACAGATCTTTTCTTCTTCGTTATGGTTTCCATTTTCGTGTAATACATAGCCTGAGGACAAGGCTCACCATCCAAAAGAAATGTTGTGTTCTTAAAATCGAACTCTTCGTCTTCTTTGACTGGCTTGTCGTTCAAGGTAAACCTTTTGGCAAGTAAGGCATTATTTGCAAATGCTCGGTGATTGCTGCTTTGGTCGAATATGAATACAGCTTGACTGTCTGGGTGCAGCAACTCAAAGAGGGGAATTGCATCTTTTATAAGCTGCTCGATCATATCGTCACTTGTCCAGTATCCATCTCTTCCTTCACCAGCAAAAAACAGCTTTCGGGAACTCCACTTCTGTCTTCGCATTGTACCATGACAAGCACATTGAAACTCACTGACCATTATACTTTGCCCTTGATCTTTTTTGGGCAAAGGGTTTTCTTTGTCATCCAGCCAGTTTTTCTCTCATCTGTCATATGCATAAAAGGTTGATTCGTCATGTGTAACCAAGACAAGTTTCTTTTCACCATGCAAGACTTTTGGCTCTTCAACAACTTCCATGTTATCTCTCGAATATTCTTCCATTCTTCTTTTATATGTCATCATTCGCTGTGACCATTCTTCTCTATACTTGATAACGTCTTCTCTTTCGTGACCATCAACATAAACTGTGCTAGTGAATTTTCTGAATGAGAATCCCCAAGTTTTCATATATTTATTGATAATAGATAAAGATATATCTCTCACAACTCCAAATTTTACTGGATACAAAATTTGATCAATATATCTCTTAACGTTGCTAGCTGTTCTTTTCTCAATTTTTTGCTGACGGATCCAGTTTGACGTTGCGTTTGCAATAGCTTCATCTGCAAGTACAAAAGGTGGTCGAATGAATCTTCCCTGTTGACGCTGAGAAATATATCCGGTGGCAATATACTCCTTTCCCCACTTTCGGATGGCGAGTGGGAGATACGTGTTGGTTTGGTTATACACATTCTCCATTGCTTGAATTGATGCTTCCATTTTTCTAAAGCCTTGAATTCTATTGAAAAAGTATGTTTTCACAGCCTGGTGCTTCATCATCTCATATACACTGATAAATTTGTCAGAAGGAAGACTGATTTGTTGCTTAATATATTCACAAAGGTTCTCATAAGAAAGCTAAATTTTCTCATTCTCACTCTCAGTCTCAGCATCAAATAATCCTTCTTGAGAGGTCTCACTGATTGTATTCTCTACAAGTGCTGTATTTGATTGAGTCAATCGAAAGAATCCCAAATCTTCAAGTTTATAGTTGCTCTTAGCATTCTCAATTAATGTTTCTTCAGTCTTGCGCTTTCTCCACATTGTTGTTGACAAGTCTTTTCTATATACTCCAGGAATCTCTTTTCCAGCACCTTCTCTCCACTGAAGAATAGGGCTTGATGAATTTATTTTGGTCTCTTCAAGTTCAGTATTCAAATCTTCGATATCTAAATTACAGACAAGTAATTCTTTATTCTTTCTGGCAGCGTTTTCCATTCTATTTTGAACCATGCGCTTAATATGCTGTTGGCGGCGACTAGGGAAAGGCATGTTGTATAAAGACTTGGATTAAATATGTGAAAATATTTGGTAGATTTTTTGTATATGATGTTTATTTCCAAAGGAAGAAAAGAATAAAAATTCGATGTACTTTTCTCTTAGCAAAATCTATTGGTACTAAAACTCGGATAATGTTTTTGGAAGAAGATAATCAATTGGGTATAAGGTCTATGTTTTAGGCAATGAGACAAAGGCAGATCCATTCTACCTGCATTACATCAGAAAAAATTATTTAATAATCAGTCTCATCTTGTGTTTCAGCAGTCGTCTTTTTTTCTCTTAGTTTCAGCAATCATTTTATAATATTTAGTGTCCGATGTATAATTTTTTTTTGGTTTTGAAACTAATGACTGTTCAAAGTAATGACAAATAATAAACTTTTTATCTTACTTTAAAGGTCTCTAAATAAATATTTTACATAAAGAAATAAAAAACTATTGACATGAGTCGATAGAAAATTCTATTCTGTATAACTACATATAGGTTGTTTTTTACAAATGGTATTTCACAAAATGTTCAGCCCATTTAAAGATTTTTATAATTTTTCGGTACCTCTTTAGGCGCTCATTGCACTAATAATTTATCTGTTTTTATGTTGAAGGTTATATTTTCTTAACTTTTTTTTAAATTTGTTGAATTAAATATTTTACATAAAGAAATAAAAAACTGTTGACATGAGTTGATAGAGAATTCTATTCTCCATAACTACATCTAATTTGTTTTTTACAAATATTATTTCACAAAATGTTCAGCCCATTTAAAGATTTTTATAATTTTTCTGTACCTCTTTAAGTGCACATTACATTCAGAATTTATATACTTTTAACCTCACTACAACGATTTTGAAAATACATACTTTGTACAAAATAATAACAACAGTTGAGATATATTATTAAAGATATATCTTATACATAATTATAGAAAGATATATTATAGTAAAAGTTATAAAGCAAAGTATTCAAGCTGCCTATAACAACTGAACTGGAGAAAGATGTTTAAAGACATATTCACGTAATATATTACCATAAATAGATATCGGTAATGTAAAATCCCACTTTTTACAAGGTTTGTACCATTTCAATATTGTAAATTTTCTTTAAAATACCGCTAAAATTCATTTTTTTCACCTAACTTTGAAGAGAGATTAAAAAAATATTTTTTTATCAAGAGAAGACAAGGTAGCAATCTACATCGATAGAGAAAAGTCTTGCAAATCTTGTTATATTTGAACTGTTTAATAGAAATGATTTCCGATTTTTTTTAACCAGCTTAAAAAAAATCTAATTTTATTAACACATATGCCAAATTGCACTATATATAAATAATATCTTTGTTGCTGTAAATATATTGAATATTGCAGATACACTTAATACTACTGCCCTATTTATATGCTATTCTTAATATATTTTACATATTGTCAAAAACAAACAAAAAATTGCCGGAAATTGTTCTCCAGTAAGACTTTTGAGCAGAAGAAAGAACGCCATTAAAAACATGATAGTAGTCAATATTTGGCGAGAAACGGAGGTCACAGAAATATAATGTCGAATGATTCCAGATAAATTAGTAGGAGAGTGGTGAGACGTGCTGTGTATGTTGGTGTGGTGTAAGAAGTTTGTAAAAAAACATTTAGAAAAGGAAAAACGGGATTATCAGATAAATATTCATAGTCTTTGTAACAAATAAAAGTGTTCTTCAGATAAATACCCAGAGAAAAGAAAGAAAAAGAAAATATGTGTGCAAAAGTTGTTTTTTATTGAGTTGATTTATTTGGGAATATATAGTTTTTCTGAGTTAAGCTGATAGCATTTTATTGAGAAAATTGGATAGTTTGAATAATACTAATTGTGCTGGTAATTGAATATGGGTACTTGTCCGAAACCAACAGTGCCACCAGCTTGTCTATAAATATTTAGGCTCTACCAGTATAAGATATTAAATTGATTTAAAGTACATAATCTATACAAGCCTTGAAATATTGTTAAGATGTAAATAATATACTCCAAGTCTTAATATCTTAAGATAACTTTAAATGTAAATATTTCAGTAAACTGCTGAAGTTGATCTTACTGACTGTATTATTATATTATCTGTTAATGTATATATATTTAACCATCAAAAAATAAAAGTAATATAGACTATCCTAACACATCTCTCTATTTATTTTCTTATTATTTTCAAGAGAATAGACTGATATCCACAATATATAGGCTAAAATGATATTATAGTAGATCAGTATCTATTATCTTTTCTTACGCATTTGGGCAATCTATCATACAAACCACTAAAGTTTCAATTGCCATGAAATTTATATAATTAAAATTTTGCCTCTAGACATAATTATGTAAAGAATAAGTCATGCTAGCTAAGATATGTGAATATACATTATAATAACAATATTTTTATTGATCAAGAGTAAGAAAGAGTACTATGTTTGTAGTTCACAAGAGATATTGCATATATATGTAAAACTGAATAGCCTAAATAAAAAAAATAGCTTAATAAATACATACTATTATTTTCTTAGTAGTAGTTCTTATCTACGTATATGACTTTCAGGATACTTTGTGAAGCGAAAGAAAACAAAGTGTGGTTATAATATTAAGAAGGATTTCTTTATTTACTTGGTATTTTTTTTTAAAATAATAATAATAATAATAATGATTATCAGTAGTGTGAACATAAAGATATAGAAATATATTCCCTAAAGGAATATAAATGTTATCTAAAACAAGGTAATACTCAAATGTATTCAGTGTTGGTAATATTCAATGTATTTATTAGATAATACCAATAGGTCCTTGATAGAAATATGCGATAAAAATACACAATAAAAATATGCGATAAAAAACATGAAGCTTTTACTGAAAACATGAAACTATTTAATTTTCATATGAATTTGTTTTGATTTATCCAAAATAGGCATTTTACGCCTTCCGTGCTGCGCTATCCCCATTTTTTTTCATATAAGAATCGATACAATTCTCAATTTCCTGTTATCCCTCCTCTTCCTCCTGGTTTCCTTTCAGTGGTCCTTGGTTTCCGACACGGTAAGAAAATTGTCTTTAAATGCCTATATCCTTCTATCCGTATAAGGTGCATACTGATATTTATTATGAAAACGTACCCCAGACGCAGTTTCTAGCTAAGCTCCAAAAATGATGTCCAGTCTAATAGCAGGTAAAGTATTATACAGACACAATCAAACTTTGACATGGTCAACTACTAACTACAGCACAATGTTTTTTGCATCTGTTTTCTTTTTGATCATATGTCCAAAATCCATTCCACTGTGGTTCACGAAAAAGTCTTTCATGTCGAGTTCATGTACAAGAAAAACTAGGTCGATTTCCAGCACAGGGAACACCTGGGCGATTTCATGTACAAGGAACACCAGTGCGATTTCCTGCGCAAGGAACACCTGGGCAATTTCCAGCACAAGAACCATCAAGGCGATCCCCTAAACAAGAAACACCAGGGCGATTCCCTGTACAAGAAACACCAGGGTGTTTTCCTGCGCAAGGAACACTTGGGCGATTCCATGTACAAGGAACACCAGGGTGTTTTCCTGCGCAAGGAACACTTGGGCGATTCCATGTACAAGGAACACCAGGGAGATTTCCTGCGCAAGGAACACTTGGGCGATTCCATGTACAAGGAACACCAGGGAGATTTCCTGCGCAAGGAACACTTGGGCGATTCCATGTACTAGGAACACCAAGGTGTTTTCCTGCGCAAGGAACACTTGGGCGATTCCATGTACTAGGAACACCAGGGAGTTTTCCTGCGCAAGGAACACTTGGGCGATTCCATGTACTAGGAACACCAGGGAGATTTCCTGCGCAAGGAACACTTGGGCGATTCCATGTACTAGGAACACCAAGGTGTTTTCCTGCGCAAGGAACACTTGGGCGATTCCATGTACAAGGAACACCAGGGTGTTTTCCTGCGCAAGGAACACTTGGGCGATTACATGTACTAGGAACACCAGGGTGTTTTCCTGCGCAAGGAACACTTGGGCGATTCCATGTACTAGGAACACCAGGGAGATTTCCTGCGCAAGGAACACTTGGGCGATTCCATGTACAAGGAACACCAGGGTGTTTTCCTGCGCAAGGAACACTTGGGCGATTCCATGTACTAGGAACACCAGGGAGATTTCCTGCGCAAGGAACACTTGGGCGATTCCATGTACAAGGAACACCAGGGCGATTTCCTGCGCAAGGAACACTTGGGCGATTACATGTACTAGGAACACCAAGGTGTTTTCCTGTGCAAGGAACACTTGGGCGATTCCATGTACTAGGAACACCAGGGTGTTTTCCTGCGCAAGGAACACTTGGGCGATTCCATGTACAAGGAACACCAGGGTGTTTTCCTGCGCAAGGAACACTTGGGCGATTCCATGTACTAGGAACACCAGGGAGTTTTCCTGCGCAAGGAACACTTGGGCGATTCCATGTACTAGGAACACCAGGGAGATTTCCTGCGCAAGGAACACTTGGGCGATTCCATGTACTAGGAACACCAAGGTGTTTTCCTGCGCAAGGAACACTTGGGCGATTCCATGTACTAGGAACACCAGGGTGTTTTCCTGCGCAAGGAACACTTGGGCGATTACATGTACTAGGAACACCAGGGTGTTTTCCTGCGCAAGGAACACTTGGGCGATTCCATGTACTAGGAACACCAGGGAGATTTCCTGCGCAAGGAACACTTGGGCGATTCCATGTACAAGGAACACCAGGGTGTTTTCCTGCGCAAGGAACACTTGGGCGATTCCATGTACAAGGAACACCAGGGCGATTTCCTGCGCAAGGAACACTTGGGCGATTCCATGTACTAGGAACACCAGGGAGATTTCCTGCGCAAGGAACACTTGGGCGATTCCATGTACAAGGAACACCAGGGCGATTTCCTGCGCAAGGAACACTTGGGCGATTCCATGTACAAGGAACACCAGGGCGATTTCCTGTGCAAGGAACACTTGGGCGATTACATGTACTAGGAACACCAGGGTGTTTTCCTGCGCAAGGAACACTTGGGCGATTCCATGTACTAGGAACACCAGGGAGATTTCCTGCGCAAGGAACACTTGGGCGATTCCATGTACAAGGAACACCAGGGTGTTTTCCTGCGCAAGGAACACTTGGGCGATTCCATGTACTAGGAACACCAGGGTGTTTTCCTGCGCAAGGAACACTTGGGCGATTCCATGTACAAGGAACACCAGGACGATTTCCTGCGCAAGGAACACTTGGGCGATTCCATGTACAAGGAACACCAGGGTGTTTTCCTGCGCAAGGAACACTTGGGCGATTCCATGTACTAGGAACACCAGGGAGATTTCTTGCAGAAGAACACAAACGGGATTTCATGTACAAGGATTCCCAAACGATTTCATGTACAAGGACACAAGGACGATTTCATGTTCAAGGACACAAGGTCGATTTCATGTACCAGGACACAAGGACGATTTCATGTTCAAGGACACAAGGTCGATTTCATGTTCAAGGACACAAGGTCGATTTCATGTACCAGGACACAAGGGGGATTTCATGTTCAAGGACACAAGGTCGATTTCATGTACCAGGACACAAGGGGGATTTCATGTTCAAGGACACAAGGTCGATTTCATGTACCAGGACACAAGGTCGATTTCATGTACAAGGACACAAGGACGATTTCATGTGCAAGGAACAGTAGTACTGGTTAAACCATTCGCAGTTTATCTGCGAGGTAAGTAAACGCGAATACATACACTTTCATAGATCGATACACTAACTTTGATTCTGTGTTTTCTTTTTTATTATCACTTTGCCCAATGTTCAGTTTCCAGTTCCGTTTTGCTTTTGAGCACCAGTACTTTTTAATCTTTTTGCGATTATCGGTTAGGTAAGTAAATGCGTACACACACACACATACTTTAACATGACAAGTATATTAACCTTATACTCGATTTTTATTTATATCTCTACTCTTGGAGTGGTCACTGAGTACCTCGTATTCTATCGGTCACGATATATCAAAAGGAATATACGTAAACATTTTCATGCAAAATGTGTATATCATGGTCTTTAACAGTGAGTCTCCGGGCTCTTTTCCAACTCGCTCATTGTAGACGCCTTATTTATAAGGCTTGTCTTAATATGAGATCCTGGTTTTTTTATTGAACGCACTGCACTCTTTGGCGTCTAGTCATTGAGTTCGCTCAAGGTACCATGGCCTAAAATTGGTCCGTACTTTGAGCGATTCTACCTGCATTTACTGCAGTGGAAAAGAAACCAAAAGGGATTCCGTCTTGGACTTTATTGTTTGAGATGGAGAAGCTCCAATGTTTGAACCGGAGTAGTCTTTTGACTGCTCTGGATTGTGAACTAGTGAACTGCTTTTCCAGGCATACCAACAAGTCAGTAGCCTTCACTCCCTGGAAAAGGTTATTGGAGGGTGCAATCCCCTCACCTTGTCTTGAGTTCTTGTCTTTGTGTTAAGTAGCTTCCGATGAGTCGGGTTGTTTTACAAACTCCCTAATCCTGGTGAAAAGTTTCATCGAAGGCTAAATATACTTATAAAAAACCAACTGAACACAAGTACCGTAAGGGAAAGTAGCTCTTAGTGTAGAGCATACTGGACGTTAAAGACCTTCCTGAGCCACTCATATGAAGGCGAAAGCCGGATGAAATCCACGTCAGTTTTTTCTGTGTTGTGCGGCACATAACATGGAGAAGACTGAGGAACGCAGAGGTAGCTTCATGCTATTTTCTTAGGACGTTGGATATTGGCTCTCCAGATTTTGTCCTTTGGGGCATGTCAAGATTGTCACAGAAAGGTGCAAGTATAAGGGTGTATCACCTGGATGCGTAGAGTTTTTTAAATTCGTTGAGCACCTGGACGTGAGGTAATACAGGTAGATTCCCAGCAGAATCGACAGATTACCCAGTACAATCGCCTGTATTTTACTGCTTCCTGTTGAAATGATCCCTGTGCTTTTCAAGTCCCTCATTGCTTAGACTTTGATACTTGTAACCCACGCTCTGGTAAACAGAACTGGACATGAGGGACGAACCCGAAGCAAAGTTAAGGTGCCTAAGTAAATGCTATGCTGTTCACTTGGGTGTCTCAGACACCTGTCCCGAGCAGTTTGGCATTAAAGCATTTCACCGATACTTTGCCGTCATGGTAAATTTGATGCCATGCCGAGTAGGCAGGAATGAGGGTTGTTGAGAAGCTTGGGTGTAAACTTGAGTGGATCGGCCTTCAAGCGCAGGTCTTGACAAAAAAATCTTTGTTTTTTTACTTTTTGGGATAAATCGGATACACTTGAAAAACAGATAAATGAATATTGTAATACAATATTCAGTACTGAGATCTGTTAGAATTTTATTTTTATTTTTTCTTACAACCAAGGTATGTATATGTATATATAGACTCGTAGCAACAATGGTCATTATACTTATTAAGTTCTAATATATCAATAATACAACTTCTTTAGCTATCTTGGCTTAGCCGATCTTATTACACTTGACAACTCATCCATGAAAACATATAACTCCAAAGGTATAGTTTTTCTTTTAAAAAAAATCAATAGTTTGATGATCCTCCATTAACTCTCTTCATCTCATATATGCAATTAAGCATTGTCATTCAATTAGGCATTGTCACGCAATCAGGTATTGTCACGCAGTCAGGCATTAACATACACTTACTATTACAAACACCAACCCGAGTGTTGCTTTATTCCGTATAGGTAATTACCACCACCCCCTTAAAAGTTTTTTGAAGATTAAACTCTTTTTTCTTTTTCACTCTTTTGGTGGAATATTTTTATGAGATCTCTATAGAGTTAAAATCTGGGTTACTTGGCCGCCTTACTATTACTATAAAACCATGGCAGAGAGCATTATCTTCTTGGTAGATCTATTTGCTATCTTTATCTTCATTGAGAGCTTCGATAAATAAAAGATATCTCATTTTCATTAGCTCATTGCGTGTCTTTGAACTTCCATATGACCCAAACATATCCTATCTTTCTAAATCTTTCTTTGTATCAATTATGTAAACAAATTGCTCAAGTCGTGGCCTAAAGTAGAACATAATTCTTATAGCTGGTAAATAAATCAATTGAAAGGCACAAGAATTGTAACAATCAACCACAGAAATATTTAGCTATTTCTACTTCTCTCTTATTTATTATTAATTATCCAAAGAAGCATAGTTTACCCCAGCATCTTCGTAATAACTTAGCAATATCTTACTGATTATCTTGTTTTTCTTTATTAATTATCATAATATCCATATAAGCACCGAAAGATGAAAGCAATAAAAACCATCTTTTGACAGCACTTTTATTTTCTTTTTTATCTTTCTTGAAAGAACAAGCTGCCAGTTTCCAATATTTGGGCTAAGGAGCTGGTAAGAAAAACCGATATATAATCTCTTTTTTTTAAAAGAAAACCGTTTCGGTCACTTCATCATATAATTCAATACTGCCCGTCTCAACATCATAAACCACTATCTGGCTCAGGCGCACAGCACATGAGCGTAGATACAGCCTTTGTTATTTGCTTGTAGATACTTTTTCAGAACATTGACTATAAAATATCACTCTTTTAACCATACGAAGTAACATACATTTTTTATCCATACATCCTTTTACCAGCCATGTATGATAAAAAAGACAAGACTCTTTAATGTTGAAATGTATCTCACCGATACAATGATATCTGTCTGTTGCAACTTTTGGTTACACATTCTAAATTGATGTTACGAACCCCTTTCATAAATTACCCATTCTTTACTATTTACAATTTGTCTTTCCCTCTTTCGTATCCAAACAGTTATACTATAGCTTTCATATACCAACGAATACACTTTTCGTATAGTTTTTCAATCATTATATCTTATCATCAATTAACATCTCTGTAGTTGGGTTTTATTATTTTATAAATAAATTGTATTTCCGTAACAGTGTTACAAAAACTAGAATGCACAAGCGCTTAAAAACTATTAGGTTAATGATCCTGATTATTGTACATATAAAGAGAAGATATATAGCTGATTTCTTAAAAATATAACAAGATTCTGATTATTCGAAAGGGAACATCTAAATTTTTTGTATGACACTGACAATTGTGTGTAGTTCTTAATATTGAACAATATATGGTACAGAAAAATGCAAAGAAAAGGTATTTTCAGGACAGTGCTTTTATTTTCAATAGTTAATGAAGGCTTCCGGAAGTAATTACTATTTAACAGCATATTTTTCACATTCATGATAGTTTTTTCTTTTCTTTGACTCCCAATATTTACATAATAGATGCAAATGTAAGTATACTTTATTCTTCAGAAAAACAATTTCGCTTAATACTACAGCTAGAATTGGTATTTGGATAGCTATATGTATATAAGAGATTTCTCGTGCATAAATAAAAAGGGTGATGTTAATATAGTCATGTCCAGAACTGAGTCTTTATTTACCGATACCGTTGACCATCAATATTCCAAACCTTATCCACATCGTCTTGTATTCGTTTCGTACCGTTATCTTCATACTCGTCTTAATGGTCGGAATCGTCTGAATCGTTGTAAGCGTTTTGATCGTCGTAGTGGTCGTAATAATAGTAATAGTCGTATCGCCAAAATCGTTGTAATCGTCTTGAAATTCTACATCTAATAAATAATACAGAAAATTAATGATCTCAATCGTATAGATCGTCGTACTAGTTGTAGTAGTCGTAATAGTCGTAGTAGTCATAATCGTTGTAATCGTCTTAAAAATTTACATCTAATAAACAATACAAAAAAGTAATGATCTCAATCGTCTCACACGCCATACTAATTGTAGTGGTCGTAGTGGTCGTAGTAGTCGTAATCGTCGTAATCGTCGTAATCGTCTTAAAATTCTACATCTAATAAGCAATACAAAAAGTAATGGTCTCAATCGTCTCAATCGTCGTAATAGTCGTATCGTCGTAATAATCGTAATAGGCGAAAGGTTCGTAATGTTCGTAATGTTCGTAGTGGGCGTAATGGGCGTAGTCGTCGTAGTCGTTGTATCATCTTAATAGTCGTAGCTGCGGTAGCTGTGGTAATCATATACTAAGACTTGCTGTTTGTATAGCTATACTCATATCAGATATTTCTAGCGTAGAAATAAAAACTGTTGCTATTATAACCATAGCTAATTCTCACTCTTCACTTACCCATATGTCTTACAATAAATATCCGTAGTGTCTTTGGTGTATTGTCATACTTAACTGTACGGATATGCTGTTTGAATTACTATACATGTATTAGAGCGATAACATTTTTTCTAATAAATTGGCGGGGTCAGTATCTCTCATATTAATATTTTATTCTGCTATTATATTTTTTGCATGTATTTACCCTTTACTATTTTTTTTTACGAGTGAGTTACTTTGAAATTAAGTTTATAGTGGTTAAAATTTGGCTGCAAGGTAAGCATAGCTTTTGGTATTTCAATAATAATACTAGTATTGAGGTTATCGTTTGGGCGGTAGGTATATTGTACCCATATTGTGTTTTGCCTACGTGTTATAATACTGGCTACTATATATGTGCTGCTAGTTCTTTTGAGAACGGATTAATACTGGTACCAGAAACTTGCGCCCTTTATATGCCTTATACTCGTATTGTAGATGGAATAATAATATATAAAATTAAAGAATATCGGATTTTTCTGGTGGTCTTCAATTTTTTTTTACTAAAGCTGTTTCTGGAAGCTAAGTGTAAAGTATAAAGGCACAGAGAAGATTTTTGGTGTCAAAAATATAACAAGTTTTAATGGGTGAAGAATATAAAACGTGTAAAAATTCTTTGAGGTGTAAAGTACTTACGTTGCTGTAATAGTTTATAGAAAATACCCAATATATAGACAGCTATATTAAAGGGTATATAAAGATGTAACTTACCTTTGAGAGCAGAGTTTCAAGCTTACCGTGTAAAAAGTGAAAAAAGAGAGAGAAAGAAAGAAAAATGAAAACAGAAAAAAAAGAGTGAATTTATAGAAAATGGCAAGGGAATGTGGGCTGAGTAGTGGTAGAAACGTAAATACCCTTGTATTTGTTTTTTTTCCAATCAAATTTCTTGCTGATTATGCGGATATGCATATAATTGTCATGCTTTCTTTTGTTTTATTTTCTGTACTTACTACTTTTAGTATGAGTGACATACATATTAAATATACTCTTAAATACTTGGTAGACTTACTATATCTTTTCTTTTTAATATGGCTAGAACTACCACTACTTATTTGATGTTGAAAGTATGCACTAACTATTTGGTTTTTATATTTTCCTTTCACTTAGACATTTATAATTATCTTTAGACTTCAAATGGGGATTATATAGGGCTTATTATGGGTCATGCATTTGATGATATGCGGTGTAACTTTAGGAGCAGGAAACTTGGCTTTTTTTTATTACATATGAAGCATATGATGCATAAAGTCTTTGATAAGCCGCCTACAATTTATGACTTCTCTTTTAGTGAAAGACAATGTATATTTATGGGTGAGTGTGTATGTGAGCATAAAAAACTAATAAATATAGTGACATAGTATACATATGTTTCAACTATCTCAACCATAATACACTAAAAGAAGTATAGCTGCATTTTTGCAGGATTGTTTTTATTCTTGGGCGTAATTATGTTCTCATGCTTTCTATTCTATTTCATCACTACCCTGTCTGCAAATTTATTGGATAGATTTGCTTTTATAATAATACCCCAGTCTAACGTAGGTAGAGAATAATGAGTAAATCAAATCATTAAAATCAAATAAGTCATCTTTATTTTAGTATACCTATTTTCTTTACAGCTTCTAACCTTTTGCATAGTTATTAGTATTGATTTTGAAGAAACTTATTTAGGATCATACCATACACGTATTACTTGCAGCCTTTTTTTTTCTGTTACTAGAAAAACTTACATTTAATAAAAACACTTGGCCCATTGTATTACTGAAAGTCATGCAGTGAATTTTTATCACTTGTTGATATAAAATAAGAACAAAAAAAAACAATCACAGAGTTTTAGTTGAATTTGTACTTCCACTTTTTATTTCTTTGTTTTCTTCTTCTATAAACTTTCCCTTATAAATCGGCTTAGTATTATTTAATATTAAAGCTTCCCAGCTTATATTAATTGGCTCATTGTAGCCGACTTTAATTTGATTTATTTCTTCTACCGGAAAAGTTATAGTAAGTTTAAATGTCTAAGAGCATATCCATCAGTTCCATTTTCTATTTTTTCTTTAATAAATCGACTTAAGTTGTGTTGGCCCTAAAACAGTCAAAAAAATAAAGGGTCAAATTTCAACTACAATTTGACAGAACTATTTTACTATTTAATAGTATTCTTCACTAGTAAATGCACTCATTTTTTTTCTAAAAGTATTTTATTAGATGCTTGATTTTTATTTATAATATAAAAACAATTGAGTTAAATATTTCCAAGATTATCAGCTTTGTAGTAGGCATAATTTCTTGGCGTTTTTGTGATCATCGCTGTATACTATTGAGACGGGATGTGTTGGTTTATGTAAAGAAGTGGTCCAAACGGTTAACAGAAAAGGAGAATATATATATCGATCTCCTATAACAAATACTTGGGCCAAACATTGGAAATTAGAAGCTTGTGCTCTCAAGAAAGATAAAAAATAAAATAAAAGTGCTGTGTAAAGATAGTCTTTATTGCTTTCTTCTTTTGATGCTTATATAGATATTCCAATAATTAATAGAAAATAATAATAAGATAATCAGTAATATATTGCTAAGCTATTACAAAGACGTTGTGGTAAATTATGCTTCTTTGAATAATTAATAATGAATAAGAGAAAGAAATGAAAATAGGTCAATATTTTTGTGGTTGGTTGTTACAATCCTTATGATTTTCAATCAATTGCTGTGTTAGTTGAAACAATTATGCTCTTCCTAAGGTCATGCCTTAACCAATTGGTTTACATAATTGATACAAAACGATTTAGAGATATATGATATGTTTGGGCCAACCGTAAGCGCAAAGACACACGCATCGTGTCCCTACCATTTGATTTAAAGTCAAATTAAAGAAAAAAGTTCGAATGCAAAGCCAATATTTTTTTCAAATGTATATCGGAAGCCATGGAGCAGGTGGTAAAATGACCAAATTTTATTAAGTATTTTTGGGAATGTAACTTCCGGCGATTCTTTAATGATATATATATATATTGCTTTTCTGCCATAACATATACGAACAAGTCTGTAAAGTTGTTAGGGCATTTTTTCTTTATTTATTATTATTTAATTTTGATTCACATTGCGTATTTCCTTTAACGTCTACCATTTTTTTCAAAATCTTTGAATCCTTGGCAGTATCTCTTTCACAAAACAATTAGGAGGCCTTGGAGCTCGCTGAGACAAACACTATGCTTGTAGACGATCTCTCCTTCAGCTTCTACACCTTGTTTTGTAAGAGTCTGACTTGGGTGTCTGCATCCTTAGAACCCACAGGCTTCCTTATATAGCTGGCGATTTCATAGCGTTCTTTAGCCTCTCAACATATTTCTGATATGTTGGCAAATAGTTTTTTTGCCATCTCACCAACAAAAACCTTTATTAAAATACAGCGCATCCTAAAAATTATTACTCTTTTACTTATCAAGATATTCTTCTTTTATTACATACAATTATCAATATCTGTTGATACCGTCCCTCGATGATCTTGCGTTTCTTCTAAAGAAAACTTGTACTACAGGAAGAAAATTGCGTGTATAGGGGTGTTCTCAGAGGTATATTTTCTGCTTTAAAACATATCTTAAATGTCCAAACATTTTACAAAAAAAATTTACGGCAATCATACTTTGTTTCTATCATAATTTACATACTTACCAACAACATGACCTTGGCTATCTTCGTAGAAACATCGCAAATTAATTATAAATTTCTGTGAAATAAAGTAAGGAAGAAGGAATCATTCAAGATTCAACCAGAAATATTGTAGTTAAAAGGCATTTAACTATACATTCAATATATATATATATATAAAAGTTCCGGTTAAGTATGTTTTATAACTAAATTATATTTTATATTTACATCATGTTTTCTCAGCTTATAATAAATTACTTTACTCGTCTCAACGCAGCAAGTTTATTAGTTTCAACGATCTGGGCTTTCTTTTTTGCTTTCTCAAGAGCAGCTTTCTTCCAACACTGCAAAAGACCTAGCTTCATACGTGAAATTAAATCCATAGCCTGTCCTTTACTAATAGGATCTTTTGGAACAATCTTGGATTTCTTAAGGATATCAAGCTGTGCCTTGGTGGCAGGATCGTTACGATACCGTGCATTGCGTTGAATAGTTGTAAGAAGATGCGATTGGCCCTCCTTTTGAAGCTTTTTATGAATCCATGTATCTGCAGCACGAATAGCAGAAAATCGTGAATCAGCAGAAAGAGATATATCTCTGGGATGTGCACGCAATCTGGTCCCATTTTTGTTCGTTATTTCGTGAGAGAAACTTCCGTGCCAGATGCCATCAGAATCACGCCTGACAAATATGGTACCTACGCCAATAACAGATAAAGCACAGGTGTTATCGCCCACAGCAACCCATGTATATCTAGATGCAGATCTAAGTTCGTGTCCACCAGAACAGTCGGATACAATCTCAAAAAGACTGTCATATTCAGTCACTTTTAAGCTCACAGCAGATGTCATAATTCCGGAATCAAACCCTTCCTGAAGATCTAGTTTAATAACATAATTATTAAAAATTTAAACAGAATGACTTGCCGGTTTATCTTACTCTCTTCCTCTGTTTCCAATGACCGGGCTTCTTCTGCTTTTATTGCCCGTCTTTCGATACTCAGAATATCCTCGCATTCTATCAATTCATTCCTGTCTAAGCCAAGCAAAGTAGGTATTGTAACCAGTCCGTTCTTTCCAATCCTATCAAAGCTGTCCACAAAATCAACTACTAGACAGTCCTTCTTGTTCGGATAGAGGCGCATTCCGCGACCAAACATTTGCTGAAATAGTCCACTAGATCTTGTGGGTCTAGTCATCAAAACACAATCAATACGTGGGATATCAGTTCCTTCTGTAAGAATGCCACAATTGACAAGGATAGGAAAGTCTCCATTCTTGAATCTCGCTATAATATCCTGTCGCTCAATAGAAGAAGATTTGCTTGTAATATATTCTGCATCGATTCCATTTTTCCGGAAGAGATTACACATATCCACAGTATGTGCAATATCTACAGCAAATACAATCGTGGCTAGACGGTCTTGCTGTGCATACTTTTGCCAGCTCTTAATAATTGTTTCATTGCGCGCTGCAGTGTTGACAGCTTTGGATAATTCTGCTGGACTAAAGTCATCATACCGGGTTGCTACTTTGGTGAGATCAACGCTAGTCTCTACAGTAGTCACTCTCATAGGTGATAACCTGTACAGAATATGAGCGTATGTAGCAAGATATTAATATATATATATATATATATATATATATATATTACCATTTCATTTCTACCATGTGCAATAAATCCATATGAAAAGTTATTTCGTCGAATGAGCTTGATAAGCTAATTCCATCATGTCTTCTAACTGTGGCAGAGCATCCCCATACGAATATCTGAGAGTCTTCTTGTGTAGCGCCAAAATGGTCCATAATTTTGACATAGGTCGAAGCAGAGGCATGGTGGGCCTTTATTCAATTATATTGAGCCTATGAATCTTTCTAGATGATCGCCTTATATTCTAAGAAAAGAGCGATTGCTTACCTCATCAATAATGATGGCTTTGAACATAGCTGGATCATATCTTTCCAGTCTTGTCAAATTTCCTTTCCCGAGTGTTTGTACAGAAGCAACAATCACATCTGCGTTTTCGATATCTGGTTTTCTTTTGCCTTGTTCAATTGCTACACTCTATATCATATGCCTTGTTAGATACTAGACTCACAAATTAAACATCTTACCAAGGTAGGGTTAAAACGTTGGATTTGTGATCTGGCTTGTTCCAAAAGCTCTACACGATGAGCAAGAATAAGAGTCTTTGTGGCAATTGGAGTAGGAGCAGGTAGTTTTGGGATAAGATTTGCCATCACTACCTAATAAGTACATGTAAACCCAAAGCAATACTGTATTAGTACTATATCAACACAGAAATGCGATCATATGTGGATACGACTTGTTTGTCAGTATAGTCATGTTATAATAAGTTACCGTCTTTCCACTGCCTTGTATTAGAATATTTATTAATAATTTGATTGCAGACCTTTTATGATTGTACTAACCAACTGGTAATGAGACAACTTGTCTGCGTACTCCTTCTGAAAGTTTCTGAAGACACGAATCAATACATTCTTGCTGATATTTTCTCAGGGCAGGTGTGATGGGTTTTATGGGTGCCTGAGTAGAGAATAATGTAGATCGTAATGATTTGATTGTTAATGCCGACAAGTGCAATGTTGAACGGAATCCCAATGCTCTTGATTTATAAAGGTTGGATCTCGGTAGAGTACTGAGATTGAAGAATCTTGAATTCATGACATCAATTTTAAAATGATAATGACAAAAAAAAAGAATAAAAATAAAGTCGATAGAGAGATAGAGTGAAATAGAGTTTGACAGGGCCATAAACTTATTTTGATAAAAAGCTGTATCGGCGGGTGAATTCGACGGATACGGGCTTATTTTTGTGTAGGTTGTATTGTTTTTAAAAAGAAATAAATAAAATAATGTAGAGCAGTAGGTATTTGTAAAGATCATTGGGATAGCCCTCGAATAGCGAGACGAGTCTTGTCAATGCGATCTAGATACTGTTGTGTCAACCGCACTCCTTCGCGTCTACGTTGCCGTGCGGTATCGAATTCAGAAGGACATTCAACCCCATCGAGCGTAATAAGAGCCTGAAGAAGTTTTTCGGACAGGTAGTTACCCATGTCGTGAAGCTTCTTGATGCCTTCCTCATCAGGCTTTTCAGTGGCAGCTGTAGCAACATTCTCTTCCCAGGAACTTATTTGGTCGTCAGAGCCCTTTACCAACTTGTCCAAAACACTTGATATGCGCACAATCAAACCATACTCCTCAGCATTACCAGAAGCTACCTGCTGAACATCCTCTTCCTAAATCACAATTAAATATTAGCACTAGATCCTACCATTACATCAATCCAGACCAATTTGGTACTTACACTAGCTTCTTCACCATTGAGCATAACTACTGCATTTGCATGGATACCCACACTAGTCAAACTTGATGTGTTGTCTTTGATATTGGCTAAAAGAACCTTTATAAATACCTTGTTATTATTCATACAAGCTCTAAGTTATCCTTACCTCCTGAGACTTGAAGGCGCATGGTGGCAATGGGAACATTGGTCATCATCTTGCACTTTTCCTTCAGGTCCTTAACAGTTGCTTCATGTAAGCCTCCCGGAAATTCCTTAAAGTTCATGTCATAACGATGATTCTTCCATGAGAGTACGACCCATGTCTGGCGTTCTTTTTCAGATATCTTGCGATACCCGACAATAGACGCCAAAGTGGCAGTAAAGGCTCTCCAGAGGAAGAGAACTAGTAATACGAGTTGTTGAATTGTGACAGTTATAAGTCTCTTGGACTTTTTTCTCAATTGAAAGAAAATGTGACAAACGGCGTCGATAATGTGCTAAGACGAAAGTGATGAGGAAGCAGAACAGGAAAAGAGGTCTGTCTAAAGAAGGCGGGACTATACACTGAGTTTGAAAACGACGACAGTCCATCTTGGTAAGACCAGTACTTCTTTGACAAGTGTTTTATATCGATTTTTTTGTTGTCACAACCATCGACTTACGTTGGTTATGCAATTAAATTTTTTGTTATAAAAATACTATTTTTTTTCTTTTGCTAGTTCTGTATTGGTGGTGGTGTTGAAATACCGAGTTGAGCACGGAGCGCATCAAGTGGAACATCAAAATGATCTTCAAAGTAAACTGTCATCAAAGGCGTAGCAGAAGCACCTGTTTGAAGAGCCCAGGGCACGTATGTACCAAAGAGTCTCTGTTTCTCTGCCAATGATAGTCGGAGAGGTCCCACTAATGACGATAACATGGTCATCGGAAGCCCAGTTTGTGCCCATTCAAACCATTTTAATGCAATTTCTTCTTCTACTGTTACTCCCAGCCCGGTTAATGTATGAAAGAAATCATGTATTTCCCGGTAGCGCTTCATTACATATGCCAGTTCTTCGTCATCCACAAAGCGTACCTTTTTTTTTGGAAAAAATTCCCCCAATTAAGTTATTAATATTTAGTATTCTTAGGCGTATACGCAAACCTTCAGTTCAATGGATTACATACAGGTGATCTTGTATCGGGTGTTACTCCCTCAGCATCCAGCCAGGACACATAGGCTGCACCAAAGGTGTTTGGTGCACACTCTTTACGCAGTTTATCAAAGTCAATAGTAGAAGTATGTATAGAAGGTCTTTCTCGGAGGATTCTTCTTCCAGAAGAGCTTGATAGCATTTGGTCTCGCATACTGGTCAAGAATCGTCTTCCTGTTGTTTCTCCGAGAGTAGCTACCATGTCTGTGCTCAATTGCAGTTAGCATGAGATTCCTAATAAAATTTTAACAAGAATAACCTACCGCCTCGCAATGGGTTAATCAAGGCCGTAAAGGCTGATCCTACAGCCAGGACTACCTTTTCTGGCGTAGACACAGGTACATGTGTTTCGTAAAGTTTAGTTATTTGTCGATGAGTTGGTGGTGCTGCCGCTAAATAACAGTGAAAAATAAATAAATATAATTAGCAAAAGAAATATAAATAAAACATAAAAATATATTATAAGAAGTGTACCACGCGAATATGCTCTCGCATGAAGTAAGGTACTTGATAGGTGGCGATTCATGGTAAAGAGGGTACGTGGTGCAAATAACACATTAGTATATACTGTTTTTTGAATATGAGTTTGCGTTGAGATGAAAATTAATTTGCGCTGATTTTAAAAGAATATTTACGTCAAGGTAAAAATAGTTATGGGTTGCTTAGTAATAAATTTTTGCGCCAAGAGATTAGAACAAAAAATATAAAATGGGGGTACTCAGCCAGATTGTTTCATCAAATTCTTGTTGAATATTAGCCAATGATATAAATTTGTAGTTGAAAACACCAAAAGATAAAAGTACAAAATTCGTACAAAATTCATAGATTTTTATAGCATTCATAGAATAAGCTTTTGCACATTCTGACTTCTTCTTTGGACCTTTATGCACCTAGACTCTCGAAGAAGTCAAGTGTTCTTTCCTTTGACTCAAGATCTGGCAATACATTGTCGACCTTGTGTAAGTATCTGTTGGCTTGAAGGTTCTGCTCAAGATCCTCCACAGCAGCTATCTTCTCCAACTCTGCATCAACTTCCTCTTCAAGGACTTCTGAAATATTTTTCAACAGCTCATCTGCGCTTGTTGATAAAGATTGTACCAGACTTTTTTTTTCCTTCGCTACAAATTTTCTGATTTTACGCGATTTCTTTAAGGCAGCAACTGTTTGTTGCTTTGCACTGTATTTTGGCATGTTATACGGAGTGAAAGAAGTGTTACATGACTTTGTTGACAGTAAATTCTATGATTTATTAAGGAGAAAGATAAAAACAGTATCGTATTGCATATAAAAAAGTAAGAATTCAGCCAATCAGAGAGCCGTACGTTTTTCGATCAAATTTCGATCAAATTTTGATCGTCGCTATTACAATTTTAGTCCAATAATATTGCGTTCTGAATTTAAAATTTGAGCGATCAACCTGGCTGAGTACCCCCTATTATTATTGTGTAGTGAAGCAAATATAAGTGTAGCCAGACCACATAACATTCAAATCCCGTGACTCAACTAGGCTGTATAAAAATATGAAATTGCAAAATTAATAAAGAAGATAGTCTTTTTCTACAATAACATAGTGCGCTTTATTATCTGGAAGCTTGATGAGAGTTAGCTGTGGTTAACTGGAAGATTCACAGACACATATCAGCCCTACATCCTTTGTAAATCGACCCCTAACATAAGCAACGCAAAACTATTTTTACCTTGACGTAAATATTCTTTTAAAATCAGCGCAAATTAATTTTTGTCTCAACGCAAACTCATATTCAAAAAATAGTAAATGGCAGGAAAGTGAGTGTGAACAGCGGAACGTGATGTCATTGGGTGACTTGCTGTACCCCGGGGGGAGGGTTTCCTTATTATTTTTTGGCTCTTTTCTTTTGGATACCAGTCTCTTAGTTTTTCAACCCCTTTGTAACTCCAGTATGAACGCCATCTTCCGTCGCGCCTACACCACAAAGAGCCTCATTCCCCCTAACTTGGCTGCCTCCACCAAGACAACTGGTGCTGGTCAGGATGCTCAGATTTCCCAGTTGGTCAACTTCTACAAGGTAAAATAATTAACCAGGCTAGCAATAACAACAACAAACAAAAAAGAGGAAGAAGAGGAAGGAGAAAAGTAATTGTCAACTACAATACTTGTCTCAAAATCACAAATTTCTCACTTTACTTTCGATGTTTGTACATTTAGAAATTGCCCAAGGGTGCTGCCCAGGTTGCCAAGCCCTCCGGCCCCTGGGGCCACTACAAGGCTCGTTACATCGATGGTGACAACGCGTCCATGACCCCCATGTTCCATGCTCTCTTTGGTATCTTCGTCATTGGTTACTCCATCGACTATCACTTCCACTTGAGTATGTATTTAAATTCGCGTTGGAGTTTGTTTTGTTTCCACATGTATATTGATGGTATTCCCTTATATAGAGCACCACAAGAACGTGGAGCACCACTAGACGTATTATGCTGGTTTTCTAGCTCTTTTAACAAGTACAATATTGAAGGAGCACTTTTCGAAGTGACTTCTTGTTTCAATCATCCATCGAGACTGCGTTCTTATGATAATGTGAATATTCGATTTTGTGGGAATAAGGAAGGGGAGGGGAAAAGGTGTTGATGATGAAAGTGCTAGTGCTATTTAATGCTATGTACAAATAAAATAATATAGAGAAGTGTAGAGTGAATGAAGCTCAGTCATCAGATTCAGAGAGAACAATTACGGAATTAGAAGAGGATATAGATTCTACATCTGAACCTGAACTCATACCAATATTGGGCTCAATGAATGGATGAACCATACTACCATAATTACTGCTTTCTTCCATTCTTTGCTTGGCAATTTCGCTTAAGTTTCGTTTTGGCTTTGAGACAAGTTTGCCAAATGATTTTTTTTGGCTTTGCCAAGCAATCCACAAATCCTCTCGAATAAGACGAAACCCAGTCTCTGGGATAAGCACCTGCTGTAAGTATTCTAGCGGTGCCTGAGGAGCTGTTAATTCCGCTGTAAGATGCCCAGTGTGTAAATACATTCGACTTAGTACATCCAACATTATTGCAGAACCCCTTGATCCGTAATATCCAGGCTATATATAGCAAGTTTAGTATATTTTGTATATGTATATGTATATATATATATGTCTTGATGTAGTTTTAAATACTTACCAATGTAGCTTCAAACCGTGCCATGACAGCCATAGTACTTCTTGCTTTGTTCATTCCCAAATCCTCGTATGCTTTCAAAGCAGTATCGCGGTACGAACTTTGGGCGGTTCCAAATATAACATCATCCAATTCGTCTTTGAAATCAAGAATACGCTGCTCAAGATTATCAAAGTTGATATTCTCTGGGTAATTTTCTTTTCGACCTTGGGGCTTGATCACTAGTTCAATTTCATGTAAGCGACAGAAGGCATACTGTTCTCTAGTTGATGGCTTCCTCGTCTTTTGTGTCATTGTCCATTGTATAGTTGAATTATCTGATGAATCAGTGAGACATTTTGACTTTCTAAGATTCCTGGAGTTTTGTTCTATTATTTTCAGGGCATCAGCAACTGACTCGGGCAACGGGGACTCAAATGGTTCATGACAATACGGACATTTGAGTACTTTTAGTTGGGTAACAGGTGAATTACTCAAAGCTTTTTTCTGTATTGAGTAACTGACAGAGGAGGAGAATGACCCAGTAGATCTATTACGGCGAAGTTTAGAAGGCTTAGGCATATGAAGCTCAGGGCGAGTATTCTCATTTCTTGATTCATTGGCTGTTGGTGTGGATGGCTCTTCTTCAGCTTTGTTTTCGTCTTCGTCTTCGCTTTCAGATTCCATTATCAGTTTACGTTTGTGTGTACTCTCAAATTGTGGTTTCTTAGAGAAATATTTGCTTGTTAAGTGTTTATCATGATTAGTGTGTCTTTTAGGTACAAGTAGTGATACATGATCCATATTATTATCGTAATCTTCCCGGGAGATACTCTTAAGTTCTTTTGGAGCCTTTTGAGATGAGAACCCTTTTCCTTTTTTGGTAAAGAGTGTTCGCTTTAACTTTGGATTTTGCTGGTATAACTGGGTAGATTCTTCATTATCGAGGTAATGTGTGTCTAGACCATGTTTGGATGAATCCTCTAAAGTAACACTCTGACTTATAAAGTCCTGAAGATATTCCGGTATATCATTCTCTGATGATGCATATGTTTTCCAAATATCCTCCTCATTATCAAGTTCCTCTTTTAAATGCTTGCTTCCCGATCTTCTTCTGCAGTACTTGCTAAAATATGGAGAAGACTGGTCATCCGTGGTGTAAGTATTGTCTGTATTTATATTTCGGGACGTTCTATAAGGCTGATCGATTATCTGAACGTCATCGTCACTGACATCTTGCAATTCAGTACGTCCATATGTTCCTAGATATGGGCTATAGTCTTTGTTACTGGTTCGACCATCCACACTAAATCTTTCAGTTTTGGAGGTTTTGACGGCTTGGCCATCGTTAGAATGACACTTTTTTTGATTGGAGTCTTCAGAGATATTAAATAAAATTGATGAATTTTTTCTTTTATAAAATTCTTCATCGGATGTATCTCTGGATAGAGATTGTCCTTTGGGACGAGTTTCTTTGTACGTACTGTTGTATTTACCCAGAGAAAGCATCTCCTTGGGTTTCTTCATCAAAGACGACTGCAAATCGCAGTAGCTGCCAGTAGCAGCTGCCTTGCTAAAGAGGTCGAAAACCTTGGTACTACTATTGGCCTTCGTTCTTGACACTTGAGGTAATTTCTCACTAGATCTAACTTTGTTTTGAGAGGAATCATGATCCTGTTTGTTTACAGGATCATTACTATTGATTGGAAAATGATGTGTAGTGGATCGGGTAGTATTCGGATTTTTCTTTGGCTTCAATGAGTTTACATTAGGGCCTCTTTTTGCTATAGAGGGCATAAAGTCCTCATCCTCAATATATATAGATGAGAGATCATGCGGTCCAGATCGATGTTTCCCTTGTCTGTTGGTAAATGGGTTTCTAGTACTCATGAGAAGACAGAGAGGACAAGCCACTTTTTGCTGCGAGACTATTTGAACTATGCGTGGTTTTAATGAATAATTATGCTCCTTGAAAAAAGAGTCTAAAGCCGATGATTATTGTTAAGGGTTATTTGTATAAAGAAAGAAAAAAGCATGCCAAATGTATAAATTCATTGAGAATTTTGACAAATTTGTTTCGTTTTTTTTATTGATAAGAATCCGATGGACTGAGGAAGTATATTCAGGATACTAGATTTTATCACCCATCAAAAGGTACACTAATAGGCATGAACTGGAGAAAGTTAAGAGATCTAGTCAGATAAAAACATCTTTTTTTTTGTATAATAAAAGACTATTATTTAAAGCATAATCACCTTCTTGGTCTCTCTCCATGTATTCAACATAGTCTTTGTTGTCCAAAGCACTGACATGCTCATCGGGTAAGGACACAATCAGGCCTCTCGAGCCAGTCTTGATCTCGTAAATGATTTTACCGCCGGCTGCTTTGACATCAGCCCGGGCCTTCTTAATCTTTTCATCGGTCACTGGCTTTGTGATAGCGACAATGTAGTCTGTGAAACCCTCTATAGTAATGGTGAGATAGGGCTGATGGTAGATGAGGTGTGATTACCTTCGGCAGACACTACGAATGCAAACAAAGAGAGGATAACAATAAGGGTAGTGAATAAGCGTGCGAAATGCATAATGGTGTTGAATAAAAGCCAAGAGAAATGGCCGTCTGACTGGAAACTTGTTTTGTCTGTCTAGTCACGAGACTGCCGCACGTTTTTGTACAAAGAACTTGCATTTAATTGTCTTTGGTATTAATTATATATATATATTGACTTTATCTTATTGAAAATGGTTGTAAAACTTTTATTAAAAGAGTATATTTTGTAACTAATATTGATTTTCCAAAGCCAAAAAAAAACATAAGCTGATAAGGAGGTTTTCTGTATATATGATGAAAATGAGGTATAGGAGATATGCAACAAACACTAGATAATTTAAAGTGGAGCTATCAAACATACAACAGATTACTGGGTAAATTTTAACACCTGCAAAAAAATGGAACTGGAAAGATAAATAATAAGACGTATTTGGTTGAATGTCCTGGTAATATTGCTTCATCTGGTATCATAGGAGAGAGTAATAATAAAATAAATATAATTACGGTAAAAATGAGTATATTCCAGCTGTCAAAACTGTTGCAGAAAATCCCATTATGCTTTTCGATGGCCCAAAAAAAACCAAATAGAAAAATCAAAGGTTCATACAGGTAACAATAGTTAAACTACAAATATATTTTTCAGAACTATTTTTTTAAAAGCTAGGATTTAAAGCTGGAGGACCTTGATTTACATACAAAACTGTCATATATTTTCTGATTTCATATCCTCTATTCCAAAGGAAGAGGGTGGACTCAAGCCTCACTGGTTTACAAATAGAGTAAAAATAAATAAATAAAAAATATTTAGGTGCTTGTCGCAGAGGGTGTCCATCGGCCCATTTTTATATCTCCATCTTAACAACACACCCCATGTTAGCCAACATATTAGTGGTGATCTTTTTTTAACACTCAGAAATAAATCCATTCTTCTCTAGGTGGAAGTAGCTTGGACCACCGAATATACTCATAATCATCGATGAAGACAGTTATATCTTATATCTTCAACATATAGTCGATTGTATATCAATACATGTCTTTGACCCCAATAATAGTAATATATATCCCACTTTTATAAAGTTTGATGATTTTTATCATCAGCCTAAACATCTTAAATCTTAGACAGTATTCCAAAGCTGTTAATTACGCTCAAACGATCAAGAGAAATAGAAAAATGGATGTAGCCGCTTAATAATTACTTGAGACCTTTTAAATGTTAGAAACATTACTAGCAGCACCATTCGTTAAGTAATACAATATTTAATATGGAGGGGTCGAGGGAATTCTTCAAAGGATTTAGGAACAATATTCTCACTGAAAAATAAAATAAAAATTAGCCATATCAACTTGTACATAGACATGGATAATCTTACTAGAATGTACCATATCCACTCGGAAAGGATAATAAAGTCTTTGATCTAGTCTTCTAGCTAAAATGTTGTAGAATAATATCTACAATAAAAATCAAGTGAAATATACGTGCAAGAAATAAACGACTAGGTAGTCAAGGCTATTGAACGTTTGGCTAACAAAAAATCATTTAGAGTTGGAACCTTGAAAGTATATACTTCTCTTGTCAAATAGATATTATGAGCCCAGTATTCTGCAGGGGCACAGTAATTAAGTAAACCTTTTTTTTTTACCATAAATAGTTAAGAATAGACAAAGCTTATAAAATCATAGAGGTTGAGATGTGTTAAGAGTAAATCTTGTGAATAAACTCATCAATTCTATTCAATGTGTTCGAGTAATTGTGATTGGCAAGAGAAAGAAAAAAGAGGGCTCAGTAGTATACCAAAAGATTTGAAAATGAATAGCCATTTCGGAAAATACGCCACCATTACTATACTGTATTTTCACACATTTGAATTTTATTTTCACATAAAATTATTTTTAGAATATTGAAAGAAGTGGTTTTTCAACATTACTGTGAGGGGGAAAAGTCATATAACGATAGATCAACCTTAATTACTAGACTTCTTTACCTTTTCTTTTACAGAGTTTTAATATATTTGGTGAGATTATCCTTATAACTTTGTGTGAATAATTTGTGAAAATAAAGTAGATTACGACACACATTCCGGAGAGTGGAGTATGACTTCTAGAAACAGATGGCAATGATTTTGGTTCGTTGAAACCTTATTTCAAGAAATACTCTTATTTTGGTTATTTGACCCTTTACTATGCATATATTTAAGCATAAAAGTATATCTGTAGAACTGTATCCGAGATTCTGAAACGAAATACATTTAATGGTGTGTAATGGCAATGATAATTTGATTATGATTTACTATTTTCAATATTCCATACAGATACATGTTTTTTTTTGGTTTTTTGAAATGATTTGTTCATATTTGACCTGTCTTCTTTACATTTCAATGTCATTGACGTTTTGAAAGTAAGAGAGAGGTTGATTATATTACAGGAGAATGTATGTTTTCATACTCCAGAAGGAAATGTAAGCCATGAGTTCAATAAGTAAGAGATCAGAGGGTAAAGAAATAAGATCAAGAGATAAGAGATCAAAGGGTAAATAAGAAAGTGTAAAGACAAATGATAAAAAGAGAGGAAGAGAAAAGTAAAGGTAAAGGTAAAGGTAAAGGTAAAGGAGGAATCTATACAGAATAATAATAGAAAATCATAATTTTTTGTTTTGCTTTATAGCAAACCCATATTTCTTAGACTGGTTTGGAGCACAATATCATTAACGGCAGACATGACAAACTTGATCTGCTCAGTATCAGTCGCGCATGTAAAGTGGGAATAGATCTGCTTGTCGGGAGATGTGTTTAGCAGAGTAAAGCGAGACATAAGGTATTGACTGGCTTGATTATAGTCAGCACCGCCTATATAAGGAATATTGAGAGAGAGATATATAAAAGTAAAAGATGTTAATTGACACCAAAAATAAATGAGATACAGTATTAGTAAATTACCCTTGTAATCAGGGAAATAGTGTTCGAGAGGGCTTAGTGGAAGCTTTTGTTTAAAGAGATCAGTCTTGTTGAGGAACAATATTGTTGATGTCTTGGAGAACCACCGAGAGTTGCAGATTGATTCAAATAGTGTCAAGGCTTCTTGCATACGGTTAACAGTTTCATCTTCAAGCAAGACTTGGTCATATTCGCTGATAGCCACCAAGAAGATAATAGAAGTTACATTCTCAAAGCAATGGATCCATTTCTTACGCTCAGATCTCTGTCCTCCCACATCAAACATTCTATAGGTCAGGTCGCCCAAAACAAACTTTGTTTCTGTGATACCCGTTGTCTTTACACGAGATCGGAGGACGTCTTGGTCGCTCGGGAGGTATTGCGGGTCACCAATACGGTCCATGCATTCAAAGTAACTAGATAATTATTTCTGTTTTAAAAAAAGTGTATCAAGGGATCAGGATCGGGTAACCTACTAAGATGCAGAATCGTTGAGCTGATATTCATTGCTTCTATTGAATGTCTCCTGGATGCCGCCATCTGTCCACAGAGCAACAATTGCCCTGGCAATATCATCTGGCATCACGTACAAATCCATTTGGCTTGGCTGAACTTTGATGTTTTCTTTGTGGCCACGATTGGCTGGGTTCTCGAGTTGAATTCCAAGTGTCTCCATTGCCTCGACAATTACACTCATAGATTGAATTGTATTACTGTATATGATCTCACGATAATTCATACGTTCGTCAGGAGAGAAGCCACCATCGTGGATCAGTTTCATCTGTTTTAAGATGGTTGATTTTCCAGATTCACCAGCACCTAAAGAAGAAAAAATGTAACCAATCAATCAATCAACTCAACTCAACTTTTTTTTCTGTTGTATTGGCCGTCAAGTTTCTGCTACAGATATGTATTGAGACTGATTGCTTACCGAGTAAGAGAAGCTTGACTTCGTTTTGTTGATTCATTTTCTCCATTCGAAGCTGGTCCTCAATCTGATCGTTACGCAATTTTCCAGTACCGTCCTGGGCCTCGACAGACGCACAGCAACCCATGGTGATGATACTTGGTATTTCTGAGAGAAAGGAATCAAAATATCAAATACAAAGGTTTAGAAATATATACACAATTATTGATAGATACATATAATTAAAAATGTATAAAAAAGGCATATGAAATTTACAAAATAAATATTAAAATAAAAAAAAGGGGGGGAAGTGAGGGTGGGGAGTTTTTAAAGATAGTCTTTTTTTTTGAAGGCAGTCAAGGTTTTTGGTCATCTCAGAAGTTTGGTGATGAGAGTTTGGTCGAATGAATTTCTTTTTTTACTTACAAGAAGAGAAGAAAGAGAAAGGAAAAGAAGACGTGTGAGTACGAGCAGAAGAGAAAGAGAAAGAAAGAGAAAAGAAAGAAGAGGCCAGGAATGGATAGGGAAATAGTAGACAGCGGATAGCTAATATAAATTGAAGAAAGAAGCTTGCATGCGGGCATCAAAACACAGGCAACACAAGCAAATAAAAACTGACTGTAAAGAAGCCTTGAGCCTCGCTGGAATATTTGGCACAAGATAAGATTGAGACACTGTAAAAAAATGTGCTTTGTGAGAATATTATAGTTCACTTCACTAAATCTGTCATTGTTTTTTTTTGGTACGATAAATACGATAGATCCAAATGTTTGAACCTCTTTAAGCTTGATACATGTATTTTGTAGTAGATGCAATGTAGAAAGTACACATATATGCGTATCTAATCAAACCTTGTAAGAAGGTGTGTAGCCATCGCAATTTACCATATTTTATTTGCTGTACTTTTTAGAAATAATTAATATACTTATACTTCTTTGACCAGGACAGCACGTTGTTCGAGTGCCGAACCCCCCAATAATAATAAGTCAAATACAAATGCTAGTATCAGACGATTAAAATGATTTTTACTTTACAGCTTGTTAAGCATGAGTGCTTCCTTTGACGTCATATAAAGCACGTTTTTAAGAACTAGAATAAGAGCTTTGTGCGAAACAGAGGGGTTAAATTGGAAAGCCAGTGTATGATAATATGGCTAATAGAGAATAAATATTCATCTGGTCTCTTTATAGAAAACCAGGCTGATTTATTTAGATTTCACGTCTGCCCACCGACTTTGTTCAACTTGGAAAATAAGAAGCAAAGATTGGTTTCAACCCAAACGTCGTGTTACATTCAACAGAACATATATATATATATTTATTTATTTATATAAAAGCCAGACATCTTGGTCTCCACCAGCGATCCCCATCGGTTGCACTAGCAGTCAAATTTATTCCAAGTTTTCGCTTGTGCCCATCCTCGGTAAGCCACCACCAAACTACTTTAGCAGACAAATTTATATGTATGTATATACTTTTCAAGCGGGGTATTCTTTTTTTCTTTTTTTCTTTAAATAAATAAATGCATATATTTATATGTAGGTATTAATCATTACAGGCTACACCGCCTTGTCCAAGTCCTACTGCTTTCTCTACCACTTCCCGCATAAGATCAACAAGCGTAGAGCATGTCAAAATTAACAATGCCTCAAATAACTCAGATCCATCTACTGCTGCCACTATCTTCCGATCAACTAGCAGACGGCCTAACTGGATAAAGTATCCCATTCCATGGCTCTTAAACTCTGCAACCCGACGCCATCCTCTTCCTTCGTCTTCTTCGCTATCCAGGTAAAGAGGTCTTATGTCACACACCATGTCGTGAGATATAAGACTGGGTCTTTTCCAGCGTACACGATTACCCTCATACCGGGTTTCATAAACAAACAGAAAGTTGGATTTGGTCTTGTTTTCTAGTCCGTCGCTTTTGAGACTAGCTTCGTTTCCTTCACTATAATCTCCCCATTCGAGCGTAATCTCCTTTTGGTGCGCTCGCCGTCGGGCCTCTACAATCTTGGTCGCTTCACTTGGAGCCTTCTTGTCGCTAGCACGATAAAGAATATTCTCAAATCCCCATGCATAAGAGTATTGCTGTACCTTGAGGTACACAAGTCTTTTGGTATAATGGTTATAAATATCATGGAGGTGTGGTCGGACTAGGGAGTGCTTCCGCATATCGAATACCAAAACCTCTGTTTTAGGGCGTTTCTTTAGACTCAAACGGCTACCTAAAGGTAAATTACTGGAACTTGTGTTTGTGGTACTGCTAGTAGTGGAGCTTGCAAGACTGGCCGAACTCTCATTCCAAGAGAGTGATTCATTAGGCTGCATGACAAATCCAGGTTGGCTGGAGTGTGTAGCAGGCCTAGGGTGTTGTTTTTCGGCGTAGGGTGGGGGAGGGGTATTTGGTTCATGATCCTTGGTCTCATTTAATGTCTCCATAATAATGTTGGGTCGATCGGTAATGGTAATGACCGGAGGTGAAATTGTCACGGAATCTTCAAGTTGGTTTGGGATTTCGGTTGGGCTTGGAGGATTATGTTGATCTGGCTCTTCATACGCGTTTGGTTTTTCATAGATTGGGGAATCCAAGGCATTAGGTTTTTGGAGTGTGTTTTTGGTATTTTGCATGATACAAGAAAGATAAAGGTGGAGAAAGAGGAGTGAGTACGAATTAGTTGGTGTGACCAATAGAAAACAGTATCTCAGCAATCAAGGGGGGAGGAGGGGGAGGAGAAGAAAAAAAAAGAAGAGGGAGGGAAGAATAGTTTAGTAACCATATCTTCTTTTTTTGGTTTATCCAATACTTTTATCTTTTTCTTTTTCTTTTACAATTACCATTACCATTACCATTACCATTACCATTATTGTTATTACACTCAGGTGGGATAGTAGCATTTGGGATATCTTTTTTATCTTTTGCTTTATAGAGTGATCGTGATCATGATTGTCGCTTTAAAATTGGTAAGAACTGTAAGCATAGGGCTTATAATCAATTGTGAGCAATATGATATATGATATATCAGGATGATATTGTGCGCGTAAATACAGGTCCGAGTATTGTATTATGCTTATTTTAGAACAATAAGAATCAGTCAATGTCACGAAAGATATATTTATATTTATATTTGTATTTGTATATGATAGGAATTGTAGCCAATATCAATTGTTATATTCATATTTATCTTTTCGGCTTATTATATATCTTGTACCATCAATTTTTAATCATCCAAGTACAAAAACCTTGTAAGCTCTTTTGTTTATTTTATTTTTCTATTTTGGAGAACCGAATTCTGGACACCATAAAGATGTTGTATAAATATAATATATATTCTAGCTTGTGCTATCATAATGTCAACATTTGACAAGCTTAAAAATAAAATAAAGATATAAAATAAAGTAAGGTGAACACCAAGGGTCTTTGGTATATTTTTTGTGCTTTTTGAATACAACCCGCGTACAAAATAATAATGTACTTGAATTGTGTTAATGGTTGTGTTCAAACCATCTCAATTTGGTCATACTTGAGTTGCCCTACTATGTATGTACATGCTTATTGCTCTAGTCCTACGCACACTCTATTCAATGAAAGTAAAATCTATCAGACGATTGTTTTTTTTTTATTTACTTTTATTTTAAAGCACATTTTTGTATAAAGCAAAATAAAATAATAGAACCAACCGTTTACAGATTCATATGGTTTTCACAGTATAGACACAGCATTTTCTCTGGACAGTCAGTCATTGGACCCAGGTGGGTTTATAGCATTATATGCATAACTATCATTATAATATAGAGCTCAGTAGATATGCTTGGGCTTATACGTATTATTTTCTCTTCTTTAATACAGTCAAAAACTAAATATACTACTTTACAAGCTCTTTAAAGCTCAATACTAGCAAGCAATATAACTCATTTTTGGATTTGCCTTGTGCAAATCTTTAACAGTGGAATAATATTTAGTGTCCGACAATGTAAAAAAAAACTTTACCGAATTTTGAAAAGCAATGAGCGCCGTTTTAAATTGATATATGTCCACCAATAGATTATATTTATCGTAGCTGATGATGAATTTTGCGTTTGGCACAATCAGAGTTTTTGCGTCGTACAAACTCTGTTTGCCAATAACCAATCTGCCCTGTGATGAAAAGGTCATTCTGGGTTCGGTAGCTAACTCACTTTTTTTTTTTCATTTGATTATGAATGTCCTATACGACCATATAGGAGCTGAAGATACTCCATTAAATATAGGTGGCATTAACTCACCTGGTATTGATATTCTTGAGGATGAAGAACTGAATGAATAGACTGGGTTACCTCATTCATATGCATCCATTTTGAGTGAAGGATGACAGGAAAGAAGTAGCAATATAAACAATAATTTTATGCATATGTGTAAATTGGTAAATTATGCATTATCTGTTGATGGTTCCAGAGGGAAGAGTGTACCAGCTCCAGTCTATCTTTCAAACAAATCATGTGCGCACTGTAAGCATGTACAAGTCGCTAAAATTAAAGCGAGAGGTTCATAAAGAAAATGCACTCCACAACAGATATAAAAGCTGTTCGATTTAGTGATTGAAAAAAAACAAAGAACAGCAAAGGAAACAGCACTCATCACGAGTATAGATGTTTGAATTTCTCAAAATTATGTCAAAACATAAAATTGGGATAAAGAAAGACACATATTTTGTTCTCAGAGGAAGCTTTGTACTAGATGTTATGGTAAACTGACTGAGACCCACCTTCAGTTTCGTGTAGATTACATCGATAAAAGCCCAGCATCTATCCTGATTGGTATAAAAAAAAGACTTTTTGAAGTATTTGAAAAAGTTAGAAAAACCTTCCACTGTAAGGAATTCTGACTGAGTGGTAGCTTTACGAAAGGAGAAAGTTGAAAATTTGGAGAAGAAACACTTGGATTGTTACTAAGGCTTGTATCTTTATCGATCAAGCTAAATTTAACTTTATATTTAAAGAAGTTTTGTTGTTTTTTAGAGGAACACTAGCCAAAGGCATTGCACGCACTAGAAAATGAGTTAAGATTACTATATTATGTGCCACATATTGAGGCACTTGTAATGCTTTCATGGTCTTCAAGTTCTATTTAAAAAGGTTTACTAATTAATTGCATATTTAGGGCGCTTTTAAGATCTTGATGGTCTCAATTGGATTAACGATGTCATCCAAAGGTAGCCACAGGCTCAATGGAGGGGTAACATAGTAACTTTTGTATTTAAAAGGATTTTTTTTGGATCGATCTTTTTGTCATGAAAAAATCAAGGAATATTGTGAAAAAGCCATAGCCATTTTTTGAACACTCATCATTTGGGGTCACATATCTCCATGACAAAAATCCTTTAGATCTGGCTGGAATGGTAAAACGTTTGATCCAGAGAATCCCCTTTAAGTAAAAACCCTACCAGATAACCCCTCTATCGAATTCGTAATCACCTTTGGATGACAGAAATATATTAAGAGAAAGAAGAAGAAGAAATAATGATAAAAAAATAAAATAAAAAGGAAAAGAAGTACCACTATTGAACAGTGTAAAATCACCCAAAAAAAACAGAAAAGTAGAAGCCACAACAGGATCGGTTTAATACCAAAAAAGTACCTTTAGTAGACTTTGGGACCAGGATGTCTAATAAAGTGTTGATGAAGCTAAAAAGGAATAAAGCTGATGTGGCCAGTGTTTTCTACCATAAGGTAAAGAGAAGGAAGATCATCTGTGCCTTTTCAGTGTTGAATAAAAGTGAACATGAAATACCCAAGATTTGCAGCAAATATGGCGCTGATTTTAGGAAGTATTGAACATGTAGAAGGGGACAGTTTACTTGTTTAAGCTGTGAAGCAGTGTCATTAAGAACAAGGGTGTCAAGACCCATACGGTTGCGCTGTAGCTAGTATGCTTTATTAGCATACCATTTTATTGAATTTTTATTATGCCTGCACAAGAAAGACAGCGCAAAATATCGCGAGTTGAACAAGATTATATGCTTAAGGTTTGACTCAAGAGTTGTAGAATATGTAATTAAGTACTAAGATAATAAATCTTATTGCGCAAAGTAATACAAAAAGCCATATATTTATACAAGAGTTCAAATCTCAGGCAGTAGCAAGTAATACTATTAATTAAAAGATAGCATATATTGGATGGCTGTTTAATACATGCAAAAGTATAAAGTATATCTGATTCGTACTCTTTAATCTTCTGGTTTCTTCATTAAGTTGGTGTTAATAAGTCGTAAGATTGTACTAATAAACGTAAATTCAAGTATACGAGTAACACTAGGATTCTCATATAATTTCAAGCTATCAATTTTCTAATATGATTCAAGGCAAAGATCATCTGACAAAGCATTCATATTGGAATTTATAACAATATACTTTTATTATTACTATTAAAGCTTGCGCTCAGAAATATCTCCACTTTTTGGCAAAACCATTTGTAATACAATTGTTAAAAATTCCAATATGATATAGTAAACGAGGACTAAGCATCTGGCTTTAGATTCACTAATCTCCAAATTCAACATGTCAAATGACTCTAATTTTTTTGAAACAAGTAATTTATAGCTCTTTTTCAAATCCTGCAATGTTTTATGAGATACTTCTTGTGATTGATACATATGTAGTCTTGCATTTGAACTAATACACATTTTTTTACTAATAGTACTGTATTAATACACACTATAAAACACATAATCATGGTAGGATTTATGCAAATACACCAAAAAAAAAAACACACGGCTTATATCATCAAGATAATGTTTTATCTTTGTTTTACTTGTGCATAAAATTTTTTCTGGTATCTTAATGGGGCATGGATCAACAGTTTGAATGGATATATTCAAGTAATAAAAAAAAATGCGATGAATGTAGAGCCTTCAACCATTTACTTCTTGAGCCGAGCTTATATTAAGTAGGCGTTGAAGTTTAAACGTCGTTAGTGTTTATTTGTAATGTTCAGAAACCTACTCACTTTTTTTTGGCAGGATACTGCAAAAAATGGTAATATCATAAGATTGATGTAATGGTAAAAATGTGTGACATTATAAAACACTTTAATTTCAACAATTTTCTATATAAACTACATAAATTTTCAACTATTGCTCTTTCCGCATTCTTATACCCTTCATACTTGCATACTGCATACATTTCATACTCGCATTCAACATACATTTCATACTTTCATCCATCATACACTTCATACTTGCATCCAGCATACATTTCACACTTGCATCAAATATACCCTAATCATCAACCTTTCATCCTACTTTTTTATACTTGTAAATATCATTTTTCATTCTTTTATTTCGTACATATTGCATTTTTATCATACCCATTTATTCATTTATCAATATACCGCCCTCAACACCTTTTAAGTAAATCCAAGCAGATCCAAGACAAGCCATGTCAACCTAAAGCCACTCAAAATTCAGACCAAGTTCAAGCCAGTGGCGTACCAAAGATGGGTCAAAGGCAAATTAAAACCAAGTCAAAAAGTATTATCAAACATTCAAGGAGAGGCAGTATATTACTGTTGGAAAACAGCCAAAAGCAGATCCAAAAGGAACACCGTAATTCTACCCAGTTAGAAACAGAAAAAGACCAAGATAGCCGAAAATATGTTGACAATATTTGTCTCATTTATATTTTATACCGTTACATTTTATAATCTTCCTTGATCCATAAATTTAATTTTTAGTATATAATTTAATCTTTAACCCAAAAACAGGCAATTAGCCATGTTTTGTAGTCTGTAATGATAGCAGTAATAGCAACAATTAATCATAATAAATGCCTATCTTACAGATAATACCTTTTGATTCTTATACTGCTTTAGCATATATAATTTTAAATGATTAGATAAGAAAAAACGATGCAACTTTAATGTTGCTGTAGATCCCACAAATTGCTATTTTCCAACTGTAGAGTGAAGAGTTCAATTGCTTATGTAAGCTTTCAATTGCTCAACCTCTCTAGAAAGTATATTTAAATATTACATACAATATATTGAAACGTTACATAATCTCAACCTCATGTTTAAGCATTGCACATCAGCTATTTTATCAATTGAAATTGATTTATTAAGAAAGGTTGGATTTTTTAGACCAATGAAAATTCGGTTTTAGACGAATAGAAAATTAAATACATCCCTAAACACACCCCTAAACACGCACTTTTTCCGTCGTATTAGAGATGACAGAATTCTGATTATTAATCAATGTCTTTGAACAAAAAAGAAGAAGAAGAAAGGGGGGTACCGGTAACATGTAAGATACAACCTGTTAGCTTTGAGAAATTAAACAGACTTGTACATGGATATATCTTATGTCCTTTACTTTGTGTCCTATAGTACAATTCATCCGAGCATGTTTTGTATACTCGTAGTAAGCTCCTATGTACGCGCAGCAAGTTCTTGTACTCCAGAACTTTAAAAATGTCTTAAAAAATTATAGTTTATGAGATGAGGTCAACTTGTTCTTTTCCAATGACCTCAAAATTACCACACGAAATACTCTCAATCATTGCAAAATTTCTCCCTCCAGATACCCGGAGTATTTGTTCAATAGTCTGCAAACAATGGCAACAGCCATTCCAAGATGCAATTCCGAGTGAATTGAGCATCACTAACCATAATCTAAAGGACATTTGCGATCAATTAGATTCAAACATCTACTTTAAAAGACATCTCGTGCAGCATTTAAATTTATATTGCATATCAACACGTAACCGAGAGTATCTTCCAGTATTGCAGAGCCTTTTCCCAGCTATACAATCTTTTCACTATGTAGAGCAAACCAATAGAGATATATCGATCGAATCTTTACTTGATTTTGGTCTCTGGAAGTCTCTCACGCATCTCGATATATATATACAGCAAAGGTCCAATTTTGAAACGAAGAACGTACTCGAAAAATTATCTAGTCTACCGCATATTGTCCATTTTACGTTCATGCGTATGCACCCTTATCTAGCACCAAGTTTCGTTACATGGCAAGATATTGATTGCCTACATAATAATCTACCGCTATTGAGGGTTTTGAAACTTGGAGTACGACTTTTTCCAATATCATCAGACGACATCAGTACCATAAGACAGACCGTCCCTGCCAATAGAATGGCATATGCAAAGTACACGGATTCATATATCGATTCTACGTGGCTATTTTACTTTGCTTTAAAATATCCCTTTCTACGCACAATCGATTTTTCAGATTACTTTCATAAAAGGGAGCCATACGCCGACTACAACAAAGAACGTGAAATGAAATTGCTCTCAACACACCCTAGTTTTTTTCTTCACTTGAAAAATGTGTATGTGTACGAAAACTCTCGCAACGGATGGCCAATGACCACTTTCTACGATACTCTTTCCCACTTCTCTGCTCCACTTAAACATATGGATATTAATATCGCGAACGGTAACGATGGCTATGCTTTAACGCACAATATAAATACATGGGCGAATTTATTCTCGAAAACAATGGAAACACTAGATATCACCGTATCATTTGCCCGACACACCTCAATGTCAAATCCAATTACTCTTTCTATATATCCCAGACTGACAAAACTGGTTATATCTGCCGAATACAAATCTATTGAAATAGATCACATTCTGGATCAATGCCCTGGGTTACTAATGCTCAAGTTATCTAAAAACGCAATTAGTCTCAGAAATCCCTCATCAGCTTTTCAGTCAACACATGGTCTACGAAAACTATATGTAGATATATCAGACACCAATATACGTGTTATAAACTACGTCTCCTCCCGTTGCAGGCAGTTAAAATATCTAACTTTGGATAAAATAGCACCCAAGGATACCGATTTTGACAAAACAGGCTATTTACTTTTTGACATGTCCTTTTCTCAGTTGAATGAGCTTAGAATGTGGGACTTGAAGCTTGAGGGCGGATTCAAGTTTTTTGTTATTGAGCAAGCAGAAACTGTTTTACAGTACACCGAAAATAGTCCAATGGGACACTCATCAGAACAAAGCTCTTCGACACAAGGCTATAGGTCAGAGTGGTATCACACAGGGAAGGATGGACCACTCGGTAGAGAAAAGAAAATCGTGTGGAAGCTTAAAGAAGACGACGTTGAATTTGTCAAGACATATTATCAAAAAGCCAAAGACAAAAATTCATATTCATATAAGCCCAGTAAGCCGCAAAGTGATTACTTGGAGGATTTGACATCAAAAGCATCCTGGAAAGAGGATGTTTATGGAGGTTATGTAGTATTTAGATGTAAACATGTCAAAAAATACAACGTCGGCTTGTAGAAGTTATTCTTTTTAAGAAAAAGCTCTAATAAATTATCTTGTTTTGGTTGTCTATGTATTTAAATCTCATTTGAATATAGCTGTGTTTCAATGTAAGATATACGTACAAAGTATAGAATAGAATAAACCTTTATAATGTCCTAAGGAAATATCCACTATACTTTGATAAGCCTTATTTAAATCAATAGAGCTAAGCAAATCAAACTAAAATTCAATACAGAAAAAGAAAAGAGCAATAATCTATTGGAAATATTAAAGGTGCATGGATATTGACATACAATGTTGAGGATGTGCTTTTTTTTTATACATGAAAGTCGAAGAAATAAATACAAAAAGGGAAATGCCTTGTTTGAGTAAAGAGAAATAGAGAAAGAAAGAAAATAAAGAAGTAAAAAAAATAGAGTATAGCAAAATGTCTAAAACGATGTAATATTATTATGATTTCTAACGCTTTCCCTTGTAACCACCCTTCTTGGGCGAGCGGTTCGACTTCTCCTTTCTTTTGTCTTTTTCAACACGACCCTTACGGATCTGACTTGCGTTCTTCAATTCACTGCGTACGTTACGACCGCCAACACGTTTCTGACCCATAGGTGCTTTACCACCAGCCTTGTTTCCGGCCTTGTTTTCACCGCGTTGAGGTTGATCTGGCTGACCACTCTGGCGCTTCTTCATCTTACGGTCGTAATCCAGAGCAAGAGGATCAAGGGGTTTAGCTTCGTCGTTACGTTGATGACGGAACTTCTTCTGGTTCATGTTGCGTGCAGATGCCAGCTCTTGCTCACCAGCACGGGGCAGATCAATATGTGTCTTCTTACTCCATTCGTTGAATCGTCCGCTCTTAAACGAAGCCGAAATCAAAGCACCACTTTCGGTACGGATCATCTTCTTGTTGTCTGAACCAATACCCATACCCTTGACGAAGTTCTTCTTCTTGGCATCCCATCTCAATTGGTTCTTGTTGGAGGTCATGGTATCGTTTTCATCACCAATCAAGTCAAGTTGGGCCTTGGCAGCTTGTTCCATAAAGTTACCGGTGGTGTTCATGGAGTAACCACGTTCAGTGTTAGCATCCTTCTGAGTATAGTCAATATAGAATTGCTCATCACGGTAAGATGTTTTGGTTTCTGGAGAAGTAAAATTGAGTAAGTATCTATTTTGTTTTCAGTAAGAGAAAAAAATACTAGCTTACTTTTCTCTTTCTTGCTGGGAATGTGAAATGCTGATGCAAGTTCTTCTTCGTCGACATCTTCACCCAAATCTTCTTTATCTGCCTCAGCCTTCTCCTTGGTCTGCTCTGCTGCTTTAGCGGCAGCTTTTTGTGTACGCTGTGCATTAATAATGCTGCCGACAGTCTCTCTACGCTGACGCATTACAAGAGTACCAGCAGTAGCCTTCTTGATACCACGCTGACCAACCTCAAAGATGGTCTATATTTTTATACCATCACATCATATATCAATACTTGTGCTCTATAAACATTTTTTATTCTTCCTTTTGTATCTTACCTCAGCAGGACGGAACCCGGAAATCTGGTTAATCAAAGCCAGGCGCTCCTGTTCTGGTGCACTGCTGTTTTCCTCATTAACTTTTTTTTTGTTAGAAGAAGGAAAAATACAGGACATTAATATATTATATTTTAATTATTCGCATTCTTTTTTTTTCTGCGCAAAACTTACTTAATAAGGGGTGCATTTCCAAATAAGCTTCACTCTTCATCACCTTTTTGGCACGGGTGTAACTCTCGGGAGCAGCACGGGGTTTAGTACGGTTATAAAGTCCAAATGCATTAATGGCGGTCTTTTGGAGACCCTGGAGACCAGCATCCTCCTCAACACGTTGGAACACCCACGAGATATCATCGTTCAAAGAGTCCTTGGGCAAAGAACCAATCACCAACTCAGTAGTGTAATCAGGCTTCTTTTTAGTCGAGCTTCCGACCACCAAAGGACGGGTCAAGAAGAGTTCAAGATCAACTAGGTAAGGCAACTCCTCGGATGTGACCAAAGAATAAGCCCAACCGCGACGACCGGCACGAGCAGCACGACCGACACGATGCACGAAAACCTTGGATGAGCCGCTGAAATCGTAGTTGATGACGTTCTCAAGAATGGGAATATCAATACCACGAGCAGCAACATCTGTTACGACCAAAAGGTTGGTAATACCAGTACGGAAACGAGTGATTTGGATGTTACGTGCGGTTTGATCAAGAGAACCATAGACATAAGACACATTGTAGCCTGACATGGTCAGAATAGTAGAAAGGTATTCGACGTGATGCTTTGTAGACACAAAGAGAATTGTCTGGTGGTCATCAACGGTGGCAACTTGGCGCTTTTTCTTGTGCTTCTTGTCAAATAACACGCTATCATCTACCATAGGTTTCTTAGGGAGCTTAATCACAGAGCGCAACAGGTACAAAAGAGCAGCTTCCTTCTCGACTTCCTTGACTGCAAAGAAGGCCATTTCAAGATCTCTACTGATCTTGGTATCCACATCCAAACGGACGAGAGTAGGTTCTTGGAGACCAGCCTTGGCAAAGTCTACCAACATCTTGGGAAGAGTGGCAGAAAAAAGGAGAGTCTGGCGACTGGGAGGCAAGCGAGAAAGAATTTCGTGTAATTGGACAGCAAAACCCATCTCGAAAAGACGATCAGCTTCATCAAAAACAACATACTCGATAGTGCGCAAATCCAGTTCCATTTCAACAGCCAAATGGAGCAAACGACCAGGAGTAGCGATCAGAATATCGGGGTTGCTTGCAATCATATTGAACTGATCATCCAAACTGTCACCACCAACAAGCGAGCAACTGCGGATATCAGTGTACTTTCCGAGTTCCTTGCAGACCTTTTGGGTCTGGAGGGCCAGTTCACGGGAGGGTGAAAGTACCAAACCTCTAGCACCAACCTTGGCCGAGTGAGTCTTGAGGCGCTCCAACATAGGGATCAGGAAAGCAGCGGTCTTTCCGGAACCTGTACGAGCCATACCCACAACATCGTCACCCTGCATCACAAGAGGAATACATCTACGCTGAATGGGAGTAGGAACCTTAAATCCCTTGTGAAGAATAGCTTTGTAAATAGGATGGCTAAGACCCATGGATTGGAAGCCACCTGATTTTTTGTTTTTACGGTTTGCAGCCAAAGTCTCGGTGGCAATAAACTTGGCTTCATCACCACTATCGTCACTATCTTCCATGGTAATAGGTGCTGGCTTAGGAGTAGAAGCAGCTACACGAACGGCAGGTTGAGCGGCGGGGGCAGTTGTCAAGCTACTAAACATATCCATCTCGAGATCCGAATCTTCATCGTCAATATCATTGTTGTTAGTGGTTTGTGCGGTGGGTTTGCGAGGAACGATCTCGAAATCAGAATCTTCTTCTTCTTCCTTTGTTTTAGAAAACTTTTTCTTTTGGTATTCTTGACGTCTCTGCTTCGTCTTGGATCGCTCAACCGGGGCTTTTGTTACTGGTTCTTCTGTCTTGGGTTTTGATTCGCGTTTGATGGCTCGGTTGATCTTGTTGGTTTTGTTGGTCTTTCCGATCTTATTGATCTTCTTGTTAGCCACCTTGATAGAGGTTGTAGGCTTTTTTGCCGTCTTGTTTGTAGGTTTTTTGGGTGCCATGATCGTTTCTGCGATGACTTCAAAAAAAAAACTCCCCCTTTTTTCTTTTCGATAAATTATGCTCGGTTTTGCGCACACATACATATTTGTGGTGGCTTGGCTTCTCCCTTTTTGGACGGGCGGTGGTTGAGCAGTCTGCATTTTGGTACACTCCAAATATGGATATATATTCTTTCCCCTATTCTTGGTGGATCTGTCTTTTTTTTTATTATCTCATCTTTCTCTTTCCTCTAAAGCTTTTTTTTTTAAAAGAAAACTATCTTGATTTAATTCTTTAGTTTTACTATGACAATTGAGGAACCTAAGCTCAATGGCCATGTTTCAACCAAGGAGGCTGCTAAGTCGACCACTAATACAAATGATCGATTTGAAAACAGCTTAGAGAGTTCAGACGCGGTCTCCCAATTGATAGATATGGAGGTAATAGGTTTTTGCTGTACTGTTCACAAGCTAAATAGATCGAGTAATGAAGACAGACAAAGAATACATGTGTGTACACACAAGAAAGGAGAATATAATAATTAATTTCTTTCTTGTGTTGTGGCAGCTTGGAAATGCGTGCTTGTTGGACAAGGTCAAGCAAGATATGCAGACGGTCAAAGTAAAGTAAAAATACATACATAACTGCCCATCAAGAATTAAGATCTTTTAAATAACCAGAGAGTCTAATACTTCTACCTTATGCTCAACAAATATTTAAGGACATATCATTCTTCCTGAAGAAACGCGCTTTGATTGAAGAGGAATATGGAAGACAAATGATAAAACTTACGCAAACAATGTCAGAGACAGTTGATAAAGCACCACTTCGCACAGGGTGAGGTCGAATATCGGATGTTCTTATTTTTTGCCTAAATAATACGCCATGTACATATCTACATATACATATATGACAAACTTACTTTAGTTATTGTGTGCAAAGAACCTTGTCAGATTCATGGTCTTCCTATCTCAAGGTACATGAAAAAGTGGGAGAAAATCGAGTTAGATTTTCTCAGGACATTGTCGATATTTCGGATGACCTCTTATTTCTACACCGAGACACAGAAAAGGAACGAAAGCAGGTAAGTCGAAAAGCACATTTCTGAAATATATTCCCTTATAACATAGACTTTATTATAAATTGAATTTAGATCAAAGACTTGGGAATCAAGCACGAGAAATTGCTAGGAGACGCAGATATAGCTCTTGAAAAGGTAAAAGGAAAAAAAAAGTCAGGAGGAAAGGAGAATATGCTGATCTAGATGCAATAGGTCAAACAAAGGTATGACCAAATGAGCGAGGAGTGGGAAAAGGCTATATTGCAAAAGAATGGCGAGACTGTAGCCGTTACCAAGAAGGCGATCTTCAAATCAAACAAAACTCAAGCACAGGTATGTTTGAATAAATTGTTGTAGCAGTTTAAATTTAACCCATGTGTATTGTGTTTTATTTTGTTACATATGTATATACAGTTGGGTAAAATAGAAGAAGAGGCACGTACAAAGGCTGGAATAGCAGATCAAGCTTACCGTCACCAGTTAAAGCTTACCAACCAAAGTCGAAATGAATACTATACCGTTCACCTTCCAAAGATCATTACCGTAAAGTAGTTTGTATATTCACGTTGTGACAACTATGTGCGTATGCATATATGTATCAATATGTATTTGCTGTGTATTTTTTTTAGGATCTCAAGGCAGTAGGGGACGAGTGTTGTGTTGCGATGAGGTATCAGCTTGCTCGATATGCCTATCGATTTGAGCAAGCACTGGTATCGGATGGTATGGAGATCGACCCTGAAGACGGTAAATTTCTTTCCTTGTATTATTGACACTGTTCTACACACACATACACAACCTATCAAAGAAGCTAACAGTCAGCTTTAATAAATATTTTCTAGGAGATGGACTGCGATCGCTGGCCGAAAAAATTGACCATGTTGGCGATCTTAATGGATATATTCAATCTTGTCAAGCACGCGTGGCAAAGGTTCAAAAACTTGATATTCCATTTAGGGAATACAGTATGGTAAAATAATAAATATTACAAGCCTAACTAATATTAGCAAATTTAGTCTAATATATACACACACACTTATATGTTTACTAGTCTGCCTCTGCACTTCAAGTATTGAATCCAAACCCTGTGTTTGGTGTATCTCTGGATGAGCTGATGGAACGTACAGGCGCAGAAGTGCCCTTAATTGTTCTTAAGTGTACAGCAGCGGTTGAATTGTATGGTCTCCACAGTACTGGTATATACCGTCTATCCGGAACAAACAGTCAGATTCTCAAGCTTAAAACAGCATTTGATCGAGGCAAGTGCATCATTTATTACATTATCTTGAGAAACATTGTTTTGATATTCTAGCTTAGACGCCAATGCCGTTGATTTCAATTCTGAGGAGTATATGTGCGATGTAAACAATATAACCAGTGTGTTAAAGCTGTGGTTTCGTGAATTACCTGACCCTTTATTGCCTCGGCACATGTACAATGATTTTATCAGTAAAGCAAGTAAGAAGCGGCTAATTTTGTCCTACAAATACATTCATACACAAATAAGATGCTCACAAAAATTGGCTTGGTTGTTCTTGGATAAGTTGAGATTGGAGATGAACGAAAAAGAGTATTGGCATTCCACACCCTAATTAATGAACTATCGGATGCGCATTATTCTACGCTGAAACATCTCATGTGCCATTTAAACAAGTAAGCCCAATATATCATTTTAATAAAGCTAGATTAATTAACATAAACAAAGGATACAAGCAAACGAGGAACACAATCGAATGGGAATAAGTAATCTAGCGACTATATTTGGTCTCACTCTTATGGGAAATGATACAGACGACCCAAGACAAGGATCACCCACTGAACAGGATAATAGGCGACTGGCTGAGATGCAATACAATGTTTGTGTAGTTCACACAATTCTTGAATACTATGATTTGATCTTCGAATAACAGTTGCGCAATATACCAGCATCCTTAATATATCATTAAAGAAAACGCAATTCAACCTGACAATAAAAACATTTTTTCTAAGGCAGTTCATATATATATTTTATTCATATTCGTCCATAGCATCATCATCCTCTTCTTGACGCTTTGCTTGTCTTTCCAGAGCACGCAAGAATGACTCGATGTCTATGGAAAAACAAAAACAAAATTAGTCATGAAAGACGCGTGTAGATGATTATTTTATAATACTAACTGTGATCTTCTGCCTCCAATCGAGTGGCAAGATGGTCAAGATCTCCATTGGCTAATGCAGCATTTAATGTATAAAGAGCATGATAGAAATCTGTGCTTTGTGAAATTTGACGAACTTCTTCTGTCGAACTAGGGCTCTGGCGAACAAAGGGGAACAAGGCCAATCGCATAGCATCGTATTTTAAGAGAGGAAAAAGAGCTTCAGGGGATACTGCATCGCTAGTAGTCAATCGGAGTGCCTGAGGCTCGCCCTCTATAGATTGTGCATTTTTTTTAAAAAAAAGAGAGACTCGTCAATAAATCATTAATAGTAGTAAGGTATATATATATGCTTAATAAAATATCCTATAGTAAGCGGTTTACCTGCTTCTCTGGTTTGCTCCATAACTCGACGCAGCTCTGCAAGGTTAGCTTCAGAAAGAGTTCCGTTTTCTCCACGGAGACCGGACATCAAGGCATCCGGAAGACCGTCAGCCTGGAGAGGGGATGATAGACTACCCCTTTCACCCCGAGAAAAAGAAGACAATAATAATGATAATAATAATGATAATAATAATAATAATAATGTGAGCGCCATAATGATATTTTTGCACACCACCTGTTTAACCCTTGTTTCTTATTACCCCAGGTTTCCAGCCGACTGAAGGAATTGCAACAAGTTTTCTTGTGTCATATTGATATCTAGAAAAAAAAACAATTGATTTATCCCGAGAAATATAAAATACCAATTAGCTTTTCATTCATTCCTTCATTCTTAGAGAAGAAGTACTAATGTTATCTACACATATGTAGGTATGTAGGTATACTAACTTATATTACCATGACCATCACCGAGAATCTGCAGGAGGTCTGAAGGAGATTCACCTCCAAAGTCTAAATCACCTGCAGAATCCATATAACTTTGTGGATCGTTGATCAACTGGTTCACACGTTCAACAAGTTCCTTGTCCTTGTCTTCGTTTTTGTCCTGCATCCAAAAGAACAGCTTTTGGTTCGAGGATCTAAACTTGAGCAGATACACACGACCAGTAGTACATTCCTCGACTTTAACCAATTCTGCTTCTTCAGGGAAAATGATGAGATCCTTTTATGTGTATGTAACCAAGAGAACAAGACAAGACAAGACAAGACAAGACAAGACAAGACAAGGCAGATATACGTATAACACATAATATAATACATAATATAATTAAATTAAATTAAATCAAAGCAAATCAAATCAAATAGAATATAATATAATAAAAAATATAGAGAGAGTCTTCTTAGATTAAACGCGCACATATATACACACACACACATTTTGTACCATGTAAAACTATAATATTTTAATGGTTGATCTTTACTTCTTCAGCGGTACTGGCTTTGCGCTCTTTCCAGTAGAAATGCATCAACTGGTCGTCGCTCTGTTGGGTAGATAAAGGAAAATGTATTAGAGTGAGCATGTTTTAATTCAAGTGGTGGGATCTCAATTTACTTGATCCATATAAATGGTGCTACACAAAGTTCAATGAGATGAGTCTAGAATATAGTCTTTGTAAAGAACGTACCCCTTACGGACATCGGGTGCAAGCATATTATCTCGGCGGATACACTTTCCAGCATTAAACTGGACAAGATGACTGACTGGTTGAGCTGTTGAAAAAAAGCTCATTATTACAAACTAAATAGAGATGATCAAAAAGAATAAGACCAAAAAAAGTAAAAGAACCATATCAAATAAAAGCAAGTAAAAAGCATGTCTGGGTGACGCGTCTGCGGTAATTGAATACAACCTGATGGTGGTTTGTGCCAAAAAGCATAAAAAGAAATAAGAAATAAGAAAGGGCATTATGACTTTAACCAATTGGATCATAAATAAGAAAACCATTTTTTTTGGGAAATGCACAGTTTAATGGCTGTATTTTTTTGTCTCTTTCTTTATGTATACACATATACATATATATATACATGAGAGAGAGAGAGAGAGGAAGATAAAACTAGACTTTATGACTGGGGCTAATTAATGCTTCTTTATCCGAATAAAAAGGCTGTAACTGATAAGATTGATATTCAGCATAATTTCAGGTCAATCTCAGAGTGTGCGTTTCTTTAGACTATAGATCAGATATGTGCTCATATACTTAGTAAATAAAGACAAAACAGAGGTAGACAGGGGAGGGTTAAATAGACTTGCTTGGCCATCAAGGGCAACCAAAGTGACGTACGAATATTTTAATATTAATATTTTATTTTATTTCATTTTAAACTTTTCTCTCTCTCTTTCTTTCTTTCTTTTTCACTCTTCTTTCTCTATCTCTTTCTATAACTCCGGCTTTATATTTCTCTTTTTCAACTACATTTATTTCTATCTTTTTTCTTTCTTTAATATCAAGTTTTTGGAAACTCATTTTTCTGTCATCAATGTCCGAACGTCAAGCGAATGAAGTTCTACTCCAAGCTGAAAAAAAGTTGAATGGCTGGTCATGGTTTGCAAGCAGCACCAGCAAACAGGAAGAAGCAGCCGAATTATATGAAAAAGCCGGTAATACATTCAGGCTGGCACAGGGATGTAAGTATTCAAATGGCATTAGAAGTTACGGAATCTTACTTGTAATTATCAGGGTCCGAGGCCGGCAAGTGTTTTCTAAAGGCAGCTGAACTTTACCGAAAAACTCCAGATCTACTATACGAGGCTTCAAAAGCATATGAACATGCTGCAAAGTGCTTCAAAAAGAACGATAGCCAAGGTACACATAAAAATATTTATAGACACAAATACACGCACATATATATATATATATATGTGTGTGTATACGTATGTATTTCTGTCTGTAAATAAATATTTACTTATCTTTTGTATATCCACACCCACAATACTGTATATATGTATGTATATAATAAGCTGCTATCGATGCTCTCCAAGAGGCAACTGTGATCGATAAGAACGGGGCACATTTTAGAAATGCCGCTAAACATCATCAGGAAATGGCAGAAATTTATGAGTCTGATATTGTTGATCTTGAAAGAGCAATGGAGCACTGGGAAGAGGCTGCTCAAATGTATATTGCTGATGATTCCCAGGCGTAAGTACACCAATATATATATATATATATATCAAATGCATTCGAATATTTTATTTTTGAAGGAAAACTAACAGATAATGGAAACCGTGATCCTTTGATTTTACTTTTTTTGTGTTTTATAGAATGGTTAATAAGTGCTTGTTAAAAGTAGCTCATTTTGCTGCACAACTAGAACAGTATAAAGCGGCTATAGAAAAGTTTGAGACTGTTGCAACAGCTTCTATGGACAATCCACTGACCAAATGGTCCCTCAAAGAATATTTCCTAAAGGCTGGTCTTTGTCATTTCTGTATTGGGGTAAAGTTATTCATATATATATATATATATCTTAAAGGGAAACATATATATGGAGTGTATGTTTGTGGAGGGGTACTTGTCACAATTATGCTTAAATTCATTTTTAGGATATGGTCAGTTCTCATCAGGCGCTTGAAAAGTATTGCAACCTGGATGTTACCTTTGAAAGTACACGTGAATACCAGTTTTTACAGGTAAAGCAGTACACAAAACCAATGTATTTGTACATACACATATGTATCTGGATATTGCTAAATAAATCAATAAATAAATTTACAATGTTCTCTTTCTTTTTTCTCTTTCTTTTTTCCTTTATCTTTGTGTATGAATGTTTGTTATTTCAGGGTATTCTGGAATGTATTGAAGAAGACGATACCCAATTGTTCACTCAAAAAGTCTATGAATTCGATCAAATGACAAAACTCGATAATTGGAAGACCAGCATTCTACTCAAGATCAAGAAATCTATAGATGAGCCTTCTTTACTCTAGTAGAGAAAGAGACAGAAAGAGAGAAAGAGAGAGAGAAAAGATAGAAATAGAAATAGAAAAAGAAAGTAATATTAGTTTGTTTCACTACTTTACCTTTTTCAATTTCTTTAGCATTTACCTTATTCCCTCCCTTTAACCATTTTACCCACAACAAACCTACACACACACGCACAACATACAGACAACATACAAACACACACAAACCAACCCAGAAACTATACATCAAAAAACAATCACTCGAATATGCTTTACAAACACATATGTATATGTATATATTGTATCATTTACACATCTTTTTTCTCTTAATACATTATGTATTTAAGCAGGACAATAATAATCAAGAAAAGAAACTATACTCTGCCTCCATATCTGAGTTATGAGGTTTTAATATTGAGGGCAGCTCCTCAAACAATCAAATGTTGGATTTGAAATCTCGATTAACAGATTTTAACATTTTAAGAATGCACAAATACCATGATGTGTTAAAGCGTCTTCTTTACAAGTAATAGAAAAGTGTAGAACGGTATAAACGATAATATTACAGGTGCTGTATTTATTATAAGTTTCCCATTATTCCTCCATACAATGTCAGACATGTCAACATTTTCTTTTCGCTTCTGCTGCTATTTTTACAACCACAGTCAAAAACGTTTCGATCTCTGAGCCCACCCAAACAAGAACTCATTGGAAAGCAAAGTATATATTCAACATGAAGCGACTCGTCAGTAGTAATAGCTAAAGCATGCAAAATTCAAATTCAAGATAATATACACGTGTACCATTAAAGAATAAAAATAAGTAAAAGTATCAATGCTTAGTATGACCTCCCTTGGCTTCAATTACAGAGCCCAACATCGATATTGCATACTTCCTACCAAAGTTTATGCCAGTTTGGCGCCTATTCTTTGCCACTCTCGTTGAATGGCAGATTTAAAATGATTAATTTTGTTGATGTGACCCCTCTAATCACTCATACCTCTCTCAAAGCCCCATCAGAGATGCTCATTACTGTATTTATACCATTTCAAATAAGAGCTAATATGATATCTGGAAGTGACTTCTTGGAACACAAAATACCAGCTTTGTTTCCTTAAAGGATTGTGAAACAAAGTGAGGAATGTTCGAAGCCAAAGTGCTCGCATAGTTGGTTTTTCTTACGTTGCCATATAGGAACATCAAAAGCCCAAGACCACTGGGCCAAAAACAGCTAAGAATAATCAAATTACTATTCTCTCACTTGGTTCTCTCGATGATATTTTTTTTTTTACTTTATACCTTTCGTCAACTCTTCTAATAGCTATTTTCTTTATCATTACCTTTGACTATAAATCTTAATTCATCGGACTATACTACAACTTTCTACTGGTTATTTATCTAATTGATGTTCTCACAAACCCAATACAACTGTATTTTCTTCTAGCTTTCTATTAAAACTGGGTTATGGGCTGCGATATATGATTCAAGGCCCAAATGCCTGAGACAGCTAATTGTTGTTTTTGTACAGACGAATATTTTCACCTTCTTAAAGGAGCCTCCCAGCCTAGAATATGAGACAAGGAGTCCTTTTGAGTTACTTGCACAAAGTGTCTTTCTGTTCTTTCATCAATCTCTTAAGTCTCCCAGACCCTCTTCTTGGATCTGAAGATGCTGTTTTATCTACTCTCTTTATAGAATTGGGAGAAAACCGCTTTTTTTGCAGGGTTTGGAACGTTTTTGACCATAAATATATGTATATACATCTGGGTGTAATAAATATTTGTCCAGAATACTACTTCGAAATGTTATACTCTAACTGGAAATACTCAATCCCATCTTGGAAACGTCGTGACCGTAAGATCGCTGTTCCCGTACATCATGGGTTTGGGTAATTATTTATGACTTCATTAGCCATTTTTAACAAAAGCTCTGCTGTCAGTGGGTCAGTTAAATGGAATTAGACATAGTATCCGATCTTCAAGTCTTGGAAATATATACTCAAAGCACAATAATATCTAGCATTACTAATAATATTGGCATTTGTTTGTAAACCAAAATATAGCAAGAAAGTTAACCACAGTTACTTTTCTGCAAGCCACAATTCTTAAAGCAAATTGGATCATTTTCTATTTTATGGAATTACAGCACGTATCAAGTTACTACAACTTAATAGAGTAATTATTGAGCGCAAACTCGATATCTACGATAAAAAAAAATAAAGCTTTTTAAGTGGGTTTGCCCAGAAATCATACTTTTACATTTTCTCTTTCTTTCTTTTTTTGTAGATTATACATTTTATTGGCTGAATTGGCTGTGACTTACAGAAAACCATTTGAGATTAACGTTGTTCCTTAAGTTTGGAGGCACTGTATATTTGTAATTAACCTCAGCCAAAAAAAAACACTATTGGTGTGTGTGTGTGTGTGCCTGTGTGTTCAAATTCACTCAAATTTATTATGTCGTCTGGATCTTTACGTCGCATTTCTCACCAATGGCGCTACCTTCAAAAGGCTCACCACAGCACATTTCAGGCTGGTGATTTTTGCATGCTTCGTGATGTCAGAAACAGCAAAAAATTCTTTGTTGGACCCCTGGAGGTAGATTCCAAGCGTGACATCAAGGGTGCAATTATTTCCCATGCAGATGTGATCGACAAACCTGCACGTACAATTATACGAGCACACAAGGGAAACACCGGATACATGTTGCATTTCCCAACTTTAGAAGAGTATGTTCTCAATGTACCCAGAGCATGTACACCTATTTATCCAAAGGACGCTTCTGCAATTGTAAGATTCTCAAATATAATATATATATACATGTGTGTACGTATACATGGATACATATATATTTTTCTTTTCTTTCCTTGTAATAATAGGTCCAAATGTTGGATATTGAACCGGGCCATCGTGTTCTTGAAGCTGGCACCGGAAATGGGGCGCTTACCTTACACTTAGCCAGAGCTGTTGGACAAGAAGGCAAGGTTGATACATTTGAAATAAGAGAACCTCACGCGCGCACAGCCGAAAAGCATGTTGCCCGGTTCAACCGTGGACGGTACTTGCCAACAATTGCGTTCCACCACGGATCAGTTATGGAAAAAGTATCTGAAGTTGGCACAAAAGAGTGTTATGATGGGCTTATCCTTGACATGCCAGAACCCAATCTGGCATGGCCTGTGCTGCTACCATACTTGCGCAATGACCGTTTTTTGGTGTGCTATCTTCCCAATATGACCCAGGTTCTCCAGCTGGCAGGCCAACTGCGAGGACAGCATCTGGTAATGGAAGATTGTATAGAAGTGGAATGGAAATCGTGGGAGATCCGTGCAACGCAGATTCGAAGTCGTGTTGCAGCTGCAGCTGCAGTATCTGCTACAAATTCTGCAAATCCTGTACAAAACACTCTAGATGATGCACAAGTCGCCGGGGAAAATACTGAGAATCCAGTTGAAGCTGAAGCTGAATCTACTGTCGTTGATACAGGTGCAAGCGAAGCACTTGCCTGGGTGTGTCGACCAAAGAATTTTGATGTGCGAGGCCACACGGCCTTTCTTGTAAAATTACGTAAATGTGAACCTGTACCATAATTCGAGCATAATAATTTAGATAGAACTCTTAATGTTTAATAAAATAAAATGCATTTTATTATTATACAGAGAGTGCCAAACGTTAAAATAAATAAATAAATAAATAAATAAATAATAGTAAAAATTGGCGATCAAAAATGAGTTTTGTTATCCTGTCTAGGTTGACTGAAAATCGTACTTGAATTTCGTTTTTGTTCGTATTCTATGTGCAGTGGACAGGTTATGATAAATGAATAATAAAAACAGCGGTAATAATATCAATATCAATATCAATAATATTTACATACAGTTCTACATATGCATATACAAAATTCCGAGGATCATTTTTCTTTCTCTTTCTCTTTCTCCCTCTCTATTGATATTAACTGACTATATTATAATAAACATAAAACATGTACCAAGGCAGAGCAAGAGCAGCTTCCGTATCTACCAATACACCCAGTGCTCCTCCTCCTTCTCATAACCACATTGGACGCAACGCAATTCCAATTTCACGTGCAGGTGATCATACCTCAACCTCTTTTGTACCAGCACCATCATTATCCACTAGCGCACCTTCCGTCGGTCCCTCGTTAATATCATTTTTTCATGGGAATTCACACGATAGTCGCAGCAAAGAATCTGTTCATCTCCCTATAGATGTACCGCCTTCGACGATTGGTATAGAGTTTGAAGGTGGAACACATGTAATTATACGTCCGGACCGTATAATAAGAGGTTAGAATGGATTCAGCATTGATATCACTTTTATGAGAGCCATGGGCTTTGCAAATTCATTGACTATAATATGAGGCACCATATATATATATATATAACATTTCATTCTTTTATGCATTCATTGATTAATTATTTATTCCTTGGCAGGTAGAGTGGTATTGGATTTACAAGAACGAATTTTGGCTACACGGATTCGGGTCAAGGCAGGTTACCCCACCATAATTTTGGTTACAGCTATATCATAACAGCCTATATATATATACCTATAGTTTAAAGGGGTAGAATCGGCTATGGTGAGAGTAGATGATACGAATGGAGATGGCAAGGGAGAATGGATTAATCATGCGATTACTACATACTTTGAGACCGAATGGAAGTTGTGGGGGAATGATGGATCAGGTAAAGCAATCACGTTTAAATATAAGAAAAATAAATAGGAAGTGTGATTGGGCTCAGAGGTATTATTCTAAAGTAACATACTTCACGCAGCATTTTCGCAGTGTGGATGGGATGAGATGGATGCAGGTCGATATACATACCCTTTTGCATTAAAGGTAATTCCAAGAATATATCGATATACTTTTTTTTATAATATTTCATTCCTTGCTCACAACGTAATATCAAATGCGACCTTCAAAAAAAACAAGTTCCCAAATTGTAATTATCCACCTAGTATTGAAGAACCAGCAGGGTTCCATATACGATTCATTTGGTCTACTCAGATTGATGGTCCTGGCCTAGAATCAAGCCTCAAGAGCAAAGATTATGTAACACCATACAGACCAGTACTAATATCAACCCCTGGTAAGAGAAAAAAAATGAAAGGAATATCAGGGTTCTTCATATTATCACCTCAATACATACCCCCAACCCCCAATGAATCATAATTTGTAACAGATAAGGAATGGATTTTCAAATCCACACTGGTCAAGGACAGGCGTACACCTCTGGCCGAAGTACAAGCTAAATTGGATCGTCAATCTTACTGCCCAGGTAAAGATAAAATCAAGAATGTCTCTGTGCTTTTAATATTTAATTTTTCCATTATGTTTCTATATATTTATTCACTGTAAATATTGACAACAGATGAAGCCTGCGGATTGCAGCTCACTATTGCTATTCTTCACGCTGACACCAAATGCGTGGGAATTCAATATAAATTCCGCAAGCATCACGAAGGAAAGATGCTGGTTCAACAGGGAACCGCTTTTCGAGACCATGTGCGCGTTGTTCTTCAAGGCACGGTTCCTTTCAAGGACACACATATATCTGAGCACGTCGCCTTTAAGATCCCCACTCGTCTCGTATCGCCATCATTCTTAACTCGCCACACACGCGTTCGCTACGACATCTTATTTCAAGTTACTACTGCTCACGGACATCTCTTCAAAACCAACCATGTATCCGAGTTTGCAATTCCCATCACAATCGCAAACCTACCGTATGATCAGTTACTTCGTGTTCCACGAGCAACAATGGTCGAGCACTATCAAAACTCTGTAGCTAGTCCTTTCTTTTTTGAACCTTCATTGGAAGAACCTCCAGAAGATACAGATGGAGATATTGAAGCTATGGCAGCCATTACAGATGACTTGACTCGTACACCCGGAGAAGAGCCTCCGAGTTACTTTAGTCTTGAGCAACAGCCTTCTCAATTTCGTAACAAAAGAGAGCGAAAAGAACGAACGGTGTATTTGTCCAGATCAGCAAAAGGCGTTCATTTTGGTGTAGATATGGTAGATGCCAAGGTGGTTAGTGGTATATATGACGAAGATTGGTAGAAAAACAAAGGGAGACGATTGCTCTTTGGGTATATACTTCTTTTAGTATTACTCTTACTATTATTATAACTCATTATTACCATCTTTATCACTATTACTATTACCATTTTACTTGTTATCTCTTATACAGGCTTAGACAGAAACCAATCCATTTTATTTTTCATCTTATTTTTCTTTTAACTTTAATCCCATCCCCATACTTCCTTTACCCAGGAGCCTAAGTCCATTTCCACATTCTCCCACAGAGCAATAAAGGGATGTTCGAGCATTCTATTGGGTCCTGGTCGATATTGAGGATCCTTTGTTAAACTATTATATATTTTTACAGAAAAAAAATGGTTTTAGTTTTTCTTTCTTTTCCAGTTATATCACCTAATAAACAGACACACACACACACACACACGTGTACGAGCACAGAAAGAGGAAGTAATAATAATATTGATTTACCAAACTGCTACAAAGTTTCTACATTCTTCCGAAATGTGTGCGCCTTCAATTACAGGAACAGGTTGGCGTACGATAAAATCAAGGAGTTCAAAGATTGACAGATGAGGCTGTCCAGGGGGCGGTAAGGCGGGGCAGTTTTGTGAGACTTCGATAAGAGTAAGACCAAGAGACCAGATATCAGACTGGACTTGATAAGCATTTCCTTGAATACGCTCAGGCTGTAGATATATAAAATATGTTTTTCAAGGTTTAGGCATTTTGAAGTACAAAAATATATGCGTGCATGCATTCATGCATGTATAGAGGATTGAATTAATAAACAAATGAATAAATAAATATAAACTTACTGCCATGTAATATTGGGTTCCCGTGAAGGTTTGGGCAACAGAGTTGATCAATTCTCCTGATACTCCAAAATCGCACAACTTAATTTCACCCGATCGAGTAACAAGGATATTGGATGGCTTGATATCTTTAAGGGAAATTGTCAGCTGTATTATAATTACGGGCACCTTGTACAATATTACCTCTATGAATAACTCGCTTTGAATGCAGGTACACAAGACCTTTACACACCTGAAAGAAAAATAGTAGTAAAACGGTATGTTATATATGTATACATAATACCAGCAAGTCTTTTTATATCCAAATTGACACACATCTTTCCCCTACTTACTGATTCAGCAATCCGAGCCAAGAAAGGCTCTCCGATAACACCTCCAAGTAAACTTGCTCTTTTGTAGATATCTTCCAAGCTTCCAGCCTCACAAAACTCCATGCAGAGTGAGACAGTAGTATCACCGTCATCCAAGAATGCGCCGTAGAATGAAACGATGTGGGGTGAGTTACAGGTTCTCAAGAAAGCAAGTTCTCGGAGAATCTGGCGCTGAACGGCCGGATCCGGATCTGTCGAGATTGACTAATGAATATAAGCTTTATTTTTTAGTATTTAATTCAAAACACCCACTCACATACACACAAAAATAGCAAGGACGCGACTTTGTCCTTCTTATTCTTATCTCTGTTTTCTTTCTCTTTTCCGTATCCGTAATGCTTTTAAGTATACCTTTTTGGCCATAATACGATTCGTGGGTCGATGGAGTACTTTTCGTACTGTACCTGCCGCACCCTCACCCAGGCGCTCCATTGTGTCTAACTCACTAGCTTTGACTTCCATATGGTGAGTAGGGTCTGAGGAAGACGAAGAGGAGGATGAAGAAACGGGAGGGGGTAACGGAGGTTCACGGAGTACTGGAAGGATTGGGCGAGTTTGGTGCGACTGTAAATAACTTGCTGCAAGAGATACTTCTTCTTCTGGCGCAGGCGGTGCAATTGGTGAGAGGCGATTGTTGACAATGTTGCCTAGTTGTTCGCGAAATGAAGACGGTGATGTGCCATTTGGTGAAGGTGAAGTGGATGATGCGGCAGGATTAAGAGGTGGAAGACGTAGGCCAGGATTACGCTTTCCTTTGCGAGCAAACTGAGGGCGTTCTTCAAGTTGGTCCATTTAACAAACGAATAACGGTATAAAGAGAGAAAGGGGGGAAAAAAGGACCCCAAAACAAAAACAAAAAAACAAGAAACAAAGTATTGAAATAGGGGATTTCAACACTTTTTTTTATATATACACACTTTTAGATTTAAACTTTTGTGTTTAAATTAGTGCCCAATAATGGTTGGTATTTTATATGGTTGCTGATAAATTAATAAAATGAAAGTCTTTAAGCCCTGGCTCAAAGACTTTTTTTGTATAGGCTTTCATGTTCTTAAATTAATTTAAGCCAATAATTTCTGTAATTCAAACTCAAAAGTATAAATATAAAAGTCTATAAGTCTGTTGAATTCCCCTTAATACACTAGCCCCAATGCCAACGAGCGGGGATTAACCACTTTAGTTCGGAATACATTTATTAAATAGGCGCTTTTTTAATTTTTCAAAACGGTGGGTTTCCGGTTTCAGACATAATTAGTTTCGAATTTTTGAAAAGACAACTTACATGTTTCCAAAGGACGGTTTTTATTTTTATTTTATTGACCAACTTTATTGCATTATGGCTGATGATCAATACGCTTATACTTTAGATGTGCTATCTGAGGTAAATTTCCTCTCCTTTCATAGGTATTACTCATTGTATTATTGATAAAAATGGCTTTCTAAGTTCTATAAAGAGAAAGACACCAACTTCTGCGTATTTTAGATCATTCTTTGTTTGTCAGAGGCTTTGACTGCAAACTTCTTGTCTCATTATTTCGACAACATTTTTAAAATAAATTGTCTGCTAATTGTGTTCACTACTATTTATCACATTTTCTTTCGCTTTTGTTATTTAACGGCTCGACTTCATCGAAAATCAATTATGCCTAATGACCTCAACGCTACTCTCCAAAATCTTCTTACTTGGCCGGGTACTTTGGAAGTTTGTACTGCTGCTACTCTTACTCGCATTTTGTAGGAGTTGGATGACGATTAGTACGTACCAGAGCACATTGTCGGTCGACCTGCTATCAATTATCTTACTCCTTTTTCTGTCTTGCTTGGAGCTATATCAGGCAAGAAAAAAACTGCTTCCATCGATCCATGTATGAGGCTAGTCGGTGACATCTCTTGTTCCACTATTCAGGCAACAACTTTCGACACCATAAATCTTCCCTCCTCAACTATTGTGGTGTCAAACCACTCCCAAAACTTGAAGAGAATCACCTTGCAAAAAGCCAGTGTCATTTGTCGGGTTCCACGTACTCCATTGTCATTTAGATACATGACGTCTCCATTTCTGACTCTGACAACAACAAACAAACACTGCAACTTGACAACACAATTCATAAAATTCTCTCAAATCGTACGTCAGCTAGCACATAAATCTGCAGTTGATCAATACAATTAACCTTTCATTTCCGATGCACTGAGAACTTGTGTATTGGATTGAGAAGTTAAGCACATAGAGTCAACGAGAGTATGGCGTGTGTTTCGTTCCTGAGATGTTTCCCTGCCAGCTTAATTTGCTAATTAAGCTGGACTCTGGTGATAAAGTTTGAATTTAACTTAATTGTGGTGCATTTTCCGTAAGTGACCTTACATCAAAATGAATAAAAAATGATAAAAAGAACAACACCGACGTGCTAACTTATCCTTTTCACCGATAATTTAGGAAGTTTAAAGCGATTATTTCACATCATGCCTCAAGGAGACAATTTTCTCGCCTGCCTCATTGATGGGTGTGTTTAATCTACTTTCAACAAAGCAACATTAAAAAGACACCAGTACGATCTACATACAATGGAAGTGCTCATTCGTATTAAGGAAGGTAAGCAAAAAAATCGAGTATGTGCTTTACGTCTCTAATTATAATAACTGAATTCTAGTCAAACACGCCATAAAAAGAGAACAGCGAGGTTTTGCTTGCCCTGTGTGCCTTAAAACTTTGAAAACAACTTCAACATTCAAAATTCACGTAAACGATCTTCATGAAGGAACAATGCAAATCTTTAATGCAAAAAGCTTGAATGTAAAACGAAAGTCTGAGTTCAGTTCTCCAACTCTCAAATTGCCCAAAGTGTGCAGCAAGGATGAAATCAAAACTGCTATTGATACCTTAAAGGAGAATGATATTTTAACAAATGACCTGGCTACTATTGCAGCAATGAGTGCCATGGGATCCGATACAATAGACCAGCAAAGACTACTTCTTATGACAGAGATGATGAATGCTCACCCTATAGCATTGACATCGACGGATAAACGACAATATTATTTATTGGGAAGTAGCTCAACTATAAAAGAGTTAGCATCAAGCCAACCTTCTGTCAACTTTATTATACCGCTATTGCAGCAAAATACCATTACTGAAAATGTTATCGGGAAAAAAAACCTATTAGACTATATTATATCAAATTCACCATTATCACGTTTACTAAAAAACGAAATATATTGGGAGATAAATCAAGAAACCTTGGAAATGGCAAATCATGACTGGAGAACCAATCCTCAATCACGATACGGTGTTTCACAGCTTTTTGCTGGCTGTATTTTACTGGATGGAACCAACGCTTTGCTAGTAAACTGTATAGAGACATATGGAAGGAAAAAAGACGTTGATCCACATGCAGAGAGGTACTCAAAGGGCGAACAATACAATTCTTTGCCAGCTTGTGACGATATTTATGAGAGTGTTTGCACTCGATCAATTTACAATGATGAAAGCAACAAGTTGATCATTGGCACTTTTAGCTGCAATATGTTGATAACCTCAAGCTGCACTATAGAGGAAAACCCGAAAATCAGTGTTGGACCATCCACTAATTCGTTTCAACCTTCGAAACAAACAAGAATATATCTGCACGAAAAATCTATTAAAAAGGCACGTTTGTTACTTAAGGAAGATAAATGCGACAGGCTGTACACCTACGACCTTTTAGAACAAGTAAAACAAATCAGATCGAAGTTTTATCGGACTGAGACATATTCAAGGTGTAGGTGCTCTTCAGAATACACCAAGGGACACATTTACCAGCCTTATACAGTATTCACTTTATTCTTTTATGACTCGAATCAAACCGAAGACTCGGCAGCAAAACGTGCATCTGAAATATTCAATCGAATTGCCACAGAGGTCCATACTTCTACAAAACATGATAGAAGGCCTGTTCTCAATAAAAATACGTTGGAATGGTTTATTGGCAAAAGTGGAGATATTGCAGACATCGTTAATTGTATTGCAAGATTGTTTGAAACTAGTGATGAAATTGAAATTATTGGAAATATGAAGTTGGACGAGCAATTGAAATTATTGGCAAAGCTGTGCTCGACTCCAATAAAAACAGCCAACGATACAGTAATTGGAAGATTGGTTCAAAAACTTATTCTCAATTGTGATTAGGCTTGCAACATACACTTGTTAAACATTTTTATTTAAACATTTAATTTTAAATAAATTGAATTCTTGCAGGCACTTGTAGTTACTAATAGAAGGTAAAACAGGTCAAGAGTATTGAATATTGTCTTCTTGTCTTTTACAGTTACTTTAGTTTTGGCTCTTTATTACATCTACTGGTCTGTTCATTATAAATTGAAACATGCCATTGAGAATATTGCTTTTGTATATTATTTTGAGTTTTTGGTTTTTTGGTTTATTCTTTTTTTGGGTGGATGTGGAACATTCAGGAGCCGAGGAAATTCATTGGGTCGGACTGCGAGAAGCACGCAGGAAGAAGAGTGCAACCCATTTTTATTTATTTGTTAAGTTACTAAAGAGTGTCAAAGAAACCACGGTTTCTCTTGTAATGCACGGGTCGATTCACGCACAAAACCAGCCAAATAGACCAACTGAGTCACCCCATGCCTCAAGTAAGCTTGGTCGTCCAGCTGAGACCAAGGCAGATGGTCACGATGCCTTTGCCAATCTCCTACCGAGCCTCCAACCACAGCAATCTCCTACACTTGCTAGCCTTGCACAGCAGCAGCAATCGCCCCATCGCGCTTCACCGTACATTCCGCACGGCTCCCCATCATATACTCATCGATCCGCACAATCCTTGGATGCTAATGCACCATCAAATGCCAATGGGTCCAATCGGAACACTTCACCGGGAATTCCAGCAATATCGCCCCTCACAGGTGTAGAACTACCTGTATTTACGACTCCTAAAGATATGTATATATATCCTCCAAATCGTACACCTCCTGTTCGACCTACTTCTTTGCCAGGAAGAAATGACTAGTAAGTAATAATACTACATCTATATTTAGCATAATGAAATATTTACATTATTCTTTACTTTTATAATAATCTTAATAATCATTTTTCTTTTGGTCAGTCGTCAAAGTCCTTCTCGCCCTGATGGATATTTTAGTCCAAAAGGTGGGCAAGGAGAGTTCGATCCTTTTGAAAAACGATCATCACCACATCAACAAAAAACGGTATGTTGTTAACATTGCTACTGTTAATGAGGATGAATTATATAATATATCTTATTTTGGTATCTTCTATCAGACACCTATCCAGACTCCACGCAAGTCCTCTTTATCACAGCCTCAATCCCCCTCTTACACTAAACCACAGTCTCAACAATATGCTCAACCACAACCACAATCGTATACTCAATCACCTCTGAAATCCCAATCCCAGCCACAACCTCAACCTCAACCTCAACCCCAACCCCAACCCCAACCTCACGCCCACGCCCACGCCCACGCCCACGCCCACATAAAAGACGAAAGACTTAAACGGCTGGTAGAAATGGGATTTGGATTGGAAGAGTCCAAGGTTGCATTGGTTGCCACGGCCGGAAAGGACCTACAGGAAGCTGTCAATCTTTTAGTTCAAAGTAAAGAGCTAGAAGATGATATTGCGGAGAACATCAAAGAGGGTGAAAATACCAATGGGCAAAGAAAGCAATCTTTTGAGCCACCTTCTCGTCGTCTCTCTGAGCCATTGAAAGCGCAAGCAGCCGAGTGGGGAAGTTATATCTACAAGAATGCAGAACAATTTGTCAAGGCTGGGCAATCTTGGGGATCTAAGCGTAAGACCAATGAACAACAGAAATATTATAAAAATGAAAATGAAAATTCTTCAAACGACGATGAAGAGGAAGAGGAATTTAGACAGCTTCAGGAAGAAAGGAAAAGAGAATATATTGCCGAGCAGCAAAAGCAAAAACAAAGGCAACAACAACAGCAACAGCAGCAGCAACAACAACATAATTCATTTGGCGATCTTGACCCAAGCGATCCATTTTATGCTCATCCGAAGGTTTTTGATCCAATTGCACAGGCAGAGAAAGACCGCACAAGAGGAAATGAGTACTTTAATCGTGGACTATACCAAGAGGCAGAATCGCTGTACACCCGCGCTCTACATGCTCTTCCTATCAACCACGACCATCGTATTTTGCTGAGTAATAACCGAGCGGCCGCAAGGTTAAAGGCCGGAAACTATGAGGCTTCCTTGAGAGATTGTAATGTTGCTATAGAAATGGCGGAGAGAAGAGGTGAAGGTCACGTTTTATCTGGTGATAAAGAGATATCTTGGCAAGAACAGGTTGTCAAAGCATTGTTACGAAAGGCCGAGGCTCTAGAGGCTTTGCTGAGATACAAAGATGCCATTCAGGTCTATGAAACATTGATCGCATATCAAGGAAACTCGAGTCCACGTATCAGCCAAGGGATCAGTAAGTGTAGAACGGCTCTAGAGAATGAGACAGCTTCTTTCTCTTCTCCCGGAAATGTTCATGCTACCACTCGACCCACTTCTGCATCTGCATCTGCCTCTAAACCCACGTCCGCATCCACGTCTACGTCTACATCCGCACCCGCACCCGCACCCGCACCTTCCTCTACCTCTGCCTCTGCCACTTCTAAACCACCGGTACAGACAGCTTTCCCAGATATTGACTACTCCATATTTGAAAATTTCAAGCCTGCGCCTGCTACCCAACCCAGTAAAGGAGTGGCTGCTATGCGCGAGAGGGCCGCACAGAAGGAGGCAGAGGGATTCGAAAAGTTGGCTAAAACAGACCGCGTTGAAGCACGATTAAAGATGTGGAAGGATACGAGGGAACTTAATTTGCGTGCTTTGTTGGCTAGTCTTGACATGGTGGTTTGGGAAGAATTAGGTTGGCAGCAGGTGGGAATGGGCGAGCTGATTGATCCAAAACAATGCAAGACATATTATCGAAAGGCAATTGCAAAGGTTCATCCAGACAAGGTATAAACTTTTCTTTTTATATTTTATTTTTTGGACTAAACGTTTTTTCTTTCTTTTTAACAAAAAAAAAGTTGCCTATCAATGCCTCAGTGGAGCAGCAAATGCTTGCGAGCGGGATTTTCACTGTGCTCAACGAAGCTTGGGATTCGTTCAAAACACAAAATCAACTCTAAACAAGTCACATTTTTCTTCAGTATATAATTTTTTTCCTTCACCCCCTTTTTTTTTTATTCTTTCAACTTACACAACAGTCCGCTCGCCATGGTAAACGATTGACTTGATTAACTAGAGATCCAACTCGATTATAATAAATAAATATTACTATAAAATAAAAAATAAAAGAGAGGAAATCAATAAGTTAATAACACTTCATTTCTTTCTTTCTTGTATTTGAATCGGATTCAAATCAATAGCCCCAGAACGAGCATATCGAAGAGCACATTAAGCGTCATGGAAGACGTCTTGATTATGAAGAGCGCAAGTAAGGATTTTTCTTTGTGCTCGTTAAATAGCCCAAATCGATCCGCTCGGTTCTAACAAAAAAGCATCATTTAGGCGTAAGAGAGAAGCTCGTAAGGTCCACAAGGATTCTCAGTATGCTCAGAAGGTACATGGTCTCAAGGCCAAGTTGCACAACCAGAAGCGTCGTGCCGAGAAGATTCAGATGAAGAAGACCATCAAGAAGCACGAAGAACGAAACGCAAAGACCAAGACCGCCGACGCTGTTCCCGAAGGTGCTGTTCCTGCCTACCTTTTGGATCGTGAAGGCCAAGATCGTGCCAAGATTTTGAGTAACATGGTTAAGCAAAAGAGAAAGGAGAAGGCAGGCAAGTGGTCTGTTCCTTTGCCCGCTGTTCGCGGTATGGCAGAAGATGAGATGTTCAAAGTCGTTAAGAGTGGAAAGAGTAAGACCAAGTCGTGGAAGCGTATGGTCACAAAGGCTACCTTTGTTGGAGATGGCTTCACTCGTAAGCCCCCGAAGTACGAGCGTTTCATCCGTCCTATGGGTCTTCGTTTCAAGAAGGCACATGTTACCCACCCAGAACTCAAGGCAACCTTCCAGCTGCCAATTATCGGTGTCAAGAAGAACCCTCAGTCACCTCTTTTCACACATCTTGGTGTTATCACCAAGGGTACCGTATTGGAAGTCAACGTATCAGAACTTGGTTTGGTAACCACTGGTGGTAAGGTTGTCTGGGGTAAATATGCCCAGGTCACCAACAATCCTGGTAGGTTTCTTTTTCTTTTTGCTATGGTTATTTACATTAGAAATATATGCGTGGGTGTATGGGTATGCACATTAGCCATTTAGTGCCATTGTGGTGCAGTATATTATATTTTAGCTTATAATAATGAAGATCAATAAATACTAAAAATTAGTTCTTTTATTTCTTTAACAGAAAACGATGGTTGTATTAACGCCGTTCTCCTTGTCTAAAGAAAGAGACATATGAGAATTAAAACACCTTTTGTTTTTACTCCACACACTCGCACTCTCTCACGCACACACATTTGTATTCACTTCTTTTTTTTTGTTTTTGCACGCATGTTACATTTCCATCCTTTCTACTATCTTTCTTCCCTTTTTTTTGTTTGGCCTCTTGTACACAATAAAATATCACTTCGAATTCCACACAAATTGCGCTCAGACTAAAAACCATTACCATATAATATAAAATAAAATAAAATAAAAACAATCTACACTAATTCAATTTACTGGGTATCAGTTATGAGCTATATATGTATATATTATTGACTTGCTATGTGTGTGAGTGATAGAGAGAGTCCTTGGGAAAGTTGAGTAAAATAACATATTATTGAAAATAATGTGCGAGTATTCTATATCTTAATAAAAGTTGCTCTTTTCTTCTTCTATTAATTATTTTATGTAGACTATGGATATAAGAAACGACTTTGAGATATTTAAGCTGATTGGTATTTTCTATACATGCATACATACATATCTATATGACAATATTAATCTCCCTGAGTGGCTACACTGTTACTCAGATGTAATTGATACGTCTCTCCTTGGTAAAAGGTTGAAGTTGATGAATAGTTATAAAAAGAATAAGAAGAAGAAGAGGAAGGAAAGACTTGTTTCAAATATGACTATGGGTTGATATTTATGGTTTTAGTCTTTAGTACTCTTTTACCAATAACTACACCTTGAAACTTAATCTATTTTTGTATACATACAAACATATATACATATAAGATGGTGCAGTTATGGTTGTGTATGTGTTCATGCAAAGAAAATAAATGTATACGTTCTGTTTTTAAATTGTGCTCATTAGACTCTTTGGATCGAATATTACTTACCACAACTACAAAATCTGTATGGGTGGGTGCAGGCGGGTGTTTAGATGAGACTAATATTCTGCACCTTTTAAACAAATTGGGTCTTGTAAATAAATGAAAGGAGCTGCTGGTATTTATTGTTAGCTTCAATGACCATTTTTTTAATGTGTGTATAGACACGAAGAATAGTGGAATAATTCGTATGTATATATATATATATGTGTGTGTGTGCATATATCTATAAAATCCTGATTTTATTTTTTTTATTTTGATCTTTCAGGTACACTCTTTTGAAACAAGTACGGTGTACCAGATCATAGTAAAGCAAGAATGTGAAATTTGAAGCTTTTGGAGACGTTTATCTCCGAGATATTTCAAAAATGTCAATTCACAAATGTACCCTTCCAATAGTATGAATATCATTATAATTATCATTACCATTACTTTTACTTTTACTTTTACTATATAATTTATTCAACCAGATCAGTCGGGTATAGTCAAGCAAATTTTGACATTCTGTACAACCTATCATATATAGAAAAAAAAGATACTCTTCTTTGATTCATTGCTATTATATATATAGCCATTTCTTCCAGAGTAATTATACTAATATACCTTTGATTATATCATTAATATAGGCTTTTAATACCTATGCTTCTGTACTAAAATTATTATAAGTGATTCTTCATGCATATACAATTACCAACTTGTGTCAAATATATATATACATTTATATACATATATAAAATAAATAAATAAATAAATAAAAAGGTTATTGTCGTTCAGCAGTCACGATGGATAAATATTGGCCTTGTTCTTTTTTATTTTTTATGAAAAAGGTGGGGGTGGGAGGTCGAAAGTTGAGGTTTTGGGGGTTTGATAAGGTTCCATTGCTTGCGTTTCTATTCTTTAATATCATTGTTATTTTGATTCCATTGACATGGTAATTATTCTGTTGTATAATAAGCATTTTAATTGAAGCAAGTAAAAAAAGAAGGAGAAGAAGCAACAACAACAACAACAACAAAGATTGTTGGTTATCATTATCATTATTACCATTATGAAGTGTGTATACTTATTCTATTATTATCGTTATCCTTATGTGTATATAGTCCACCACCATTGTTATTGGTTTTGCAGTAGCAGGTGCTGCCACTGCTGGTCGTCTTGGCCTGCGTGCTTACCAAGAATGGCAAAAGATGCCTAGAGCTCCTCGCATGTCCAAGTTCTACAAGGGTGGATTCGATGCTAAAATGAACAAGCGTGAGGCTGCTCTTATTCTCGGCATTAGGTAAAAAAGAGAAACAACTGAAAATATTTATAAATTACATTTACTCGTAATTGCATTCCGGAGTAGAGTAACTAATATATCTATATAAATGTGTTTATGTAATTTTATTTTCTAGAGAGGCACAGGCTACTAAGCAGAAAGTAAAAGAGGCCCACCGAAGAATCATGTTGCTCAACCATCCTGATCGCGGAGGATCACCTTACTTAGCACTCAAGATTAACGAGGCAAAGGAGTTTTTGGAGTCAAAGACCAAGAAATAGATTACTCCAATACACATACACAAACAAGCATACACCAACACACCAACACACCAAAACCCTCAACACACACATGTATATGTATAGAGAGAGAGACAAATAGAGAACCATAAAAAAAAAGCGAGAAAGAGAAAGACGAAATTGAGATCAGTACATACGTAGATGTACTTCTTTTCCTTTCACCTTTTTTTGGTATGCGTGCTTGGCCCGTGTGCCTGTATATATATATACTTATTGTTGTTATATAATCGTTTGCTCTCCCTTCCCCCCTTTTCCTTCATTATACACATCTGTACTACTGCTTTATATTATCCCATTGTCAAGTTTGGCTAGGAGAAGAGTATAACTGGGTGTATAAGAGAGAAATATGGTAATGTATAAGGAGTAGAACAATATTAAATATACATTGTTAGTTTGTGTGAATTCTACAGAAAATAATTAGAAGGAGATTAGGGGGCTTGGTTCAATTGTGGACATCCGAACAAGAGGTTCAAATGCATTCTTCTTTTAGAGAGAGATGACGTCTAAAGAAGATGAGTTGTTTGGCCATTTGTGAGTTATTAGCAAACAAGCCAGAGCACCGGTCTGCTTCAACATTTATACGATTACTGTTTTTGTTTTTTGTTTTTTTAACAAACTTTGGCACTTCATACCAATCCCTTTTATTTCTTTATCCTTTCTTTTCTACCTACCTATATATACATACTCTGTTCTTTATTCTTTATACTTTATCTTGTATATCTCATTCTTTAACTATATGCCAGACGTAAATCACTTGGACAGTAGGTCTATGGAAATATCTCGCCACGGATCTGAAGATCTTGCTTCACCAACCTATTCCACTGCTGCCTGCATATCATCCAACATAGAAAAACATGTCAGTATACCCAAATGGTCACAGCTCATCCACCGCTGGTTACTACTTTCCCAAACCGTTTCACCCAAACTGGAGTGTATCAATTGTACTACCAATACCTGTCATGTACACCAAGAAACACTCTATCATCTACAGCAGCACCAGCAACAATTCCAAAATACAACAACAGTAACAGCCACAGAAACAACAGAAACAAATATAATCCAGATCGATGAAGAATCAGCTGTCGGACCTGCACTCACAAAACCTCAAGATTTTCAAAAGAGCAAGCAGATCATTATTCTTTTGTGCCAATGTCTTATGCTCTATGGAGCACCTTGTCACCGCATAGTAGGTGTGAAGAAAAGGGAGATATAAAAAAAATCCTCGAGCTTTTTCTTATTTTATTCTTATTTTTTTACTTTTACTTTTTTGTTTTTATGATTAATTTAATTTAATTTAATTTAATCGAATTAAATCATATCGAATTGAATTGAATTGAATTGAATTTATTTATTACTATCATCACTATCACTATTGTTATCACTATCATTATCAAGGAACAATCATTGAATGTCACTGCAGAATGTCTTGGAATGAATGCAATATTTGTCTTTATTCCGGGAGTAATGATGATCTGCTTTGATGGCCAGCCATCTCAGACAATTCTCGTCAAATGTACTCAAGGATTCGACATGGGAAAACTTGCAAATGTCGATCGGATTGCCAACCAGATCCACAAGGGACAAATAAGCTCGGAGGAATGCCTTGAAAAACTCGCGGTGGTTCTACAAGCACCCCCAACCTGGAGCTCGTGGATCATGCTACTGGCCTACGCGTTCAGCAGCCTATTGACCGTCCCAGTCATGTTTAACGGGAGACCTGTGGATACTGCTGTCAGCGGTGCCTTGGGTTTGATGGTCGGGTTGTTGAATTTGTTGGCAGACAGATATCAATCCTATCGCAATATATTTGAAATTTCCACTGCTATTTTGGTAGGGTTTGTGGCAAAGGCATTAGGTCCGTGGATATGTTTCACCGGGGTAGCTTTGTCCGCAATGGCTATTCTGCTACCTGGGTATGCGCTGACAATGGCGATTGTAAGTTAGTACGTTTCTTCTATTCCTTTTTTCTTCTATATATTACACTCCATTCGTTTAAGAAAGAAAAATAAAGAGGTGTCTAAACTAATCTTCTTTGATACTTCTTCTGTTACTTTTACTCTTGCTGTTGTTTTTGTGGATCGTGTGTAAATATACAATAGATGGAATTATCTGCCAAGCATATCATCACTGGTACTGTTCGCTTTGTCTACTCTCTCATTTACGCACTGTTTATTGGCTATGGACTTGAGATCGGAACCAGCCTGTACGATGCTTTGGATCTATCAGCCCCACCCGCGACTTTTGACACATGTACCGGATGTGTTCCACACTGGCTCAACCTGGCCCTGTTTCCACTGGTGGCGATCTGTATGGCCACAACCCTGGGTGCCACCTTCCGACAGTGGCCGTGCATGGTTTTTAGTGCTGCGGTTGGATTTGGGGTATCTCTGATGACAAGCAAGGTGATATCTAATTACCAAGTTGTAGGCACCATCAGTGCTTTTAGTGTCGGGATCTTTGGCAACCTGTACCTCAAGGTGACTGGGGATCTTGCATTGGTACCCCTCTCGTGCGGAATCATTTCTTTGGTTCCTGGAAGCGTTGGAATTCAGGGCGCATATTTTTTGATTCGACAAGACGATCAAGGTACCTCTTTTGCGATCCAGATGGTAGTTGCTTCCCTTGGAATAGCCGTTGGTCTTTTTGCAGCCACGCTGGTAGTCTATCCAAAAGGACCCAAACGCTCTGTCTATGCAACGTACTAGCCAACAACAAGAGCCAAGACTATAAAGCTATAAAACTAAAACAAGGAGAGGTACACATCTTTTCTATTGTACAACTAAAACACAAAACAAAATACCATTGTGGAAATATCCCCTTTTCTTCTTTTCCTTCTTTTTCTTTAATACATATTACTCCTTGAAGTCTCTTTTCCCCTTTAATTTTCAAATGCATTGGATTTGAATCATTATATTATATTATATTGTTTTGTTTTGTTTTGTTTTATCAAGGAGAGTATATATAATAGTATCGCCTGTATCTTGTAATTTCTGTTTTATATATATTTACATGGTTGTTGTGTGAGTATTTTGTTTGATTGTTGTAAAGTGAAGTGAGGTGTGGTAAGGTACGATAGGGATGATGAATGCTTGGAAAGCACAAAGTCTATATAAATATAAATATATAATAAAATGAAATGAAATGAAATAAAAATAAAATAAAATAAAATTAAAAAAATTAAATTAAATTAAATTATGCAGTGCTTTCGGTATTGGTCATCTTCTTCTTCTTGCGAGCATTTCGTTTCTCTCCAAAGTGCGCATCGTGGAGATGCTATTGTTGTTGTTGTTTTTATTGGTTGTGTTAGAAACTTGGTATCAAACTCATACACCCACGCCCCATATACATATTTACAAAACGCAAATCAAAGGAAAATACACCGTATTATTAGTATTATTACTTACCATGCTTGCAGACCGTTTTGCTGCTGTGACTTCGTTAAGCTCTTCAACGATATCATTGTCTTCAATCTTGTACTCCTCCATCTTTTTGTTGATTCTTTCTTCGATGCTCTGGATAAGCTGGACATCTTTTTCGGACACAATCGACAGTGCTTTACCGCCACGACCGGCTCTTGCGGTACGACCGACACGATGAATATAGTCTGTTGGGTCTCGGGGAATATCGTAATTCAACACCAGCTCTACAGATGGGATATCCAGACCACGACTTCCTACATCGGTAGACACCAGCACCTTGATAACCTCTGCTCTGAATTTACCGAGCGAATCTAATCTCTGCTGCTGTGTCATTTCGGAGTGTAGGGCCGTGCATCTGATCCCGAGTTCTTTGAGCATGACTGTGATCAACTCTGCAGTTGAGCATCGACCGCAGAAGATGATTACCGATTTTTCGGCAAAATCTGGGGATCGCAGAATGTGGGCCAAGTAGACCGTCTTGACCTGTGAAGGCACAAACACATAGAGCTGTTCTAGGGTTGAAACAGTCGAGACATCCATTGAGCACATGTGGACAAATGGCTTCTTTTTTTCGTCTTCTTCAGCGTCTCTGAGAGCTAGGATCGACTCAGTCATTGTGGCGGTAAACAAGAGGGTCTGACGGTTCTTGGGAAGGTGAGGTAAGATGTGACCCAGATCGGGTGCAAAGGTTGGTGAAAGCAAGCGATCGGCTTCATCCATCACAAGGAATTTGACACGAGACAAGTTGACTGCTCCAGAGCTGCTTCGGATATGGTCTCTCAATCGACCGGGTGTAGCGATAATAATGTGAGGACGTCTTGCTAATTCCAAAGACTGCTTCATCATATCTAAAATATATTAATATTAATATGACTATTAATTATTACTACTACCATTATTCTTAATGAACTTACCCAATCCACCTACAACTACACACTCTTTTAATCCAATGTTCTTTCCAAGAACTCTAAATTGTTCTGCAATCTGGAAGGCTAACTCTCTAATTTCAATATTAATTAATATAAAAAAAAATAGAATTCATTATATTTTTACTTTTCAAAACAATCGAATTAATAAAACAATTTCTGTATATATATGCTACCTTGTGGGTGTCAACACAAGGCCGAATACACCATATGGATCCTCTGATAATTTTTGCAACATTGGTAAAGCAAATGCAGCAGTTTTTCCTGAACCAGTCTTTGCGCCACCAATAACATCCTTGCCTAATAAAAAAAAGTTACAGTGCATAAATAGCTATATATAGAAGCTTGTATATATGTCTATATGTATGTAGAAAATTTGTTTATTTTACCTGCAAGAATAGGAGGAATACAAGCTCTTTGAATCTCGGTAGGTAACTTGATCTGCATAGATTTCAAGGTGTCTGTAAGCCAGTCATCAACACCCAATTCGCCAAATGTTGTGTTTGGAGGTGCAATGACATGTTCTTTAGGTGCTAATCTCTTTGTGGAATTAGCCACTCTACCACCACCGAGTGTCCTGGATTCAGTCATAATGATAATAAAGAGTAATAATAATCTATTTATTTATTTTTTAAAAAAAAAATGAAATATATATTTTATATATGTAATCTGTGTATGTATTTGAATTATATATTTAAAACTTAAACTCCGTCTTCAACTCTTTTTCAATAACCTTTTTTTCATTTTTTTTTCTTTAAAAAAAAGTGAAGGTGGCTTGTGACAGGCCAACGTCACATTTGACGGTTTTGGCTACTCGAAAAAATTTCGCGTATACCTCTTCCGCAGTTACAAAGGCGCAAGACCCCTTTTTACTCGTTTGAACCTCTTCTCTCTTTTTTTTTTGGAAAGACAAACATAATGGCCGACAAAGCTCCCGAAGTTGATAACACCACCATTGCCGACTCCAACGTCGTTGCCAAGTACAAGGATGCTGCCATCATTGCCAACGGTAACTATTATTAACATATAACGTATATGCAGTGAATACTATATTATCATTATTAAAATAAGAATAAGAACAATAAAATACAAATTTTATAATATTAAACGCGATATATACCATAAGAAAAAAAACAGCAGTAATAATAATGAATAATTTAAATAATCAAATATTTGTTCTTTGTGTACGTTACGTGTGTGCATATATTTATTAATATTACGTATTTTTTTTAATTTTCTTTAGCTGTCTTGGAAAAGGTTATCAAGCTGTGTGTTCCTGGTGCCAAGATCCTCGATATCTGCGTCCAGGGTGACAAGGAAATCGTTGAGGCTGTCAAGGGTATCTACAACAAGGGAAAAATGACCAAGGGTATTGGATTCCCCACTGCCATCTCCCTCAACAACTGCATTGCCCACTTCTCTCCTCTTGCCAGTGATCCCGAGGCTGAACTCACCTTGAAGGAAGGTGATATCGCCAAGATGTAAGTTTCATTTTTTCAGACACCCACAAATCTAATTAGCTAGTTAGCTGGCTAGTAAGACAAAGAAAGAATAAAAGAATGAGAGTGATATATGCATATATTATCTTTTGTCCGTTTTTAAAATCGACATGAAATTATCAATTTACGTGTCAAAAAGAATGAAGTACTTATTTCTTTGTTATACGTAAATTTCTATTCTATATAGCCAATTGGGTGCCCAGATCGACGGTTACTGCTCTTCCGTTGCCCACACTCTCGTTGTCGGTGCTACTGCTCAGAAGCCCGCCACCGGTGTCAAGGCCGATGTCATCCAGGCCGCCCACACCGCTCTTGAGGCTGTTGTCCGCATGATCCGCCCCGGTAACAAGGTAAATATTTTGCTTCAAAGTGAAAAAGGGAGATATAAAAAGAAAAAGAAGCAAGAAAACCTGCTGTGCGTGTGTGTGTCTAGAATACGCTGTGTAAACGCTCGTGTTTTTTTTTGCATATACGCATATCTATATACGTATATATATTCATGCTTGCTTGGTTTTATTGAGTGTGGGAAATAATTGAGATTTTAATTAAAAATTGTGTGTGTGAATTTTGAAACGCGTAACTTGTATAGAACATGGAAGTTACCAAGGTTGTTGACAAGATTGCTGAGGCTTACAACACCAAGGCTGTCGAGGGTATGCTTACCCACCAGCAACTCAAGAACGTCACTGATGGCAAGAAGCAGGTAAATTCAAATTTTATTATATAAAAAAGGGGAAATAAGAGAAATGCAATGTATATGTATATGCAAGCATGAGCATAAGCATGTATTGTGTGTGTGTGTGTGTGTGCGTGTGTATGGTAGTAATGGAATCAAAAGATGCGAGTTTAATGATCTTGGCACTCATATATATATTTATCTTTTATTTTGATTTTTTTAAATAAAAAGATCATCCTCAACCCCAGCGAGAACCACTTGCGCGACTTCCAGCGCATTGAGTTCGCTGAGAACGAGGTCTACGCTGTCGACATCTTGATCTCCAGCGGTGAGGGTAAGGTCCGCCAGTTGGACTCTCGCACCACCATCTACAAGAAGACCGATGTCCGTTACTCGCTCAAGATGGCTGCCTCCCGCCACGTCCTTTCCGAGATCCAGACCAAGGCTGGTTCTTTCCCCTTCTCTCTCCGCGATCTCGAGGATGAGCGCAAGGCTCGCATGGGTATTGTCGAGTGCGCCAAGCACCAGACCGTCCTCCCTTACGACATCATGTACGAGCGTGAGGGTGCCGTCGTTGCCCAGTTCTTGACCACTCTCTTGGTCACCAAGAACGGTAACATCATGGTCACCGATCCCCACTTCAACCCTGCTCTTGTCAAGTCCGAGAAGGCTGTCAAGGACGAGGAGATCCTCAAGTTGCTCCAGACTTCCTTCGAGGTTCCCGCCAAGAAGGCCAAGAAGAACAAGAAGAAGGCCACTGATGTCGCTGCTCCTGCTGCCGCTGCTTCCGCCCCTGCTGCTGCCGCCCCTGCTGCTGCCAAGAAGTAAAAAGAATACTAATAATAATAAAAAAAGAAGTAAAAAGAAGAAGAGATTTGTTACTTGATTTTCTTTTTCTTTTTTGTATATCTTTTGTTTATCCATAAAATAACAAATTCCATTTTTGTATCTAAAACAACAACAAAATAAATACATAAAACAAAAAGTATATATATATATACATCATATACATAAGCAAGAAGTGAAATATTGTAACGTGCTCTTTTATTGAATTGAATTGAATTGAACTATTCAAGTTTCCCTTCGAGAGAACGCCATTGACCTTTTACAAATATATATATATATAAGGTAAAACGAAAGGTAAAGAGTAAGTAAAAGAATATGTACAAATCAACTGTTAAATGACAAAAGAAAGACATCGCTGATATTATTTTGTATTGTATCTTAAATATATGTACGGATAATAGTAATAAATAGATCATTTCATTAGCTTACATTTTTGAACCATTGAAATTGGACAAGAAGGCATCTTCAAGGGCAGATTGTGTTACAGAATCTGTGGGGAAAATAAAATAAATCATTTAGTGACACACACATATCCAAACGGATAATTACTTATATATATATATATATATATATATATACGAATATCATTCCAATTGATTATCTAATATCTAACACCCACACATTTTAAACGGGTGATTTTATATATATGTATCTATGTATCTATGTATGTCCATCTAATGGATTATCTAATATCAATACACATGCACACATACACACATAAGCATGTATCTATCTATGTGCGTAAGTGGTGTATGGAATACAAATTACTATTCTGTTTACCTGATAAATCACTGTATGAAGAGCCAACTGAATCGAGTGCACTTTCATTCTCTTTCCAATCATCAGGCGTGGTTGGAGAAGTAGCTGGGACTGTAGTTTTAGTAATGGTTGGAGTTGCAGCAGTGGCAGTGGCAATAGTAGTAGTAGCTGCTGTTGTTGTGGTGGTGGTATTACTATTATTTCTAATTCTATTGGTATTGGTATTCGTACTGCTATTAGTAGCATTAACGGAATTATTGGTGTGTGAAACGTTTCCCAGAATACGAGACTGCCTATTCAATGATGATAAGAATAGCGAAGATCGTTCCGCCGTTCTGGGTGAGGTTGTACTGGCTGAACGCTTTGCCGAAGAAGCCGGAAAAGAAGAGAAGGAAGCCGGAGAAAGAGGAGAAGAAACAGAAAATGGTGATAATGAAGAAGGAGAAGGAGAAGAAGACGAAGGAGACGATGACGAAGAAGATGAAGAGTCAGCTGTAGCAGCCGCAGGTCGCTCGACAAGAATACTTTTAGAAAGTGGGAGTAAGAAACTATTGCTGTTTTGTTTACGGGCAGGTAAGAATGCTGGCTCGAGTTGTCGTCTCATGTTTGTAAAGTGTTGTCCAATACTATTACTACTACCACTACTACTACCACTACTACTACTGCCGCTACCGCCACCATTACTACTCTTGTTCTTTTTTTGCGCTTTGTTTTTATCATTATCATTATCGTTATCGTTATCGTTATCATTACTATCATCTTCCTCATCGCCGTTACTTTCACTTTCGCTATTATCATCTTCTAGAGATTTACTTTCATTTTGTTCTTGCTCTTCCCTATCATCTTCGTCTCTTTCTTCTTCATCATCATCATCATCATCATTATCACCTTGGTTATCTTGGTTATCTTCATCTGTGTCACTGATATTCCGTAACGGAATAGGAGTTTCTGGAGATTTTGTTTCAAGTGGGGGCTTTCTTGATTGAGTTTGCTGTTCTGGCTGTGATGATTGGGTAAGCGAATAAAATGGTCTACTGCCCTGGCTCGTGAAGCTCTTGTAAACTGACTCATCCCCAATACGTTTTCCACTATCCCCCAAAATACTACTACTGTTGCTATTGCCATTGCTGTTATTGCTATTGCTATTTTCGTATTCTCCAAACTGTGCATTTCCTACTCCATTAGTAGTAGTGGTAGTATTGGTTGCCATTCCTCTACGTGGTAGAATGTTTGACAGCGTGGATAGTACCATTGAATCAGCTGCTCCTAGGTTTACTATTAATAATAGTCATTACTATCATTTGAAATAACTCACTTGTTCCATCAGCCGCCTGCTGGTCAACGGATCTATCGAGACCATTCAATCCATATTCTCCAAAGGGTCTCTTTGGTTCTTTTTCAGAAAACAATACTCTTCTTGGCGGCTCATCATTTTCTGCTAGGCTCTTTCTTGACAGTAATGATGATGCTGAAGACGATGATGATGTTACTGGAACTACGCGTACGCATTAATAAAAGCGAAATGAAATAATAATAATAATAATAATAATAATAATAATAATAAGCTATATGTTACAGTCTTTGATTATCATTTAATTAATGTCATCTAATATACAAAGACCATCTCTAAATATATATTTAGTACCTATTGAATGTCTTTTTGTGGATCTACTGCTACTACTTGCTGAAGTAGGAATAATGGTTGTTGTTGTATTGGTACTAGCCTTGACTTCCCCAAGTCGAAGCTGTTGATGAATTCCACGTAACTGGGTTTCATAGATGAATGCAGCCTGACGAACCACGTATGCGGTTGGCACACCAAGTTGACCAGCAATAAAGCTCCCTTTAAATACATTTATATGTGTTGTTTACAGTAAAGATCGTTATAAAATATAATAGGACTCGTAGTAATAATGATAGTTATCAAGATAAACAGTACAAAACTAGACTAAACTGTGCAAATTTCGCGATTCTGCTTACAATCAGTTTGTTTCTGGCTCATGTACTTCCACAATTTATGCTCCATCTCATCTGTCCAGACCACCTAAATCAGGTTTATTGTTCATCACTAAATGAGCTTCGCTTTCTGTTTATACATACATACATACATACATACACACACAAAAATATACTATATAAAGAAAGAGGTGTACATACCGAGGGAGGTTCTTTGAATCCTGGAGGTCTCTTGCATGCTAGTCGAATAACGACATGTAATGGTGATGTTTCTTTATCTTGCATAAGCTTTTATTTCTTTTGCTTCAAGTTGAGCAAATAAATAAAAAATGAAAGTATTATAAATATATTATATGCCTGTATAATTATGTGTATGCCGTATGCTTTGTACTAAAAAAATAAATAATGCAAGCTGTAATATATATAATATAATATAAAAATGCCGCCAATTGGACCGTAGATTTGGTTTTCGGTTTTTGCACTCAACAAAAAGATAAATTCCATTCAATCACCCCCCAATAAAAGCCAAAACACGTGACCCACAAAGGTACAATTAATCAAATTACACAAGAACAAAGCACATAAGCTTATTTTGGTTTTTGGTTTTTGGGTTTTTTTTTTTTGGCTTTTCCAATTTGAAGAATTTTTTGTATTGAAAAGTTAGGAAAAATTTACAGCGGGAGAATATATGGTTCTATAGAATTCTTTTTTGTTGTTGGGGATTTAAGATGAGGGCTAATTTTTTTGATTTTTTTTGTTCAAAGAATAAAAGAAACAAAAAATAGTCTAAATCTTTTCAATTGAATTGAATTGAATTGAATTAAAAAGGGAATTGGACAATATTATTTAGTTCTTGGCGAACATCTTCTTGAGGTAGGCAGTGCTGTAAGACTTGGGGCGCTCGAGGGGCATACCAAGGGCACGATCCCAGATCAACTGGGAGGTGACACCGAGGGCGCGGGAGACACCGAACAAGACGGTGTAGTAGTCCTGCTCCTTGAGACCGTAGTACTGCAAGAGGACACCGGAGTGGGCATCGACGTTGGGCCAGGGGTTCTTGGTCTTACCGTGCTCGGTCAAGACTCCGGGAATGATGTGGTAGAGCTTGGAGACGAGGCCGAAGAGAGGGTCATCGGGCAAGTGCTTGAGAGCGAACTCACGCTGGGCAGTGTAGCGGGGATCGGTCTTGCGCAAGACGGCGTGACCGTAACCGGGAACAACCTGGCCACCGTTGAGGGTCTTCCACAAGTACTTCTTGATCTCCTCCTCAGAGGCGTCGACACCGACGGCCTCCTTGAGGTTCAAGGTCCAGCGGAGGACTTCCTGGTTGGCGAGACCGTGGAGGGGACCAGCCAAACCGTTGAGACCAGCGGCGAAGGAGAGGTAAGGATCAGACAAAGCGGAACCGACCAAGTGAGTGCTAAACAATTGTTATGAGTATTAGTTATGTATTTTTTTTTAAAAAATAAATAAAATAAAATATAAAATGAATTTTGAAAATTTGAAAATTTGAAATTTTTTGGTGATTATGTAATTTTAGCATGTGTTTCCCTTTTGGAAAAAGTGGAGGGGGGGTGGGGTGGGGTGGGGTTTGTTTATGTTTATAATTTTTTTTTGGATTTTTTTTGGAAAAAAAAATTGTAAAGACTTACGTGTGGGCAGAGACGTTACCACCTTCGTGATCAGAGTGGATGGTGAGGTAGAGACGCATCAATTCAACAAAGTCCTTGTTACCCTCGAAGCCGAGGAGCTTGGAGAAGTTGTAAGAGTAATCCTTGTCGGCATCGATGGAGGCCATCTTTCCGTCAGCGTAGACGTTGCGGTAGATGCGGGCGGCAACCTTGGGGAGCTTGGCGATCAAATCCATGGTGTCCTCGAAGGTGGTATCCCAGTACTTGGACTTGTGGATACCCTGGGAGTAGGCCTTGGCGAACTGGGAGTCGTGCTGGAGAGCGTTGACGGCAACAGAGAACTGAGACATGGGGTGGAGGGTCTTGGGGCAACGATCGATGATCTCCTCGACGAACTCGGGCAAGTCAGAGCGGGCGGCCCACTCGGCAGAGAGACCCTTGACCTGCTCGGCAGTAGGGACCTCACCGGTAACGAGCAACCAGAAGAGAGACTCGGGAAGAGGCTCAGCACCACCCTCGGCGGCAGGGAGAACCTGCTGGCACTCGGGGATGGTCAAGCCACGGAAACGGATACCCTCCTCAGCATCGAGGACGGAACCTTCCCAGACGAGACCCTTGATGCCGCGCATACCACCGTAAGCCTGGTCAACAGTGACCTCACCGAGGACCTTGTTACCATACTCCTTCTTGAAGGCCTTGACTTCCTCCTGCTTCTGGGGGATAAGCTCGGCAAGACGCTCCTTCAAGGTCTATTGTACAAAATAATGTCACATAGATTGCTTTATAAGTAAAATGATCTTTTTTTCCCAAAAAAGTGTGTCCATCTTTGGTTCTTTATCCTCTTTATCCTTTGTCCTCCTGTCCTCTTATTTTTCTGTGTTTAAGTTAATTCTGTACCTGAGCCTTGGAGGCATAGGTGCGGGTGGCACCGATGGCAGCGGCGGGAGCAAAACGGAAGGCAGCAGGGCGAGCAGCCTGAATAGAGCGTGTAGATGGTTTATGATTTGTGATTTGATTTGTGGTTGTGATTGTGATTGTGGTTGAAATACAACAGTTGGATTGTTTAGATGAAAGAGATTGTTAGTGCATACGGACATCATAATAATTGACGCGACATGACGTGTAAACTAGATGATAGTATTGAAGTCTTGATGGGGTTGCTACATTACCTTGGAGAGCGAGGCAAAAGCGCGAACGGAAGACATTGTGATAATGGAGTCGAACAAGAGAAAAAGAAAAGGAAGGGGATGGAGGATGAATTAAGGATTATATAAGAAAATTAAAAAAATAAAAAAATAAAAAATATAATGGGTACATAAATTAAAGTGAATTAAAATTAATTATATAAAAAAAATTATTATTATATTATAAGTATAGTAATATATCAGCCGTGTCCGGTTAAACGATTCTTCTGTACTTTAAAATATATATATATATATATATATAAATATATACACAAGCAATATTCGGATATTATAAATGGAAACTTAATCATCATCATCATCATCATCATTATCAGTATCATCGTGGCCCTTTTCCTCTATATAATTTATATATATTTGTATGTATGTGTGGAGAACTTGTAATATATATATATGTATATATTAACTACCTAAAATATGATTGGCTGGGAATATCACTTTTTATATCAAATTACAATATATATATACATCTTTATTATCTGATTTTCCCTGTCTGTCTGTCTGTCTGTCTGTCTTTCTTTTTTTCCCCCATTGTATTTGGCACAGGGGTGCGGGAAACAAGGGGCTGGTTTTCATTACTTTAATAAATAAAAATACATTTTATACAGCCAAGGAACTAAATAACTAAATAACTAAAATAGATAATACAAGTCAATACAAGACAAAAAAAAAAGGTACACTTCTTTATGTCAATTTTGGTCTTTATTTCTATTAGATATTTTAGATATTTTAGATATATACAATCTCATTTACTAATCTATCAACTTCATAATCTAACCCATGTCACAAAACCACAGTCAGGCAACCTGTCTTCCCCACCTTTTTTTGGGGGGGATTACTGATGTCACATCAATGGATTAAAAAGAAATAAACAATATATTATGATTATTATCCTTTAGTTTGTGTCTATACATTATTATTATATTCTTATAGAAAATAAAATAAGCATATAATATATCGAAATCTCTACCTACAAATAAGATTACTCAGGCAAAAATGTTCAAATCGCACATATATAAAATAAAAATAAAATAAAATCAATTCAGATATATATTAAACACATGTGAAAAGATATAAAAGAAAAATTGTACACTTCTTGAAATTAGCTCAATTGTGTTAAGCTCAGGAGAATACGGTAAAAGATACTAAAAGCCATAAGATTGTTGTAGTCGAATTAAAATTACTTTGCGGTTTGGAGTAGAAATATTTGCCCAACTTCTTGAGCTCTCTTTTTTTTAGTTTTTTTTTTTTAAAAAAATTCCGGTCAACCATCAATTCATTTCTCTTTAATAGAAAATCGTTGACAATCTTTAAGACTTGTATATGTGTAGTAACATTTGATAACACTTCTGGGTTTAATTATCTGTATTGGTTGAAAAGTGCTATATATCCGATAAAGCCTTTTAGAATGTTTGGCTGTCAGGATATTCAAGAACTTAATCGATTATCTACCTTTTGGCAGAAATAAGCAAACAAATGAACAAAAAAAAATCAAAAAGAACTATAAACCAACAAGGTCCAATGGTTCCGTAAGGAAGAAGTCGTCGATGCCTTAAATAGCAAAATATGATCCATTCTGATGTTCACGCATAGTGGATAGAAAGTAATACGTCTTATACACGACTTCGTTTGGTCCAATCAATTGGACACTATCAAATGGCAAAGAATTAATGACAAACAAACAAACAAACCAATACACAATTCCCTTCACCTTGCCATCAAAAGGCGTTTCATCTAGAGTATTTTCTTATCTCAGGTTCAGGTATAGCCCCCGCTTGGTCGCTGGCTGAAAATGAGTCAATACCCTTTCTACCGTATTTAAATATCTTCGCATCTCCAAACACACAAGCTCTAGTCACGGCGTCCACAGTGTATAACATATGGACAGCCATTTTCCCGAAACATAAAGCAGCCAAGGCAATTATAGGTGCCACCTCATTTTGTAGAGTAAACCGTTTTATTTATTTTTCTTAATGTATTATAGCTAACAGAATTTTCTCTCTTTCATGAATACTGATCCAATCAATCGTTTGCATAGTGCATTGTAATAAAGCCGGCAAATAAATAAAAAGAACAACAGCAACAACAATAGTAAAATATACAATATCCACACACTTTCTACATATATATATATATATTTGATGCTTAGATACAATACACAATAGTACTGCATGAATGCCTTTATATATGCTATTGGAAACTCTACAATGAGTGAAGACAAACTACTTTGGTTCTAAAACCGAGTCCGGATCTGGTTCCATTAACCCACTCATTTTCGACAACAATGTAATCATTTTCTTTGTTGGTCAATGGCCTTGTTATAATTTTGGTGTTCAAGGTTGCGAATTACGGATTTTACACATCGTCTCTATCGATTTAAGGCATTGGAAGAGAAAAAAGACATTTGCCCAAGATAAAACAATATATATATATGGAAACTCTTTATCGGACACTTGCCCACACAAACAAGAAAAGTCAATTGATTTTACTCCGCATAATTATGTGACATCACTAACAAAATATGATAAAAAGAAAATATAGAGATAAAACAAAAAAAAATATACAGACTTAAATCTATATATAAGAATTAAAGATACCTGTGCTACTTGAGAATGAATAGAATTATATTGATAAGATAGATATACATTTTCTCTCTCTCTCTCTCTTTCTTTCACTTTCTCTCTCTCTCTCCTTTTTAAGAAATACAAAACACAAAACACAATATATAATGAGCTTATTACCTATTGAAAAGATTAATACAGCATCGCCAAAAGTGTTTGTTGAGGCTGTCAACACCTTATTCGAAGTTGCCCCACCATTGGCTCAGAAACTGTTATCAGCCCGACCCTTTGAAAGCTATAGTCAGTTGATCGACTATGCAGAGTCGCTCTGTCTTGGCTCGACGTTTAGCGAACAAGAAAAGCTTGACATTATTAATGCACACCCTCGTATTGGAGAAAACAAAACAAACCTATCGGCCATGTCACTCAAAGAGCAAGGCTACAGCCCTCAGTCAACTCTATCTGCTGAAGATCAACAAGTAAACGACACTCTTGCCAAACTCAACAAGGTAAAAAATTAATATATGCGTGCATACTTACATACACATATATTCTCACGATGACCAACAAATTAAATCTATCCCATTCAAAAATAATAATAAAAATAATAAATATATATATATATATACACATATACATATAATATATATATATAAAGGCGTATGAAGATAAATACGGTTTCAAATTTGTGGTGTTTGTTGCCGGTCGTCCTCGCTCTCAGATCATTCCAGTAGTTCAGGAACGTATTGCAGCCAATGATCGATCCAAGGAACTGGAGACTGGTTTGACAGACATGATGCTTATTGCACGCGATCGTCTCAAGAAATCTACAAATGAAAACAAGCTCTAAAAATCATATGAAATTAAATTAAACTAAATTAAGCTATTATTTTATTTTATTTTGAAACAAATAAATAAAATGCCAAGTGGCTTTTCAAGCACCCACCAACGTCCTAAATATTGGCGATGATTTCCGTATTTAATCAATCCCACAATACCTTTATCTAAAGTTCTCTAACAAATTTTGTCACTAACATTTCATTTCCGATTTTCACTGCCAAACTGCTATAATTCAAACGGTCCAAAAAAAAAAAAGCAAAAACAAAGAATTGGAGATGGGTTATACAATGAAATAATTGAATTTTATCAAAATTGTAATAGTTTCTTCTTCCACTTCCAATAATAGCAACATCAACAAGTTTTAAGAATCAACTGATTATGAATTAGTTCTTTTTGCATTCAAAGCTCTAGAACAAGCAAATCAAGAAAAACTGCTGACTAATTAAAGCTTTGCTTCATTTTCAATGCGTATCGCAATTGTATAGCACTGATCTGTAACTGCTGTCTCTGATAAGTTTGGACAACAAAAGAAATCAACAGACTTTTATTGAGCTTTGAAGATGAAACCGAGTTGTTCCTCCAATTTACTATCCCCATAAATTTATCTGCGCGACAAGTTTATGACATACTACCAAAAACAAAATCTATTCTGGGAAACTTGGCACCCAAATTTGCTTGACGACGATGCCTGCAATACTCGTCCAACCATGACATTTCGATATCACTATCGTATGAACCGAACATCTTTCAATAAACTGTGTTCGCTCTTAAAACAACACCCTGCCTTTCAGCATACGGCTCACAATGATACGCTTATTGAGCAGCAAGTAGGGCGTGCTCTGTGGAGATCTTCTGGCTGTCATCTTGGACATATGATGCAGAAGAGCTTTCTTGGTTTTGGACAAGGCTTATACGCCAACTTTACCAACAGATTTCTTGAGGCAATCACGGGGATAACGAGCCAGGTCATCCATTGGCCAACAACAATTGAAGAAGTTCGGCAAGCTTCGTATGATTTCGAGTATCCAGAAGGAGAGTTTACCGAACCTGGAAAAAAGAAGATGCCAGGTTGTATTGGTATTGTGGATGGCAAGCTGATCAACATCCACAGACCAGCCAGCAACCCGGAATCGTACCGAGATCGTAAGGGAAACATTTCCCTGAACATCATGGCTGTATGTGATGCCTTCCGGAGGTTCACATACGTGTACATTGGAGAGTCAGGTAATATTAATCTTAGAAATAGTTTTTGATTATTTATTAAATGTAAACATAGGGCGATCCAACGACAAGAGGGTATTTAACCGTAGTGAATTGCTTAACTACTGTGAAAATCCCAACATATATTTTAAGAATGATACTTACATGTTGGGAGGTATGTTATTTCACTTATATTTTAATTCATTAAATTAACGTTTCATAATAGATTCAGGGTTCCAGTTGAGAAACAACTGCTTGATCCCATACAGTGCAAGAGATCTGAGCAATGTTGATAGCGAGGTTCATAGCGACAGAACAAAATACAATACTTCCCAATCTACTGTGAGAACTGGAATTGAGAGAAGCTTTGGTGCACTCACAACACGTTGGCATTTTCTCTTCAAATACGTCTACATAAAAGATCCTGAAAGACTAGTGAAGGTCATCAATGCTTGCTTTGTTCTCCATAACATATGCAAAGAGAACAATGACGACGACAACTTTGAAAACCATGTCTTCGTTTTGGGAGGTCGTCTGATCGATGTTAATGACGACATTGCTGTTGATATTGGAGAAGAGCATATTGAAAGAGATAGACTAGACACTATTGAGGAGCAAAGAAGTCAGATTGGAGGGTATCAGAAGAGGGAGAGAATTCTTGCAGATGCCAAACAATATTCTGACGAATTCAAATAATAATAAATATATGTATTTTACAAAATTTTATTCATTATCATTATTGTTATTATTTCTAGAATCAAAACGTCTCTTGAGTATATCAAATATGGAATTCATTTTAGTATCACTCGCACTAATATACCAGGTGACCTCTCTAATATCATTACTGGCATTGGCAGTCTCCCTTCCTGCCAGGTCAATACACCCAAGCAAAGCTTCATCTTATGCCCGAAAAACAGAAAAGCTCTCCTGTCTTTGCTCCACATTTCTAGCATTGATTTCCTCGGTGCAATCCATGCTCTCACCCCCTCTTTAATCAATTCTAGATCTGGTTTGGTGGTGGGGGATCTCTCGACTGTTTTTTTTCAATCATGTCGTTATAATGGCATCTTACTGCACCACCAACCGAGGTCCTAATGTCATTCATAAACTCCTCCCTTTCCTCCAACAGGTTATTTCAGCTTTCTTCTCCAGAAGGTATATCCTCCGTCAGTACCTCGGTTGGTACCTCAGTAGGTTGCTGCTGGGTTTCTGGAACAAGAGTCAATATCTGGCTTTCAGAAGAGAATGTTGCTGTAGACATTACCTGGGGGCCACCCTTCAGGATATCCCACATATCCTTGTAATCCATGAAGTTGGTGTTTGGTGCCACTCCATTCTTTCCAGTTGACAGAAATCTGTCAAATTGCTTCTGGAATTTTCCCTTCAGGCCCTTCCACTTCTTCTTAAGGGCATTGAACTGCCTTTAAACAGCATCCCATGTATTTGCCTCAATATGCATTCTTCTGTCACTGTTCTGGATGCTTCGCATTCTTGATAGCTCGAGTGCTTTATCGTAGCAGTTGATAAGCCTCTGCTCATCCAGTAAAGCCTAGTTTCTTCCTCTTGGTCTTGTCAAAGATCGGGCTACAGCAGAAACAGATGGCTCAATTTCATCTTCGTTCTGGGTTTCCACTTCATCCATATCATACTCATCATGAATATAAGATACATTGCGATCAGGAGACAGGGATTAGGGCTAGGGGTTGAGCAATTCAGCTCACTTTCATCCTTCGTAGATCATCCCAAATACTAGTAGAACTTGTAGTTCTATTGGCATTGGAGGTGTTGGTGTTTGCGTTGTAGAAGTTGATGTTACCCTTTTTTTAATTAAGTAGATAAAGAAGTGTTTTACGTCTCGGTACCTCATTTTTATTACATTAAAACCATACATTAATATGACATCTTTTTTTGTAATTTTAGTAGTGAAAAACTAAACTGCTTTTGTGCTTTTTGTGTTTTATCTAAACCGCTTTTGGAATTGAAAAGTTTGGCAGAACTTTGGCGAGGGCAAAAGTCGAACAGCGATCTTAGGGGACGGGGGGTTTTTGGCTATGGGGACGGGGGGTAACGGCACCGCACAATTTAAGGTGACTGCGAGTCCGAGGCCCGGCTATAAAGTGTCTTGAAGAACCCCCCGTCCCCATTCTTTATAAGCACACCCTTGTCCCCATCATTCATAAGCACACCTTGCTCCATCGTTATAAGCACACCCCTGTCCCCATCTTTAGATCATTCCAATTTCCCGGGAAAAATAAAAACACCCCCTTTCTTAAAGTCATTAACATTTAGTTGTAAGAATAAAAAATAATATTTTCAAATAACAAGATATGATGCCTTTTTTACGTTATGTACATTGCATACATTGCATACATTGCGTACATGAATCAATAAAAATACTTATATAACTATAGTGCTCTTTTATTAAATATGAACACCAACTTCAATACCCCTATTGAGAAGATGTACTCGCTTAAAACAACTCTCTCATTCCCCGAGAATGATTATCCTGACAAGCAGAGTGTTCTTCAAGCCATAAACGATTACGCCCTTTCTAATAACTTCACCGTTAAGATTAAGGACGGAAAATTCCCTATTCTTCACATTGCTTGTTCAAAGGCTGGTGTTTATCGTGACAAGCGCAATATAAGTGATGAGAAAAGAAAGAAGACGCCCAACTCTTCTCTTACTGGATGCCCCTATCTCTTAAGATTTTCTTATAAGAAGAAGAGCGAAAGATATCTTCCTTTGCCCGCCTATGGGGAAAACGAACATTGCCACAACCACCCTGTCACCCCTGAGAATTTGGCTTCTTCTCACCAAGGAAGAATGTCTCTTTTGACTGCTGAAGATGCCACTATTGCAAAGACAATGTTGGAGAATCACGCCAAGTCCCGTGATGTTCAGAAGGCAACAAGTGACAAGGTGACAGGAATGAGAAAGCTGAGGATCAGCGATATCAACAATCTCAAGTACAGTGCTACTCGTGGTGATGAGGAGTCTGCCCATGGCGCTACTGAGCTCATCAGAACAATGGAAGCAAAGGGATTTTCCGTTCTCTACGAGTTTAATGAGAGAAATAGACTCACTCATATATTTTTTACGAACGATATAATGATCAAGAGAGCTCGACGTTTCCCCGATGTCTTTATTGTGGATGCTACATACAAGACAAACTGCGCGAAGATGCCATTGGTTTGCGTAGAGGGTGTCAGTAACCTAGGTGGAGAAAGGTTGAAGAGCTTTCCTGTGGCCTTTGCATGGGTAGCCGATGAGACAGAGAAGAGCTATGTTTGGTTTGTAAAGTCTCTGAAAGCAATTGTTTTGGTGGGGGTTGATAAAGCCCCTATATTTGTTACAGACAAATGTAAAACATTGATGAATGTGCTCGATTCCGAGTTCCCCTTGGCCAAGAAGCTTCTGTGTGGTTGGCATATGATCAACAACATTGCCAAAATGGCAAAAAAAAACAATGAAGCCAGGAAAAGAAAAAGAGTTGTGCACACATTTAGTCAACAAAATGATCTTCGGAGATAAACGCGATGTCTATGATGAAAATCTTGAGCTTTTCAAATTGCTGTCATCTCGGAAAGATTTCCAAAGTAAAGAGCAGCTGGAAGACAATAATGATGATTCTACGAAGGTTGTAGAAAAAAGAACTCTGGAAAAGTACTTTGAAGATGAGTGGATGCCATGCAAGGAAAAGTGGGCTGGCTACCTCACTAGTCAATTAAAACATTTTGACTGTGTGACAACACAACGTGTTGAGAGTGGCCATAATGCTCTGAAAAGAAAAATCTCAGCTCTTCAGTCATTGAACTCTTCATTTGAGCAAATTTGCTCCTATCTTCTCCAGTTCGAGGGCGACTATCAGGACCTTGAGTTGAATGAGGCAACTATCACAGATGCCAGAATATACCATGAACCTCGCCTCTGTGGATTGATTCACCACGTCTCCAGAATTGGTTTGATCACCATCCGTGCTGAGCTTCTAGAAGAGGGTGTACCTGGTGAGCTTTGCAATTGCAGAGTAAAAGTGGTGTTTGGTCTTCCTTGTTGCCATGATCTGCCAAGAGATCGTATGTTGCTATTATCAGACATTCCTGAAAGATGGATTCTGTCTTCTTCTTTGGGTGAACGTTTGAAGCAACTGGAATGTGACGTTTCTCTACAGAAAATCGACGTTAAAAAGCCTGCCCTGTGGGTGAAATGTATAACAAAGCTTGAACAATTGTTTCGTCAGTGTGAAGGGAATCAACAAGTCCAGAATCTTATGGCAATGGTTGATGAACTTGTTGACAATGCTGGTGAAATAATTGACCATCCAAATGTTGTATTTCCTTTGGCAAGTGAGGTCAAAGCTCCTGGAAGACCTAAGCATGTCAAAAGGAAAACTGCTCTCCCAAAGGACTTTGTCCGTCACAAGCACAGACATCTCCTTGTGCAAAAGAACAAAGTAAGCATGCAACATACACAAACATGATTTCACAATCTAATACATATTTATTCTTTATTTCTTTAGAATGATATCAGAAGTATTTTGAAAGAAGGACTTAAAGAAGTGATGAAGGAGTTCTTAGAGGAGGAGCCTCTCAAAAAAAGTAATTTATAATTGTTTTTTTGTGAAATTACAATGTAATATCTAATGCTTACTATTTCTAGTCATAAAAGAAATAAAAAAAGAAACCCAATTCGCTGAAAAACAAGAGCATCTCGAAGAAGGTAATTTTTGATAACTTATAAATGAATCACAAAATATTTTGTATGGTTTGCTCACACATTGCATGTTTTCTCTATAGCTAAAACAACCAATTTCACTAAAAAGCAAGAGCCTCTCAAAGAAGGTAACCGATAAGATATTTTACTAAAATTAAATGCTAAATGTTACATTGTTTTTTGTTTCTTCTTAGCTGAAAAATATTCCTCTGGAATTAAAAGACCTAAACATCTCCAAGACGACTACTGGTACGATTTGCCTAGTCCAAAAAAACAAAACAAAAATGTGCATGACTTTGCTCTGCCTGCTCAAATCGACCAAGCCGCCATTTCGTTGACGTTTAACCCCAAGTCCGATGGTTGGTGTGGTTTCCGTGTATTTGCACACCTGAAAGAGGGTGGAGAGGATCAGTTTCCTTTGGTGAAGAAGAAGATGTTGGCCACGATGGCAACCCACAGTAAACTTTACAAGCACAACTTTGGCATGTATGTTGCCAAAGTGACAGAGGTCATTGCCTTTGGCTCTGAGATTGACCCTGCTCTTGGGGAAAATATCCCATCTTGCCCTTCCTCTATGTGGTTCTCTGCACCAGACTGTGCTCAGATAATAGCTGACACCTATAACAAGCCTGTTTGTGTGTACTCGGACGATCGAAGCATCTTGGCTGTAACTTTCCTTCCCCTCCATGATTGGAAGCCTCTCAAAAGAAAGCCATTGCCGATGGTCTTGCACCATGTACATGGGTGCCACTGGACAATAATTAAAGTGAAGCCTCATGTACATTGGTTCTGGCCTGAGGTAAATGCGCTGTATTTTGATGCTATCCATAGAGGGAGTATCATTGACTGCTTTTCCACAAGTTGGAATCATTGGGGTCAGTTCCCAAAGAACAAGTCTTATCTTTTACCCTCCACTACTACAACTACTACAATTACTACTACTGCCACTAACTCTCCTACAAATTCTCCCATAAATTCTTCCAATATTATTGACCTCACACATATATAACTTATCTATCATGGCTCTTTCCACTAACACTCCGGAACCACCAGGGGTCAAAAACCCCTCCACCACTGGCTCATCTCCACCATTGCCAACCTCATTCACACCAATCTCACCCTCTTTGACACCTCTTTACTCGGAAGTAACTACTCAGAACGCACTTCCACTTCTCGAAAAGCAACCTCATGTTATCTTCAGCTCTATGAATAACACGACCTCACGTACCTGGCGTGTAGGGTCCTCTAAGTTTTCAGTTTTTTTCACCGTCCCACCCAAATCCTCACCCAAGTTTGACCCTTTCTGGAGAGCTCTTCTCTCAGCCTATCCTCGCGAGGTTAACATGGGCATCACTCTTGGCTCACGCTCTTCCCCTGATACATGTGAACTCCATCTACCTACCAGTGCTGACTGCAAGCGAGTGTGCTCTCAACCTTTGGTAGTCGGCGATTTGTCTTTCCCCGTTCAACCTGCTGTTCCCATTGGCACAATTGTTTGCCATGTTTTCCTAACCAAGCTTCCTTGTGTTCCTTATCATGACCTGGCTACACAACTCGCCAAATGTATGTCTCCTTTTGGCAAAGTGTGGGAGATCGCCATTCATGAATCATATGGGTTTTTTGATGGTTCTGGCTATGTTGTCCTCGCCAATACACCTACCGACAATGTGCCATCAGATTATCTGACGTACCAAATTGCATACAACAATACGCAAAAGATTCTTGGTAAGTGGCCTTCCATGGGCTCCCACTGCACCTACTGTAAGAAAATGGGGCACGACGTTGCAAAATGCACCAAATGCCCAGCCGAAACCCAAATGTGTTTTGGATGCAACAAGACTGGTCACTTACAAGCCAATTGTCCATACATTACCGATCCTTCCAAGACATCCAAGACGTCCAACAAGTGCTCCTGCCACCCCAACCGCAATTCGAAGCTCGATCGCCCCATCATTGTGCCCAAGCCTTTGATTCCCACTGAGCTCTCACTCATCTATGGAGGATCGGAGGCCTCCAAGCACAACCCTCGTCAACCTGCTTTACGTGAGTTGTCTAAGCTGTCTCCCACAAAGACCACCTTTACTCTACTGACACCAACTGAGACGCCCACGTCCTCCGGCCCTCGTCCTCAAAGCCATTCTGTTGACACCCCCATGCGTGGCTGGGACAAAGAGATAGACGACAGAATGATACCTAATCTCATGGATAGAGATGAGGCTCAGGCTCTCTGACTCTAGTCTGCCTCTCGGCACACTCATCTCCGTTTTTCCTGGCTGGCACGTCCAACAGGCCGCAATACATCTCTCTCTCCTCCTCGCTTTACTCACCCACAAACCACAAAAGCCCTTGGCACTGAGGCCAACATTAACCAATGATTAAAATAGGCACTATGAACTGTAGGGGTCTACCCAAAGTTGGGCACCCTGAATCACGCTCCTTTTTCATACGCCATTTACGCTTGCAGGGAATCAATATTTTAGCCCTGCAAGAAACTTATGCCTCATCATCTATGCTTCAATCTACCTTTGACCAACAATTTCGGTCCTCTTCATCATTATGGTCTCCACACTGCAGTGTTGTATGCCTTTCCCCTCACATTATCTTCACTGACCCTCTATTTAGCCCATGTGGCAGGTGTATCACGACAACTATCACGCATGTGGATAATAATTTTTCGCCCTTCAGGATAGGCGTCATCTATGCGCCTGCTTCCCAAACTCCATGTTATTGTTTTCTTGCCTCTTTACTGTCCACTCCTGACCTCATCCCTCCCAATCCTTCAAACTTTATTCTATTGGGCGATTTTAACCATGCAATTCACTCACACTATGCTCTCAGACGTCGTGCTCCAGCTGACTGACTACAGTTTATAGATACCAATATGACTGACTGTATCACTTCTCATGGCCAGCACCCGCAGCCTACGTTCCACCAAGTCCTGTCTTCCACCACCATTGACTACATCCTTGTGTCCTCAGACCTTCACCCTCACACTACAGACCCACAAGTGAGCTATATTCATCAGAAATGGTCTGATCATTGTCTGGTTGCAGTCAGTCTGTCCCTCCCTTCAACCAAGTCTTCTGGTAAGGGACTTTGGCGTGCTAACCCTTGCCTAGCACAATCACTTTCGTTTCATACCAATCTCAACACTCTTCTCTCCACCCTCGTTCCTGCCCTTCGTGCTGATCTTTCTCCTCAAGCCCAATGGGATGCGATTAAGCTCGAAGTCATTCATTTTGTTAAATGTTTCTCTCGCCACCTTCGCCCCTCTCTGAACGACCTGGAAACACGCCTACAAAAATGACGGGACTGACTCATTCACCGTTTCCGCCACCAACCTGCCCAGAACTTCCAACTCCCAATTGTGGAACGATTGTTGCAGCAAGTCCAACTTGAATGGGTCGAGATTATGGCTCTCAAGGCCGGGAAACACTGGCAGGAAAAGGGTGAGACTTCTGCAGGATACCTCAAACGCACTATTGCCATTCGCCAATTCCGCAAAGCCATTGCAAGCCTCTGTCACCCTGTTACAAATGACATTTGCACCACACCTGACGCCATGACTGAGGCCGCAGCAGTCTTATATGAAGGCTTGTACACCCCTGATCCTATAGACCACTCTGCTGTGGATGAGCTGCTCTCTCATTTGCCTTCATATCTCCATTTGCCAGAACTTGCACAGAACTATATGACTCGGCCATTCGCTCTCAACACAATTTGGTCAGGCGCTGCCCACTCTCCCAGCTCTAGTAGCCCGGGCCCAGATGGTTTGCCATATGAGATTCTCTGCCTCATTCTTGCCCATCCCGTGTGTGGCGACCTCGTTTCCCAGATATATAACAATGCCTTGTCAAAGGGAATCTTTCCTCCTTCTTGGCAGTCCACTTGTGTCTGCTTGTTGCCAAAAAAAAGCGATCTCAGTTCTCTGAAGAACTGGCGTCCCATCACCTTGATTAATACCGATGCAAAAGTGTTTACCTGTCTCATGAATGCTCGTATGATTTCTGCTGTTACCACACTTATCACTCCATATCAAACTGGTTTTATTCAGGGTAGATTTATAGCTGATAATGGAATGCTGACTCGTTTGGTCATGGCACAAGCCGCGAAGGATGGATCCTCAGGGATTGGCTTGCTCTTGGACCAGGAAAAGGCTTATGACCGAGTACACCCAGAGTATTTTTGTTGAGTGCTCGCTCATTTCAACTTCCCTCCTTCCATCATTAATTCTGTCTCTTCTCTATTTTTCTCTACGCAGCTACAGATTAATGTCAATGGCTTTCTCTTGCGCCCTCTTATGCAAGCCTGTGATCTTCAACAAGGGGATCCTCTCTCACCAATTTTCTTCAACCTAGCTTTTGAGCCTTTGCTTCACCACGTGATACACGATCCTCTGTTCCTCGGTGTCCTCCCTTCTGTCCCTCCCACTCTTCCCTCTTTACCTCCTGTCAAACTGCTGGCTTATGCCGATAACCTTTTGGTGTTTCTTCTGGACACGGATCACATGTCTTGACTTCACCACCATCTCAACACATATGCTGCCACATCTAACGCTCACATAAACATGCACAAGACTCAAGTCTTCTCCCTTTCAGGATCGCCACTCCCCGACTGGAATACTTTCCTTCGTGCATACAATGTTACTGATTGGCATGATCGTACATCACCTACTTCTCTCCAATATCTTGGTTTTCCATTATTTTCCTCTATCACTCAACGAGACTCCTACGGGACCACCCTCCTGTCAAAAATTGAGACCTTTTGCAGTATTCATGGATCACGATCTCTTTCCTTTTGTGGGCAGGCAACCATCATGAACTCTCTTGTACTTTCTCAACTATGGCACGTCCTTCATGTGGTTTCGTTCCCTTCCGCCTTCCTTGACTGAGTTCGCTCCATTGTGCACAGGTTCTTCCGTGTCAACTCTTTTCCTCCCATTGCTTTTGAAACTCTCTGCTTGCCCCGACTACAGGGTGGTCTTGGTATCTTGGATCCTGGTATACAGCAATGTGCTCTCCAACTTCGCTGGCTGAAGCCCCTTATCCGTAATCCTCTACTGCCTCACGGTCTTGTTCCCCAATGGTTCTCCACTCTTCTTTGCTCCGACGTCCCTACCATTGATCCTCTTCTTCTCTTACTCTTTCTGGACTGTCATCCTTGCAACCATCGCACCCTTGACTCCCCACTGCACCTGGTTCTGAAGGCTATGGATACTCTTCCCTGAAACTCTGACAGAGTGGTGCTCAACCTTTCCAGTTGTCTCATCCTGCTGTTGTCTTCTATGATATCCAGTATGCCCTCTCACCCTCCGTATCGACCTGCTTGGCGTGATTTGCAAGTCCACCATCTATACCAAATCGAGTCCAACTTGGATATACTCACACCCATCACTCCCTCTCATCCTTTACCCCGTTCTGTCACACTTAACCGCATCCTCAACAGAATTCGCGATCATACAATGGTCTTGCATCCCATTCTCTTTCGAGCATGCATTCCTTCTTTTGTACTGGCATTCCAACAGCCAGATCTTCCTATTCGCAACGGGTCGTCCATTGACCTCCAGCCACTTCTGTCAGCCCAACTTCATGGTCAGACCTGATCCCGGCTCACCATGTGCTCTTACCGTTCTGCCTGCTCCCATCAACTGTCTGATGCTCATCCCATCCACCCTCCTCTCATCCCACAACAACTTCGCTCCTTCTGGTCTTTTGCCCTCCCTCACCGGGCTTGGAATGTCTGGTTTCGCAGGTTGCACAATAAGCTTTTGTGCCAAGCACTTCTGTACTGCATCATGCCATCCACCATCTCTTCTCCTCTCTGCACTATGTGCCAGGTGTCCATCAAGATGCAAGAACATTTTCTTCTTGCTTGCCCATTGAAATCTGCTGTGTGGACAGGCATTTGGTTGGAATTCTTCAGCACCGTCCCTCTGCCCTCTGTCCTCTCAAACGCTTTCCAATCCTTTGTCTTCCCCCCCACGCTTAACCCTGCGATCCCTGCTTCCTCCGTCTTTGGCCTAACTATCCTGGCTATTTGGGATCACCACTGGTCTTTCCACTTTAACTCTGTCCCTTTCCTTTCCTCTGTGGTGCTCCACACTGCGTGCAAGTCAATTTCTTGTCTCTGCTCTGAACTAGAGCTGGACTCTCCATAACTCCTCCATTTTTTTAAAACAAAACAAAACAAAAACAAAAATAACCATAAAATTTAAAAGCCAAAAACATCATATAATCTACAAAACCTTACAAACAAATATTTTAATTTTCTCTTTTCCTATTCAATCAGAGATGTGGTGATCCAGACACTCGGATGTTGGATTTATCACATATAAGAACATATTCATATTGGGATAGCGTAGTAGCTATCATCTTGTCAGTATAAAATATATATAAACGATTAAGTAATCAGCCCAATAATTATTACAGTTAGTACTGTAGATAATATCTTAAAGATTGTTAAGATAATTATATCATACTGCCGGGTAAACTGTGTCAGATCGATATGGAGCTAATTTAGTAGGAAGTCCTAAAGCTCTAGTATAAAAGAGAAAAGAATAGCTAAGAGCTAAAGAAGTACAATTTATGACTTGATGTCATAATTGTAACACCAACACTAGTTAAGCAGTAAATACACTCTAATAACCAAATATAATAAAGGAAGAAAGCCTTAAGAAACTAAGACGTAATGACAAGAGCAGATTGTGTTTTCTTATAAAAAGGGACACTTTTTATTTATGAATAAAAAAAACTTATATACAGTCTCAAAGTATTTCTATACGTCTCTATTATCAAATATTTTATTTTTCTATTGTTTCGTACCTGAAATACCACAAGAGACCTTTAATAAAATCCTGAGCTTTTTCTTCCTGGCTTCATACAAAAAAAAATAACTTATCTATCTTTCTATCTTTTAATATACTTTACTCCTATTTTTTCTTTAATTTTTTAACAAACACAATTGCACCCAGTCTGTCTTTAATTTTAATGTTACATGTAAAACCCAGATACAAATATTATTGGTATCCAACTAATTGGAAGACTATATAATTGGCTTTTATTTTTTGGAGTACAAAGTCTGTGCTTTTATAAGCAATCTGATTAAGATCTTCATCCAATCACAGACGTGAATTTTACCATAAAAGATATAAAACAGAAACGATGCATAGCTTTTGATAGATTTCTGTCTTAATTCGAACGCTAAAGCTTGGATATTTTGCTGTATTGCTGAAAAAATATGTACATCTCTATATCCAAAATTTGAAGTTAATTTATTATGTTTTGGTTGAATAAACAAGCAAAATATACACTTTTTTTCACGTTTTTAACCATTCGTGTGGTGATCCAGACACTTGGTTGTTGGATTTATTACATCTAAGAACATATTCCTATTATTATAGTAAAACAGCTATCATTACAAGAACAAATGAATAATTTATTTATTTTACTTATGGTAAATCAATAAGACCAATAATTAATTACAGTAAGTACTGTAATTATGACAGCTCAGTAAGCACTGAGTTAATATGAGGACACTGCAATTAGATTAAATTATAAACATAGTAGTACCAGCTCTCTAATATCTAAATGAACTCAGACTTAAGAAATTAAGATGTGACTGACAAAGCAGATCGTGTTTTGATATAAAAAGGACAACTTTATATTCTTTAATAAAGACAACCTATATACAGTCTCAAAGTATTCTTATATACGTCTCAATCTTTTTTACTGTTGATTTTCTTCTATAAAACTTCACACCACATACAGAGAACTTGTATGCACCATTTGCCCAAAGCCAAAGACATACGAGACGTTGAATAGCCTCAGAAGACATTTTAATAAATGTCATCCAAAGGAAACCAAGGAATATGAAAGAATTCTTTTGAGAAAAAAGTTAGTAATCTTTCATATTATAGAAACCCTAAAAAAATGCAGCCAGTTTTGAACTTACTCTAATATTAGCAGTGTAAACTTGGGAGAACTGTCTTCATCTGCAGCCATCACCCCAGAAACTGATAACATGTCTATGCAAATGGAGTTCATCTTAGAGTCACCTCAGGATTTCTATAGCGAGTGTACTTCTGATGATAGTGAAGATGATATACCAAAGTGAGCTTTCTTAGTTAATACTGTAAAATACAAATGCTTACCACTTATTTAATTGTTTATAGTGACCAACCTTGTGATGACTTACTTGGCCAGTACTTTTGTGATGATGAAGAAGTCATGTCAAGTGATGGGGAAAGTGCAGACTTTAATGTTGAAAGTGATGTCCTGGTCCTTGATGCTGAAATGGAAGCAGTTTTTATGGGTGCTAACCCTATAGCTGCGATCATGAATGTCTATTCGGATGGAGATAGCAACACACAAACAGTCTACCATCAAGAGAACAATGCTGAGGGTTTTTCTGGATATATCAGTCCTTTCAAATCCAAGGCAGCGTTTATCTTACATGCCTTGTTCCATGGCAATAAAGATCTTTCTTCTGAAAGATCTATCAAGAAAATCATGTTTGTGATGAAGAAGTTGTTGGAGGCTCGTGAGGAAGCTGGGGAGAAATTGGATTTTCCGAAGCCTGATGCAGTGATAAACTATCACTTGCGAAAGAAGAATGAGATCCTGGTATTTCTGACAACAACATGCACTGCCGTAAATCAAAAAGGCCAACGCCATGAATTTTTGATAAACAAACTGTCTGAGTATCTCAGGCATACTCTGGCATGTCCAGGAAAAACGGCACAGATGTCATCACTTTCTGATTTCACTGAAAATCAATGGTTGAATCTCAACCAAGGCACCAAGTGGAAGGAAAATCCCATGTTCCAAATCCCAATGATTACATCTGAAGGTTTGGATTATTGGGTAGGTAGTGTTGTTGAAGTACAAGGGTGGTCAAATTGGTTCCTCTTGGAGAAGTTTTATACAAAAAACAGATCTACATATGCCGATGCCTTCCAAGTGTATGGTGGCCATGATACTATGCTAAGTCATTGTGACGATGCTTACTTCTGGTCGTGTGGTGGATCCACAAATTTTGCTGTCTCCCTCCTTAAGTATACTATTGAAGTCGATAAGATTTTGTCTATTATTCAGAAAGACAGCAATCTTTTTCTCAGATGTGGTTTATCTGTTTCTTCCTGCCCTTCTGAGATTGTTTATGACACTCTTGTTGGTATTCAGTCTCAATTGTGGCTCAACACGTCCTTTGTTGAAAGATTCAAGATAAGACTTCCCAGAGGCGGGTTAATGAAAGTGGTTATTTGCCCACTGAATTTGTATTCTGATGACACTTCCGGAAACTCTTCAAAGCAATACAACAAGTACAACAGCTATCTTATGTATTTTGCTGCGATGCCTCTTGAGGTGAGAAATAATTGAGAGAATGCGATATTTATTTCCACCTCGAATCATGTGCTGAATGCTGTCGAGATGCTGCTCCCAATTGTTGATGATTTTGTGGAATTGGAGAAAGGAATTGTGATGTACTCCAAAGATCATAGTGAAGATGTTCTGGGTGTTGCTTCTCTGTTATTGTTCATGGGTGATAATCCTTGGCAATCGCAACTTGCTATGCACAGTGGAACATCAGGAAAGCATTTCTGCAGGAAATGCCATTTAGAAGCACCCCAAAGCACTCAAAAAGACAGCACGCCAGAGATACCTTATCTTCCAGTCGACCATAATGGCGCTGAAAAAAGAACAAAGGAATTCTTAAATGCTTTCGCCACTGCCAATACAGATTCAGAATTGTATAAGCATGGGTGTAACCTAAACTATAGCAAGAATGGCAGCAAAGAATTTCTCAGACTTGAAGCATTTGATGCAACAAAAGACGTGCCCATTGAAATTCTTCACACCATCCCACTTGGCTAATCACAGTATCTGGTCACTTACCTTCTTAAGTTCTCGAAAATGTCAACAGCAGAAATGGCAAGACTTGAGTCAGCTCTGAGTTCTTACAGAGTCTGCAAGAGTTATAGCAGAGGATTCAGAAACCAGCTTTGTCATAATGGTTTGTTTGTTGGGTGCGACTACAAACAGCTGATGCAAGTTCTCCCAAACGTTATGACAGTGCTTTTTTCTGGAAATAGCAAATTCGAACTTCTTACTAAGACTCTCTATGTAGTTGCTAAATTGTTATCTTTGTTGTACATGTATGGAATAAGCGAAGGCTTTGATTATTACATTGTCCTGATAAAACATGCTGTAAATGAAGTGACAAACCTGCTCCTTGCATTGGACATACATATTAAAAAGAGCAAGCACTCCAAGCAGGATCTCACCTTTAAGCCCAAAGTTCACCTCCTCCATCACATAGCTGAAGACATTGTTTGTTTCGGATCAGTTCTCCAATACGAGACAGAGAACAGCAAACAATTTAATAAGTTCATCTGCAAGCATCTTTTCCAAACTAACAGATAATCAACTTCTCGAGATGTTGCTCTCAGATTTGGAAAGCAATTCATTTGCCATTATTTGTGTAATGGCGGATATTACAATGTGATGAGGGACGTGAATGGAACAAGTCAGCAAGTGAGATGCACTGCTGGAAAATACATACAGGAACTATCTGCATCTCCTGAATTCAGAAGGCACTTCTTTGGGTCACAGCCTAATAGTGACAATTCTGGTTTGCTGACTCCCACTTTGTGCAATACACTTGCAGGTGTTTTTCAAGCAAATGGTCAAATCTTTCTTGGTCAGGTCAAAGCAATTTCCACGCGAGACATTATGAATAATTTTGTTAAAAAATACTACATGCAAAAGTATCAAATGATACCTAGCAATAGTATTGAATGCATATACACTCCTCCTGTAATAACTGCTAATGTGCATAACATTGTTGTTGTTTCTTTTGGTCATCTCCTGGAGATTCGTGAAGAAGAAGTTGAAGTTGTCCAAGCTATAGACATTCACTTGCAGCATGGCAACAATAGCAGAGAAAAACTGCTTAACGTTGAGAAGTTTGGTGTGTTTTGGTGGATGTTAATGAACATTGCTAAAATTGCATACTAAACAAAATGACTTAACAAAAAAAAATGAATTTTTTCCCAATGGGTTTTGACCAATAAAATCTTTTCTTTTTCAGACCTCTTCATTTCTCCCCCCATTTTAAAATTCTGTATTATCTGAAATTAAAATAATTTTCTGAAAAAATACAGCCATTCCTTTTTTGTTATAATTCTAGTCATTTCATGCAGCTACTTCTGAATTTAAACATTTTAAGCTAAAGATTCACTCTCTAAGCCAATAAAATCATTCGGCACCCTTGAAATTACCATAAATGAAAAAAAATCAGTGGGTGTGTTTACATTTTTAGTAAATGTAGATTGCAATTGATGACTATTAAAAGTCAGAGGTAAAAGAGAAGAAAACATAACTTTTTGCTGAGAGAATAAAATATGTTAAGACAATTTGAAAAAAAATATATTACAAAAAAAAACAAATTATAGGTCTGCAAGAGAACCAAGTAACAATTTTGGGCTGCAGTTAAGCTCTGGCCACACTATGTATGTTGTTGTTGTTGTTGTTGTTATTGTATTTATAGTCGTGTCCGACTTCACCAAACCAACCAATTCTTTGACATCTGCCAGATGAACTACCTTTGGCTTCATTTGCCCATGATTAACAACTGGTATACCATTTACCAAATGGACTGCCGCAATCTCTACAAGAGCAAGCAGCCACCTCTTGTTGTTGAGCTTGTGCTCAAAGAAGACAACAACTTTCCCAAAGAAATTCTTGTAAACCGGAGAGTATGCAGAATGTATATTGTGGTTTTCATCAATCTGAATCTGTAATCTGATGTTATGTGCCTCCCTTACACAATTTTGGTGGAGTGCAGAGTCAATCACACAACCATTGACAAATGCCTTGCGGCTAGTTTGTATAGCTGCTTCAATCATACTACACTCTTCCCCCTTTGATTTGTAGAAGTCTTCAAGAAGTTTTGAAAGACAAGAAATGCCTTCAAAACTATCTCGGATTGTTCTATTCCTCAAAGGCCCCCAGAACTCAATATCAGACCCAGCACCAACATGCTTACCCTCATCTGCCAATGGCCAACCAGCAGTGGAATCTTCATATTGTAAGTGTCGTGCTGTTCTTGCTTCTGTAATCATAACAGTAGCTCTGGCCTCTGCTTGTCGTATTTGTGCTAAGCCAAGCATGATATTGCCAGTGTTAACATTTATAGCAGAATTACTCTTGATAGCCCTTGAGTATTCACCAATTGCCCGTTCCATGGATCTGGCGCTATATGCACGAGGTGGGCCGTATGCGTCAATCATGAGAGGATAGTGCTGAAGAAGATGCTGGTTTATAGTGAAAATATTGATTTTGATTTTTCCACTTGTAAGCAGCGATTCCAGATACATGTTCCATATTTCAAGTTTACTGAAGAAAAATAGTTAGAATAAATAATAGAATAACACATAGCTTTTACTAAAATATACCTTTTGATAGAGGTTTGTTCCTCTGCTGATAACTCTCAGCTCATGAGTAGGTTACATGCTTGAACCAAGCCAAGTAACGCATTCTGGGCAGTTGCATCTCCAATACACTCTGCCACCAGCATAGGGACGACAAACAGAAGAAAGTCTGCCCAATTGATGGCCTTGAACAACCCAGGGTTCTTGTATACATCCCTCCAATTACCATGGAAGGATGTAGAGATGATATTTCTTGTTTTGTACATTGCTGTACCGATCTCCTTCCAAACACCAGAAGAAAGAGCAAAACAATGATCTGTTCCATAGATACCAGAAACCAAACCCCAGACCTGCTTGCTTATTCCATGGCAAAGTCCATGCATCTCATCAAGGGCAAAAAACAATGATCCAGAGAATACCTTCAATGTTGCCAAGGGGGATTGTCCGTTTAATCCTTTGCGGCTGGATGCACTGGCCTGGGAAAAATTCTGGAAACTTTCCAGCATATAGATATTGATGCTGGGCAAAGTTCTGAAGTATTGTCCATGCTTGGGACATTGGCCGACAACATGACAGATCTGGCAACTGTCTTTGCTTATATGTCCAGAATGACATGCCAACTTTGCTAAGGTGGGAATGTCACCAGTGACCATTAAGACATGTACCTTGGCACGAATGGTCTCATTTGGTGTCTTGACGACCATCCCTTTGCTCTCCAACATCAGGAGCTCTTTCATCATTGGTTCCATGAACGACCAGAAATTGGCAGGTGTGCCTGGACCTGGGATCATTGCGATCTGGAGCATTCTGCTTCTCTCATACCGGACCATGGGATTCAGGTTAAGAATGGTGGCATGGAGGATCGTTACAGAACCAGAAATATTGTGTGGTGTGAATCCATCAACAGACAACGAAATTGCAATGTCATCTTTTTTGGAAAACAGATGTTTCACTTGCTGGTAAACCTGGCCACCAAACACATCGGTTTTACTTTCATCTGAACTTGACTTATGATTATGGCAGTAATGCATATCTGCTCTTGTATTCTCATTGGCTAATGCAATAGCCAGTTGTCTTGCCAATGGAAGCTGTATCATCATGGCAGCAGCAACCAGATCACCACCCTCAGTTTCTCCACGTCTTGTTTTGTACTGGCTTTGTCCACAGTTGGAGCACTCAGTCTGGGATGGACTGGTAAAGAGCATACATCCCCTCTGACAGATATCATGGACTATCTCTTCAACATCAGAGAATCGCTTCAAAAGCTTTTTGCCAAGATGAGGAGTACATGCTCTGTATGTAATACATGTCGACGTTTCCAAAATGCTGTTGAAATGCTTGACTATCATTTCATAGGCATTGCGGGAGATACTAAAATCCTTAATGATATTGAGAAACTCAAGGTTCTTTGTGGCATCTTTGTCAAGGGTAGGTGCAGGCTGACTGAAGTCAAAAACCAAAGGAGATGTTTCGTTTTCAATGATATCCATGTTGTTGCCAAGTTCCGCATCATACTTTAACAAGGTAGATAATAATTAGCATTATATAATAAGACATGTATATATATATATATATATATATATATATATATATATCTTACCATAGACTTATCATTATCATCATTACTAAAGATATTCATAATTGGATCATCGTTATCTTTGCTGTTGAGTGTATCCATGATCTGATCTTTGATTGCATCAGCATGTTCTCTGCTTGTTTATGAAAATAACAATATAATTAATTACACTTTCTAATAGTATGTATGTGATTTGTAGATTTACTCGATAGTGTCATTCGAGACAGTGTTCAAAACAACACTGACTTGTCCAGGAACAAGCGTGGTCTGTGAAGTCTGGATATCATTATGTCTTCTATGACGGTTCTTAAAACATTGAGCTCTACAACTCTTGACTTTTTTTAAATTGGTGTGGCGCTTTTTGCATTGATTGTATTGGTAACTATCAAAGATTGAATTTGAAGACATTTTTTAGGTTGGAAATAAACACAAGAATAAAGGTATGAATATTGATAATTTCTTTTAAATACAGTACCAAAAAGAAATGTTTTGCCCATTTTAACATTCGCCATGAATGGTAAAGAAGATATCACAACTTCAAATCCCTTTCTAAAGATGTACAATACGTATTGAAATATAATACTTGAAACAATAAAAGTAAAAGACATATATATTAATAATATAAAAAAAAAGATACAGTTTTAATAGCGGATTTGCTTAAATTTCTTTTTCTTAAGTAAGGCCAATCGATTTGGCATATTCAAGCAGCATCTTCTACAAGTTTTTGCTGATATTTTGTTCCACTCTTCCAACAAAGTAGCCTTCAGCTCATGCAGAGAATTTGGTCTGAGGTGTCTTGCTCTGATTCTGTGATCAATGATTCCCCATATATTCTCAATGGGGCTAAGGTCAGAGCTGTTGGGTGGCCATTGCAAAACATTAATACCATGTTCTTTCTTGAACTTTCCTGCAACTTTTGATTTATGCGCCTTGGCATTATCTTTCTGGAACTTGTAGCTACCGCTGCTAGATACAGGAAGAGCATGCAAGAATGGAAGAAAATGATCTCAAAGAACTTCTATATATCTTGGACCATCCATGTTTTCATCTACAAAAACAAGTAGACTAAGTCCTCCTGACCAGATACACCCCCAGACCATAACCGATCCACCATTTTCTTGCACCTTTGGGACAAAGTGATCCGTATCAAACCTCTCACCAGTTTTGCGCCAGAGTTTTCTCCTTGAATTTTTCTTATACAGCACAAATGATGACTCGTCACTCCAGATAACTGTTTCCCACTGTTTATTCCAGTCTTTCACGGTTTTGTACCAAGCTCAGCATTTGGCAATGTGTGTCTTGGTAAGAAAAGGCTTTGACACAGGTTTACGGCAAAAATAGTCCATGCTGTGCAAAGCTTTACACATGGTAACCTTGCTGACATTCTTTCCCGTGTCAGCACTAGCACCATCAACAAGATCATCCAACATTGACCATCTGTCTTTTTTGAGATTTGAGACAATACGTCTTTTGTCTCTAGGTGTGAGGATCTGTGGTCTTCCAGAAGACTTTCTATTATCGGCAGTTCCTCTTTCTTTATATCTCTTTAAAAAATATTGAACTGTTGATTTGGGTACATTCAGCTTGGCGAAATGCTGGCAACATTATTTCTATCAAGTTGAAGACCAAGGATCTTTCCTTTCGTCAAATCTGAAAGCACATTATAGGGCCCACAAGAGTTATTCTTTTGTTCGTTTGGCATTATGATAGATTTGTTAATTAGTTTTTTAAGACGTTGAAAAATATAAAATATAGGTTATAAAGCAAAGGTGCAAATAGCGCGCCAGGGTGTGAAATATTTCTTTCTCAGACTGTAATATGCCTTTATACTTAATAGCGCTGAGATTTGTATAGACTTAATGATTACAAGTAGGCAATGACATAGATGATACAAATATAAACTCAGGAACAGAAGCTAAAACATTGCATAATAGCTGTTATTAGAACTACAGTAGTCCAATAATAATATTGGCTGGACCAATAGGTTAAACTCATTTATATGAAACTAATAATAGACAATAGAAAAATTTTTTGGCCTTTATATTTCTTTCACAAAAATCCTTTTTCTCAGGTAAACCAAACTCTCAATATGAATAACACAGATAACAGTTCCATCTCTTTGCTACACGTCATGTACAATGAGATACTATTTTTGAAGGCAGGTCAAGAAAAGACCAAACTTGAAATGAAGGCACAGATCAAAGAGTTGAAGCTTGAAATGAAGACGAGCATCAAAGATTTGAATTTAGAGATTACTGCTCTTCAGAGCCAACTGGATAATAGAAACATTTCTAACCAACACACTTCGTCTTCTGTCTCTGTCATTGTAAGACAAAAAATAAAACGAGTTGAATATATATTAATATGTTATTTAATAGTCTAGTGCTAATACCATCCACAAACTGGTGAGCGTATTCTGTGAAATAACTTTAAAGCATATCTTCAAGATGATAAGTGAAGACCTTGGCATTGAAGTAACAAGTAACGAAAAGGCCACACTCAATATGTGTACAAAGCTTATATGTGATGATATGGCTGCCTATCCTTTGGTGATTGCTCTTGGTCCTAATCCTAGCTGGGGGTCTATACCCGTAGCACTTAAGAAAGAAATGTGTGCCAGGCACGCAAATATAATGAAGGATTCTGGTATAGACATCACTAGATGTCTCGGAAACTGGGCATCAACTGCAAGAGTTGCACATCTCTGGAGGGATCGCCATAAAAGATTACAGTCTTGTAAGTAATCCAGTGTAGTGGAATTGAATAGGATATTTTACTATAAAAACCTAGAATATTAAATAGTTTATAGCCAATAAAATATATCTGTTGTGAGGAGAAAATAAAGCAAAATATAATATAGATGAAAGAATTCGTGAGAACTTGTGTAGGTTGTTTATTTCAAAAGAAAAGTAAAGAATGATAAAATTCGATTGTCTTTCTACACAGAACTATCTACTGATATTTATATATTTTTCTAATTTGTAATTCAGTATGTGCTTAAGTAATCTTTATCACAATGAGTCATCTTCCAGGAGTATTGTTCTTCTGGAAAGATCTGGAAAGACCAATTGATATGATACTTCTCCAGTCAGATCAGTCCAAGAGTTTTGGTAAAGAAGAGCATTTATGCTATTGGTAATATTTTAGTATTCCGACCCAGATACTTGGGTAATGTTTCATAATATTAGATAGTTGTAGTTGTAGTCTCTCAATTAAGTATTTGTATAATAAAAGAAATATGTAGATGAAATATAATGATGCCATATATATAATGTATATGTATTTGTATATCCCATGTCATAGTGATAATAATAAATAATCAATTATGTGTATGATGATCTGTGTATTAGATAATATCATAAAGGGAGATCCGTTTGACTGGAATAGCTGAGGATATTATTTTATCCTTCAGTCTTACTCTCAGATTCAGCAGTAATCAATACTCATTCACAACAATGCCATAAAAGCTCAAAAGCGCAAAGTTCTTTTGACTCTCAACAATTTCTCTGGTCATATAGTTGATTATACACCTACAAATGTTGAGCTTCTTTTTTTGTCACCAAACACCACTTCCCACCTTCAGCCATTGGATGGTGGTATTATTCGGGCATTCAAGGCTTATTTCAAGCGTAAGAAGTATGGCAAGACATATCAATACATTGGCATGATTCAAAATGGCGATCAAGATAAAATCAGGCCAATTGATAAAATCTTTGAAATTGTTCATGTTGTAAATGAGTATTTACTACTGCTGTAATTGAGAATAAGTCTGAAGGAAATAATATAAGGCCTCAGCTATTCCAGTCAAAGGTGTCTACCGATTACTTATTATTTAACACACAGGTTTAGCATGCATGATAGTGATTATATTTCATATGATGATATCACCATAATATGGGATACATCAGTGGATTATTATAAGCATAATTATAACTCATAAACACATTTACTTTCGATGTTAATACTTCATTGGGATTACACACATTTATATAATTAATCATACATTAATTATCCCAAGATCATGTTGCTCTGATTAAGGCTCAAATAGGATCGATTACCTGACCCCAGTCATATAATTTTCCCAATCCAAAACAATATAAATAGCAGTAGTAGTTCAGTGTAGGAACCTGATCAAACTTTGATACAAAATCTTTCTCAATAAACAAAACCTACACAAGTTCTCACAAATCTTTGTTCTTAATTTCAAATCTTCAATTCTTCCTCTTAAAAACTTCTTCAACTTCAACCACCACAACAAATGTCACTACGGCGGAGAAAATGGTAACATGTTACCACTTTGGTAACATAACTGCCATTTTTTACTTAATAAAAAATGGCAGTTATGACTCTGTATAAGGCCAAAACAGGCACTGTTACCATTTTTTACTATGTAAAAAATGGCAGTTATTTATTATGTAAAAAGCCAAAACAAGCACTGTTACCATTTTTTTCATAATAAAAAATAGCAGTTATTTATTATGTAAAAAGCCAAAACAGGCACTGTTACCATTTTTCAAAAAAAAAATCAAGCGTCCTTCCTTTCCTCTATTACATTCTTTCTTTTGTTCTATTGCTTTCAATTCTAGCACAACCTCTTGTTTTTCCTTTGCAGCTTTAACAGAATGGTCTGTTTTTTATTATACAATATTGAATCGGGTTTAATTGAATTGAATCTTTATTTCAATGCATGTTTTATTAAATGAAAATGATAATAATAATAGTAATAATGAAAAAACAATTCCATCGGCCACTCGCAATAAAAAATGGTTCTGTTTAGCTACTGCAAAACGTATGCAGTAAAACACTACTATTCAAATTGTATTTCATATACTTTGGGTATTCTAATATATCTTAGATAGCACTTATTATTTTTTACTGATTTCTACAAATATACTAATATTAGAGAAAAAACTTAAAATAAATAAATAGATATAATATTATTATAAATAAATAGATATAATATTATTATAATGCTTACCTTTATATAATATGCTTACTTGTTCAGTAAAATAAGCATTTACTCTAAGAATATATATATATATTAAAGAATGTATTAATATTTAAGATCTATATATAAGAAAAGCAATAAAACATAAGCACTATAGAAAGTCGTTATCATAGAAGAAGAAAAACTTGAGCAAAGATTCAAGTCATGTAACATGAAGCTAATTCGAATCTGATTCATACAACTGAAATGAGCATCTTGTTAGAAAGCTTAACGTGTTTATTCTACTCAATATACTTACATATAATAGAATGACTCCCAAGTATAATATATCAGTACAAAAATATTACTATTAATTTTTTTCCCAAAAAAAAGGCTATATACTATTTCCTTTTATATTTGAATGTAGCGGAATTGTAGATGCTGTACATTAGCTTCAAATTCTTGTAATCACAACATTATCAATCATATGAAAGAGGTCAATAAATTTTTTATATGAAAGAAAAAAGGAATAAAAAACATAAAAAGAAAAATGACGAGATAAGAAAAAAAATGCACTAAAGACAGACTAAAAAAATCAAACTCGGCCAATCACAGCAGCCAAACTACAATCTTCGGCTTCTCTTGCGAGCAGGCTCAACACTTGCTGTGGGTGGAGGAGACCTACATAAAAGAGTAAGAAGTTTATATTAGTTTTGTATTAACAGTGCATGAGAAAAAGCAACAATGGTAACTTACAGCACATCTGCCATTATGGGCGACTCAACATCACCAGTTTCTGACATATCAGGAGAAGAAAGCGAAGAATCACTTATGTCTCACTGTGTCTATAGCATAATAAAAGGAAACGATGTTAATTAAAGTTTACAATATATAGATTTGTTAATTGATAAACTTACTTTGTTCTTCTCTGCCATTCTTCTCTTGTGCGTCTGGTTGTCGCTCTTGAAGCTTTCCCGAAGAAGGCTTCTTGCACACCACATTCTTTTACATTGGTAGATGTGCAATCCACCATTCTTCGCCAACCTCTCCAAATGCATCATGTAGTATTCCCTGTTTTTCTCTGGGATATTCTTCCATTCTTTTGAGGCCGCAGGATAGTCTTTGTCAATGATATCATGCTTTACCGTACGGCCTAATGTTTTGAGATGCAGTCTTTTTACTGTCAAATCATGGTCTGAAAGAGGGACTAATGGGGGCAAAGGCTGCCCTTGTGGAACTTCTTTGCAGCGCGCCTTCCAGTCCTGCTCGTGAAGAATCTGAAGCAACAGATTGTATTTTTGCGCTTCGTTTTTTCCTTTGAACTCACCACCAGTATTGATTACTCGCTTACCGAGCTGATCAGGGTACTCTGTGAGCTGGGCTCTTTTCACAGACTCGGCAATGCGCTCAAGAGCTACAAAAAATGTATGACAATATTAATAAAGTAAATAAACATCTAAGCACAGAATATATATGACTTACAACTCTGCTCAATAATGCTTTGTTGCATTGTAGTTAGATCTTCCGCACTGACTGCTGGCGCAAATTGATTGCTGAATTGCCTTTGAAGCTCGCGCAATGCTTGCTTGATTTCAGCAAGATCAACCTCAATCTTTTGAATTGAGTTGAGGAGAGTTGTGTTAATATCGGACATGTTTAAGTTTTTTTTTAGCTATAAGCAGTGAGTTGAAAAGAAAAGGTGATAGTTTAGACAAGTAGAATAAGAGCGATTTGAGTTTGAGAAAGGCAACGATTTATTACAAGCAATTGATAGCTATTTATATGAAAAAGATACAGACAGATGTACAAACAAAACATATAAAAGAAGGGATGCTTATGCACTTGTATGCACCTGTCTGCACCTGTCTGCAGTAGCTCATGTGAACATGATACAGTCTTTCCGTGTCGACACAACAAAACTGTAAGAAATATAAAGATAAAATGAATTAGACTTTAAATCAATATTATATGTATAAATGTTCATACTTTGCACCGTCTACATATTAAACGTTTTAAAGTATATGATATAATAATATAACTCTATACATATTGCAGATATAGCATGAAATTTGGTTAAAGTTCTCGATGACAAAACCCTGTACCAGTTAAAATTATAACTTTAAATATACTCTACAGTAGCTATATAACATCTGGACATCATATAGTTAATTAGCCCCTTTTTATCAACATTAAAGTAAATGTTATGATACTCAAGTTCATATCATACTTATTATCATTATCGACTAAAACTTTTGATTGATGATGTCATCAAAGATAAAAATAATTTTAACTGTCATTACTATTATTTACCAAGGGGCATTTTTGACTGAAACCGTACATTTTTGAAAAAGGTGTGCTTTAACTCACATCGGCACTTTCAATTAACATCCCTTTCGATCAGTAGTGCTTATCTTGATGATGTCAGTAAAAGAGTATCAGACTATAGCCCTCATTATCTATATCTATTTATTTAAGTTTTATACATAAACAAGAAAATAATGCTATTAGCTAAATATATATTCACTATCTCAAAAATATTATTAGTACAACACAGATAATATAAATATGTCTTTTCTACCAATGTGTTTAGACAGTACTACTTTTTTTTAACTGTTAATTATTAGAAGGCTGTTTTTCTTTGCCTTTGGTATTAGAGAGTAATTGATAATTTATTTAAAAAAAAAACATAAATTATTTGGTCATTAATTATCCTAAGTATACATATACCTCTTTATAAAGCCCAAAGAATATCTAATTGCTCACAAGTAAAGAGTACGTGTCTGTTTCACCGGTGCTCTTTTAATGGTACCCCCTTGTCAACCAAGAAGTATTTTAACTTACATCATAATTATTAATGAAGAAGAATCTTTCCAACCACGGGAATTATTTACTGACAGGTGTTTCACCTAGCATTGACATTACTGTAATCATTGCTATATCATCATTATGAGAGAGAAAAAGAAAAAGAGCCGCAAGCATTTTGGTTAAAAAATAAAGAGTATATAAAGATGTCTTTTACATTTAATAAATAGCACCAAAATCCTCTTCGCAGCTTTATTTTATATATTACATACGTACCAACCCAACCAATATGTCTTCTTCCAATGCCAGCCAGCAGAGAGATAGAATATCTACACAGCAATACCAATGTGATCAATGTGTCTTGTTTTTTGATAACTACCAGAAGCTGCAAAACCACAAGAGAATTCACAGAGGAGATTCAGCAACAATGACTGAAATTGACCAGTCTATTCTGGATGATGTTGACATGTACCATGACGAAAATGATACTAGTAATGAAGATGAATCTGTTAGCAATTCAGGTAATGAAAAGAGCTGTAATTGTATTATTTATTTTCCAATTACTAAATAATGTATTACAGAATATACTATGGAGTCTATGGAGCTTGATAATACTATTTCATATAAGTGTGCATGTAATTTTGAGGACAGTGAGGGTGAAGCTCACATTTACGACAGCAGCCGAATCAGTACAAATACTTTTACCAAGGCCGAGTTGATGAGTATTCATCTGTCTCAATTGATGCTACAGCATAGAATTGCTAGAGCAGCATATAGAGACATTGTTCAATTTATAAACACTGTCATCCGAGACCATGACAATATAATGATGGGTAAAATATTATATTTTCTGTTACCTTGTACTTTAATTCCAGATCACTAACATGTAGTGATATCGTTTTTTTTAGAACCTGGGGCTAAGATCAGTCATGGCGAAACTGTTGATGCTTTGCTCAAGTCAAAGTCAAGTGTCAAGGGCCATGAGTATGATGTCTGCTCTAGTGGTTGTCGATTGTATGGCATTAATGACGACCAGGAATCTTGTGTTGACTGTGGCAAACCGCGATACAAGACTGATCCCTATCAAAGTCAGACACCAGCCGCCAGTATGAAACTTATGTCAGTTGGGGATATGCTTTCTCAAATGTTGGCAGATCCAGCCACAAGAGAACTCCTCTGTTACAGAGCAAACCGGGAATCTGTAGCTGGTCAGCTAACCAACATTTTTGATGGTGACAATTACAAGCAGTTGGTGCAGCAGGGCCTGTTCTCCAATCCCGATGATATTGCCATTGGGCTTTATACCGATGGGTTTGTCAATCAAAAGAAAGGCAAAAACTCATATACCATCATCCATTGCATAATATTCAACCTAGACCCATCCATCAGATAATTAATTAATTTATTACTATTTATTATTATTATTACATTTTTTTTTAAAAAAAATTACTAATAAAATACTTAGATATACCAACAAATACCTTTTGCAACTGGCAATCTTGCCTGGCCCCAAGAAGCCAACTCATTTGGACTCCTTTCTTATACCCATCATCAATGAATTGCGAGATCTTGAGGCACATGGCTTGGTTGTCAAGCACAATGGAGTGGAGCTTTGCAGATCCAAGGTCTATCTTCTGCTTGCTTCTGGCGATATTCCAGCTGTAGCTGATATGGCCCACATTGGTTCCCATACAAGTTTATTTGGTTGCCGTTTTTGTGAGACCAAAGGCAAATGCCCTACTAACAGATGGCATGGCATGTACTTTGATGACATTTCCGCCCGGTTAAGACCTTTGGAAGACTTCAAAGTAGGCAACCCTGTAAGTATACAAATGTTCAATTAGCCATCTTTTTTTCATACTAAATAACTGCTTGTAATAGTCGAAGAACATATACCAGCCGAGCATATATACCCAACTCTCAACCTTCTCTGGATCATCATTTTTTGCATTAGATGAACTTCATTTAATTGCAAGAGGGATTGGAAAGCTTGTGTATGACCTGATTACCGTCACCCTCACAAAGGAAACCAAATTTTATTATACCCATCCAGACAATACCCTCAATACCACCAAAAACCCTTTTCATATACCAAGAGCAGACCTTGTAACAATCGGAAACTGTATTACCAGCTCACGAAAATATATACCCACCTCATTTCAAGGCAGTTTCGACAACGTATTTGCCAAGATCGATGGTACTCATGCAGTGGACTGGCTTGACTTTCTCTTATACCTTGTCCCCACTTTAGTCGTGCCTTATTTACCAAATAGGGCTGTCAAAACAGCTCTATTATCTCTCGTGAAAGGTTGCGCACTTGCCTTGCAATGGATGTTGACATCAGAATTGCTTGATGAGATGGAGTCGTAAGTTATTATACGTCTCATATATTATCATTACAAATAGCTGATTGTTACCATTTTTTAAATATTAATAATAGATACTTCAAGCACTGGCACTCGTTTTTATACCAACAAGTCCAGAATAATACCCTGTCTCGTAGTGTTTTCCGACCAGTGCAACATTACCTGGTCCATATACCCTATATCATCAAGCAGCAAGGCCCCCTGCGATGCTACTCCACTTGCTCAATGGAGAGAGTAATTGGCGTCTTCTCGAAATTGATAAAGTCCAAATCAAAGGGTGGCCGAAACGCCAGTTTTCTCGTCGAGCGATTTGCAATTCACAATTATACCAGCACGGCAATCAGCATCTGTGATGAAATCAACCTCATTCAGCCAAAGCCATATGGAAGAGAGAGCTATATGGACCTTCCTAATGATCCTAGTGGTGCGCAGTTGTGGGAGCCGTTTCATCAGTTTGTTAATTTGAACAATGATTCGGTGGAAGGTGTAGGCAGCCCTAGTGTGAAGGAAGCTTTATTGAAATACTACCAGAGAACAACAGGCTTGACTGGCCACGAGTTTGGTGACTCTGTTGTTGTTGTAGCTGCACGTCTGTGGATGGACTCGACTGTATATTCCTCATGCATGTACCGAAGAAAGAAAAACGAGACCAGCCGTGGCAACCATTACGTGATGTTTACTTGCCCCTATAGAAAGTAAGTATAATATTTTTCGATATACAATCAAAAGTTGCTTACATTCTATTTATTTATTTATTTTAGCAACCGTAATGTAATTGTTCACAGCTGGCTCGTCGGTACAGTACAGTTCTACTTTCAGCATGTAGATTTCTATGGCTTCCCACACTTTCTTGCTTTCGTGGAGGTCATGAAGGAACATGACGCGGCTGGTCATGACTCATCAGTACCTATCGTCAAACAACGGTCACAAAGCACCCGTACACTAGGCCACCAAACGCAACCAACTTATGCAGTTATAAGTGTAAATGACATTTGTTATCAAGTTGGTCTGGTTCAATACCCACCGAATGGAAACCAGTTTTATGTAATTGCGCTCTATTATATCTTTAACAACAACATGTGCATTACTAAAGGCAATCTTTCCATTCTGTAATTCTTTTTATTTTTATCTTATTTTTCTATATGCTCTATATCCTTATATCTTTTATATTTTTTATATCATTCTTGTATCTTATATTCTTTTTTTAATTTTCTCTATTTCTTATGTTTTTTTTAATCTCTATATGCCCCGTCTTTCTTTTCTTCTTTATATACTCCGGTTTTTTTTCTATTCTCTATACACCTTATGCTTTTCTCTTCATTCCCTATATGCTCTATACGCCATTACGCGATTTAAATAAAATCAAATTGCCAATTCATCAAGATAAAAAGAATATCTAAAAAAAAAGAACGTAGTTTAAAAAATAAAAAAATGGCAGTTATGTTACTATTTCGTTCACACATTCCAAAAATTATTAATCTTAATAATTGTTGACATCTTTGATATTCAATAAAACATATATTTCAATACTCAAAGTGGTCATTACAACTTACAAACATTTTTTACAGTATTGAAAATATTGTACAGCAACAAAAAAAGTGTTTTCATGTTACTTTTTTAAATTGCTACGAATGACATTACCATCTTATAACAAACGGCGGAGATTTTATTGGGTTTCGACCAAAAAAATGGCAGTTATGTGCCTACTTTCGGCCCAACTGTCATTCATCCCGCCGTAGTGTATATTGTGTGTCGAAGGAACAGGGAATGGAAACGAGATTTTTCCTGTGCACGGAAAAATTCTCCTCTTACCACCGAGGGCACAGCACCACATCAACAAACCGTTGACGTCAGCCTCTCATATCCAGGACGATACATCACAACAAACCACCAGACAAACCCACCAAGCAGACTGACCTTCCAGTACCAGACACCACGATATAGCCAAACGCGAAATTTACTTACAACACACGTGACTATATCAAATGCCCGTTTAGCTCAGTGGTAGTAGCGCTTGTCTTGTAAACAAGAGGTCGGTTGTTCAATCCAGCCATCGGGCACTTTTTGTTGTTTGTCGTTCCTGATCTGGGATGGTCTTCCTTTTACTATAGCAAAGTCAAAAGGTCAAACCCACTGGGGATCGGAGAGTATATGTAAAATCGAAGAGAGGATAAAAGGTACTTTTTATTGATAGGAATTGAATTGTCTTATATAGTTTTCTAAACTAATACTGTGCATTATCCGCAGTAAACTATTATACTATATTTAATTACAAGAGAAGTCCTTTTACTGCGGTTGATGCTCAGAAGATGTTACTGTGGTTAATCTTTACAAGACATTACTGCGGTTCGTTATCTATGAGGTATCTTTGACATACAGAACTGCTGCGGTCAATTATCCCGATTTCTCGGATTTATCAAAATAATGTCCGACACGTTTTTACTGTTGTTAGACATTGTCGGACTGTTGGACATTATTTTGATGAATCCATAAAATCTGAAGATAGTTAACCGCAGTACTTCTTTATGTGCAGTAATATCTTCCTGAGCATTAACCGCAGTATAATGACTATTTCTTTAATTAAATATAAATAATAACTACTGCGGATAATGCGCAGTATTAGTTTAGAAAACTATATAAGACAATTCAATTCATATCAATAAAAAGTATCTTTTATTCTCTCTTTGATTTTACGTATACTCCTTGATCCCCAGTGGGTTTGACCTTTTGACTTTGTTATAGTAAAAGGAAGACCAACTCAGATCAGGAACGACAGGACATTATTTTGATGAATCCAAGAAATCGGGATAATTGGCCGCAGCAGTTCTGTGTGTCAAAGATACCTCATAGATAACGAACTGCAGTAATGTCTTGTAAAGATTAATCACAGTAATATCTTCTGAGCATCAACTGTAGTAAAAGAACTTCTCTTGTAATTAAATAGAGTATAATAGTTTACTGCGGATAATGTGCAGTATTAGTTTAGAAAACTATATAAGACAATTCAATTCCTATCAATAAAAAAGACCTTTTATCATCTCTTTGATTTTACATATATTCTCCAATCCCCAGTGGGTTTGACCTTTTGACTTTGCTATAGTAAAAGGAAGACCATCCCAGATCAGAAACAACAAAATCTGAAGATGATTAACCATAGTACCTCTTTGTCAGAGTTGACATCATAGATAGAAATCCTTAAGTCAGATATCCAATTGGTTATTCCTTTTAACATATACTCTCAATGTTATATTGATTGGTTCCTCCCTTTGTTAACCAAGACATATTATATAGCCTTCCATAAATGTAAAACCAATATGTCTTGAGTAAAATAATTGGATTAGATAGTTTCACTTTTAAGAAATCTGTATAAATACTCCAAGATTTATATCAATAAAAAGCATTCAATTCTCTATATTCCTATCTGTTTCTATTTATTCACAACGTTCTAGTTGGTAGTAATCTATTATCAAAACTTATACAAGTTAAAATAATAGAAAGATACACCCAGTCAAGACTTGACAGTAACATCTTCCTGAGAATTATCCGCAGTATAATAACTCTTCTTTTATTTAAATATACAGCGATCTTAGGGGACGGGGGGTTTTTGGCTATGGGGACGGGGGGTAACGGCACCGCACAATTTAAGGTGACTGCGAGTCCGAGGCCCGGCTATAAAGTGTCTTGAAGAACCCCCTGTCCCCATTCTTTATAAGCACACCCCTGTCCCCATCTTTAGATCATTCCAATTTCCCGGGAAAAATAAAAACACCCCCTTTCTTAAAGTCATTAACATTTAGTTGTAAGAATAAAAAATAATATTTCCAAATAACAAGATATGATGCCTTTTTTATGTTATGTACATTGCATACATTGCATACATTGCGTACATTGCATACATGAATCAATAAAAATACTTATATAACTACAGTGCTCTTTTATTAAATATGAACACCAACTTCAATACCCCTATTGAGAAGATGTACTCGCTTAAAACAACTCTCTCATTCCCCGAGAATGGTTATCCTGACAAGCAGAGTGTTCTTCAAGCCGTAAACGATTATGCCCTTTCTAATAACTTCACCGTTAAGATTAAGGACGGAAAATTCCCTATTCTTCACATTGCTTGTTCAAAGGCTGGTGTTTATCGTGACAAGCGCAATATAAGTGATGAGAAAAGAAAGAAGACGCCCAACTCTTCTCTTACTGGATGCCCCTATCTCTTAAGATTTTCTTATAAGAAGAAGAGCGAAAGATATCTTCCTTTGCCCGCCTATGGGGAAAACGAACATTGCCACAACCACCCTGTCACCCCTGAGAATTTGGCTTCTTCTCACCAAGGAAGAATGTCTCTTTTGACTGCTGAAGATGCCACTATTGCAAAGAAAATGTTGGAGAATCACGCCAAGTCCCGTGATGTTCAGAAGGCAACAAGTGACAAGGTGACAGGAATGAGAAAGCTGAGGATCAGCGATATCAACAATCTCAAGTACAGTGCTACTCGTGGTGATGAGGAGTCTGCCCATGGCGCTACTGAGCTCATCAGAACAATGGAAGCAAAGGGATTTTCCGTTCTCTACGAGTTTAATGAGAGAAATAGACTCACTCATATATTTTTTACGAATGATATAATGATCAAGAGAGCTCGACGTTTCCCCGATGTCTTTATTGTGGATGCTACATACAAGACAAACTGCGCGAAGATGCCATTGGTTTGCGTAGAGGGTGTCAGTAACCTAGGTGGAGAAAGGTTGAAGAGCTTTCCTGTGGCCTTTGCATGGGTAGCCGATGAGACAGAGAAGAGCTATGTTTGGTTTGTGAAGTCTCTGAAAGCAATTGTTTTGGAGGGGGTTGATAAAGCCCCTATATTTGTTACAGACAAATGTAAAGCATTGATGAATGCGCTTGATTCCGAGTTCCCCTTGGCCAAGAAGCTTCTGTGTGGTTGGCATATGATCAACAACATTGCCAAAATGGCAAAAAAAAACAATGAAGCCAGGAAAAGAAAAAGAGTTGTGCACACATTTAGTCAACAAAATGATCTTCGGAGATAAACGCGATGTCTTTGATGAAAATCTTGAGCTTTTCAAATCGCTGGCATCTCGGAAAGATTTCCAAAGTAAAGAGCAGCTAGAAGACAATGATGATGATTCTACGAAGGTTGTAGAAAAAAGAACTCTAGAAAAGTACTTTGAAGATGAGTGGATGCCGTGCAAGGAAAAGTGGGCTGGCTACCTCACTAGTCAATTAAAACATTTTGACTGTGTGACAACACAACGTGTCGAGAGTGGCCATAATGCTCTGAAAAGAAAAATCTCGGCTCTTCAGTCATTGAACTCTTCATTTGAGCAAATTTGCTCCTATCTTCTCCAGTTCGAGGGCGACTATCAGGACCTTGAGTTGAATGAGGCAACTATCACAGATGCCAGAATATACCATGAACCTCGCCTCCGTGGATTGATTCACCACGTCTCCAGAATTGGTTTGATCACCATCCGTGCTGAGCTTCTAGAAGAGGTTGTACCTGGTGAGCTTTGCAATTGCAGAGTAAAAGTGGTGTTTGGTCTTCCTTGTCGCCATGATCTGCCAAGAGATCGTATGTTGCTATTATCAGACATTCCTGAAAGATGGATTCTGTCTTCTTCTTTGGGTGAACGTTTGAAGCAACTGGAATGTGACGTTTCTCTACAGAAAATCGACGTTGAAAAGCCTGCCCCGTGGGTGAAATGTATAACAAAGCTTGAACAATTGTTTCGTCAGTGTGAAGGGAATTAACAAGTCCAGAATCTTATGGCAATGGTTGATGAACTTGTTGACAATGCTGGTGAAATAATTGACCATCCAAATGTTGTATTTCCTTTGGCAAGTGAGGTCAAAGCTCCTGGAAGACCTAAGCACGTCAAAAGGAAAACTGCTCTCCCAAAGGACTTTGTCCGTCACAAGCACAGACATCTCCTTGTGCAAAAGAACAAAGTAAACATGCAACATACACAAACATGATTTCACAATCTAATACATATTTATTCTTTATTTCTTTAGAATGATATCAGAAGTATTTTGAAAGAAGGACTTAAAGAAGTGATGAAGGAGTTCTTAGAGGAAGAGCCTCTCAAAAAAAGTAATTTATAATTGTTTTTTTTGTGAAATTACAATGTAATATCTAATGCTTACTATTTCTAGTCATAAAAGAAATAAAAAAAGAAACCCAATTCGCTGAAAAACAAGAGCCTCTCGAAGAAGGTAATTTTTGATAACTTATAAATGAATCACAAAATATTTTGTATGGTTTGCTCACACATTGCATGTTTTCTCTATAGCTAAAACAACCAATTTCGCTAAAAAGCAAGAGCCTCTCGAAGAAGGTAACCGATAAGATATTTTACTAAAATTAAATGCTAAATGTTACATTGTTTTTTGTTTCTTCTTAGCTGAAAAATATTCCTCTGGAATTAAAAAACCTAAACATCTCCAAGACAACTACTGATACGATTTGCCTAGTCCGAAAAAAACAAAACAAAAATGTGCATGACTTTGCTCTGCCTGCTCAAATCGACTAAGCCACCATTTTGTTGACGTTTAACCCCAAGTCCAATGGTTGGTGCGGTTTCCGTGTATTTTCACACCTGAAAGAGGGTGGAGAGGATCAGTTTCCTTTGGTGAAGAAGATGTTGGCCACGATGGCAACCCACGGTAAACTTTACGAGCACAACTTTGGCATGGATGTTGCTGAAGTGACAGAGGTCATTGCCTTTGGCTCCGAGATTGACCCTGCTCTTGGGGAAAATATCCCATCTTGCCCTTCCTCTATGTGGTTCTCTGCACCAGACTGTGCTCAGATAATAGCTGACACCTATAACGAGCCTGTTTGTGTGTACTCGGACGATCGGAGCGTCTTGCCTGTAACTTTCCTTCCCCTCCATGATCGGAAGCCTCTCAAAAGAAAGCCATTGCCGATGGTCTTGCACCATGTACATGGGTGCCACTGGACAACAATTAAAGTGAAGCCTCATGTACATCGGTCCTGGCCTAAGGTAAATGCGCTGTATTTTGATGCTATCCGTAGAGGGAGTATCATTGACTGCTTTTCCACAAGTTGGAATCATTGGGGTCAGTTCCCAAAGAACAAGTCTTATCTTTTACCCTCCACTACTACAACTACTACAATTACTACTACTGCCACTAAATCTCCTACAAATTCTCCCGTAAATTCTTCCGATATTATTGACCTCACACATATATAACTTATCTATCTTTCTATCTTTTAATATACTTTACTCCTATTTTTTTCTTTAATTTTTTAACAAACACAATTGCACCCAGTCTGTCTTTAATTTTAATGTTACATGTAAAACCCAGATACGAATATTATTGGCATCCAACTAATTGGAAGACTATATAATTGGCTTTTATTTTTTGGAGTACAAAGTCTGTGCATTTATAAGCAATCTGATTAAGATCTTCATCCAATCACAGACGTGAATTTTACCATAAAAGATGTAAAACAGAAACGACGCATAGCTTTTGATAGATTTCTGTCTTAATTCGAACGCTAAAGCTTGGATATTTTGCCGTATTGCTGAAAAAATACGTACATCTCTATATCCAAAATTTGAAGTTAATTTATTATGTTTTGGTTGAATAAACAAGCAAAATATACACTTTTTTTCACGTTTTTAACCATTTGAGATAGATTGTTTTTGCTAATAAATATCTTTTCTACATAATAATATGGTCTAAAACTTTTACTGAAACGATTTTTTACTATTTTCTATTGATATAAAGCATTTGCAAGTGATTTTTACTAATATTTTCAAATTGTTGTTTTTTTGTTCAATCTTTCACAAATGAAATGTACAGAACTTTTGTAATTCACTCATTAAACGTGATTCAAAAAATATTACAAAACAAACAAATACTCACTTTATGCAAAAAAAATCAACGAAACCAACTATCTTACTCTCATATTTCTATCTATTTTTTTGAACGAGTTATGAATTTTTTAAAAATAAATAAAAATGAAAATGAAAAGTTACGGACAAATGTTCTTCCACTTTTGCATGATTTTTCTTAGTGAATAAAGACAAGTGATTATACTGGATGGGGACAGGGTGTTACACACAGAAACGATGGATGTCTGCCGGACAAGTTAAAAGTAGTCACGCCTCTAATTATCTGCCGGACTACTCACTATAAGCTTGTGTAACACCCTGTCCCCATCATCCAAAAACCCCCTGTCCCCTAAGATTTACGTTAAATATAATATAATAACTACTGTGGATAATGCACAGTATTAGTTTAGAAACTATATAAGACAATTCACTTTCTATCAATAAACAGCAGTCATTTACTTAAAGTCTAGGACTGTACAGGCGTTCTATATTCCGAGATCACTGGTTTATATTTTCTGGTTTGACCATTTATTTTGATACATAAGAAATAAAATAGGTTTAAAGAAAAAACAGAATCACGTGACAAGTCCTTTACACTTTTACTAGTAAAATTATTACATCTTTAAGCAGTGAAAATTGTAACAAACTCTGCATATAAAAATTGTTATGATCTCGTCTTTTACTTAGGCTTTCTAACTCCATAAACTCTATATAGAACACCAAAAAGCATCTTTTATCCTCTCTTTGATTTTACATACACTTCTTGATCACCAGTAGGTTTGACCTTTTGACTTTGTTATAATAAAAGGAAGACCAATCCAAATTGCGAACAACACTGTCTCAGATCTGGGTTTGTTCTATTGTTTCTGATCTGGATTGTTCTTCCTTTTATTTTAACAAAGTCAAAATGTCAAGTCTTAATCTTATATTTCTTTTCTGGCACTTGTAACTAAGTCGTAGAATCAAGACCACTTGGGATTGTCAAGTTTATGAATAGTTTTTAGATAGAATCAAAGATGCTTTTTATTAAATACGAGCTTCACTTGCTGTCTGAAAGTTCTCCATTAAAAAGAATAGTGGCATAATTTATAAAGAAAGAATAACCAAGATGCTTATATCTATATCAATTTTCTATATTAAATAAGTCTATTTATAAGACTTATATTTATATTTTACATTGTACTTGTTGTATCCAACATAATTGTAAAATATAAATAGAGTGCACAGACAATAAGACAAAGACATATTAAATAAGCAACTAGTATCAATTATATATTATTTCTCATACTATCATTAAATAAAGAATATACTGTTAACAAGGTCACACATCTTAGTCAACATCACTAATCACTCAAACAAGAGCGTGGGTAATAACTTAACAATATACTATCTATGATATAAGAAAACAGATATCACATGATATGCTCATATCATTATTCTAAATACATACGCAATGTCTATATAAACTCACATAGCAAATAGCAATAGAGAATGATATTTCTTTTTATCAATAAACAAAGTCTCACTATACTTCTCATCTGGACTTTGTTTTTTTTTCTTTTCTAAAAATATAATAGTCTTTATTAAGAAAGATAAATATGTAAATACATTCAATATACTAACTATTATTTACTTTATTTAAGTATGACTTTCATCAGAAAGTTGCTACAGACAACAATTTAATATATATAGAAATTGTCAAAAATATTAAAAATACTCTTTCTAAATTAATCTATGCTGTTGTGGTGGTTGAAGTTGAAGAAGTTTTTAAGAGGAAGAATTCAAGATTTGAAATTAGGAACGAAGATTCGTGAGAACTTGTGTAGGTTTTGTTTATTGAGAAAGGATTTTGTATCAAAGTTTGACGAGGTTCCTATACTGAACTACTACTGCTATTTATATTGTTTTGGATTGGGAAAATTATATGACTGAGGTCAGGTAATCGATCCTATCTGAGCCTTAATCAGAGCAACGTGATCTTGGGATAATTAATGTATGATTAATTATATAAATGTGTGTAGTCCCAATGAAGTATTAACATCGAAAGTAAATGTGTTTATGAGTTATAATTATGCTTATAATAATCCACTGATGTATCCCATATTATGGTGATATCATCATATGAAATATAATCACTATCATGCATGCTAAACCTGTGTGTTAAATAATAAAGTAATCGGTAGACACCTTTGACTGGAATAGCTGAGGCCTTATATTATTTCCTTCAGACTTATTCTCAATTACAGCAGTAGTCAATACTCATTTACAACATATGCCTTCAGTGCTTCTGCTTCTGTTGCTGACTATGAAAATGCCAAAAATCTCAAGTTTATAAAAATTATCAAGAAGTTTGTCATTTTCCAGAAGGCCTATAATTCTTCAAAAAAAAGTCTTCATAACTTTAAAATCTGCTTACTCCTCTTTATCTGCAATCTCATTCCACACTTATATTAATCTATAATCTTATAATCATGACACTTGCAAATTCAAACCAAAATAAAGGCAACTGCTCCCATAAGCTTAAGAGGTTTTCAACTACTGAGAAGTTTATTATGATTGAGATGTATAAAGCTGGAATGTTCATTCCAGAAATCTTCAGCTCCAAAGACATACCTGTAGAATCTCTTTGCAATATAATAAAAAAGTATAAGAAAACTGGCTTTGTTAAAGAAGACCAAAGTGTTTTAATTCTAAAGGCAAGTGTCATTTAAATAGGGTTATAAGAAGTGATAAGCACTAGTATTTATTGAATATTGCAAGAGGTGTTAGAAATTTAACTAGTCATTACATCTCTGAAAATACAGACAGTAAAGAACTGCATAATCTGTGCATATTCTTTTGTGCTGCAGCAAAAAAGTCTTAACTAACTGAAAAAGACATGGCCATTTGTCACAAATGGGCAAAAGAAAGAATCAACTGAAAAAAAGAGTGGAAGACAGTTGTATAGAGTGATGAATCAAATTTTTCTCTTTTTATAGTAAATGGAAAAGCTTTTTCATAAAGAAAGCCTGATGAGAGACTTTGCACAGACTGTGTTTAATAAAAAGTATAAGAAAATAAAGGATCTGTGATTATACAAGACTGTATTATCACTGAAGGAGTTGAACTACTTGCAGTTGTTAAGATCATCATAAATACAAAAGTTTATGTAGAGATTATAGAAACTGTCTTTAAGCTATACTATCATGCCCTATCAAACAATGATATAAAAACATATATGTTTCAAGAAGATAACATGCCATCACATACTGCAAACATATCAAAGAAATACAGAAAAGAGCTTAGTCTGAATGTTCTTGACTGACCATTAAGAAGTTCAGATTGAAGTGCAATTGAAAATATCTGGAATATTTTGAATGTCTGTGTTTGCAAAAGGGCTTGCCCGCCTATGAATCTGAGAGAGTTGGATGTAGCTCAGCAAAAAGAGTGACAAAAAATAGGTAGAAAAACATATGCAGATCTATGTCTCAAAATGCATAACAGATTAATAGCTATCAAAGAGAACAAAGGTGAGTCTAGTTCATATTAAATAAATTATCATATTTATACCAGACAAACATCCTTAATTAAGCTTCATTATAGTTATGCTCTGGCTGTCTCTATTACATATGTAAAGAATAAGAGAAATATAAAGATAGATCTTTGGACTTCTATTATCTTCGGAGTTTAAAATCATAACAACTTTTTAGAAAGAATATATATTAGCTTTATAAAATAATTTAATAATATTCTTAGTATATCAAATGTGATTTTGTGTATAGCTTGCTTTCTTCATTTTAATATCAAGCTTCTTTTCCACTTTCTCAGTATTAAAGAAGACACATATTATGTCTGTTGCAAGGGATGCATGCTGTATAATATCAATCAGCAAATAGAATGTTTTCATTGTGATGAAGTCTGTTACAAGATCAGCAAGAGAAGCTAAGATGCTAGTGACAATTTGGTTCCTGTAAGCATAATGATACAACTTCCTCTGAGTAGACAGCTTGTAGTTGCTTTGGCCAATGATCATATCAAAAAAGAAATACTATATTACCATCATCATACACAAAAACACTGATGACAGCATTTCTAATATCTTTGATAGACAGATATACTAGTCAAAGAAACATCTTTTCTCAGGTGAAAATGTCATTGTCATTTTGTTATCTGTCCATGTGTTTGCTCCCCATAGTGTCCAAATTTGATAATCATTGTCTACCTTACCAACTTCAACCTTCCCGTAATGATCCAATACAAGCACAGCAATATGATCCAAGTTGCAATTATTTCTGATCCCCAAAGCATCTGCTGACTTCTGGTCATTTCTGGAGCCAATCATGAAAGAACTTTTAGTTCTTCTAGCCAGTGAAACAGTTATGAGAATAACATCTGAAGATATTAGTGCAAAAGTTTATATATTAATGACAACTGGAAACGTCCCAGCTCTGAAAAAGATGATTTGTCATATAGGTCATATGAGTAAGGATGACTGTCACATCTGTCATGTTGTGGGTCAATCTCCTGGCCATGGCCAATATTTCTGAATATTATTTACTATCACTGTGTGCACACTGAAAAGCTTCAAGTACTTCGATGAGATGTTATTATCAAGCAAAAAAAGATTAACTGATCAATCTTCCTTCTTATTAATTAATTCCTTCTCTGGTCTGTTCTTTTTTGCATTGGATGAAATACATTGAAATTGTTATGGCATTGCCAAACAGATTTTGGAGGTTCATGTGTGACAAATATAGAAAAGCTCCTTCTCTCTCTCTCTTGCTGCTCAAAAAGAAATTAGTACTCTAATGGTGTCAATTAGAAAAAACATTCCAATATCTTTCCACAGTGCACAGATCAATATTATAATGGATCAGAATACTTTCAGACTGTGGACTAAGCTGACTTTATCATGTTTGTTATCCTCACACTTGTGACAGAGTGTGACTATGACCAAGCTACCTACAAAACATTGCTTGATCTGATGCAGATATGCAACCTACTCATGAGCTGAGAGTTATCAGCAGAGGAACAAACCTTAATCAAAACGTAAGCTTTAATAATAATTAATATTATTGTTTTATAACTTGTGTTAACTTATCTTTTTTTTAATAATCTTGTCACATGGAATATGTATCTGGAAGCCTTGCTAGCTAAAGGAGAGGTCCAGCTCAAGCTCTTTACAATCAACTAGCACCTCCTGCAGCACTATCCCATGATTATAGAAGGGTATGGCCCCCTCATAGCATATAGTACACGATCTGTCAAGAGGGCAATTAGGGAATACTCACAAGTAATGAAGAGTAATTCAGCAACTGGAATCAACACTGGCAGCATCATGCTTGACTTGACACATATTTGACAGATGAGAGTAGAAAATTTAACAACAACAACAGCAACAGCAACAGCAACAACTCTCATTCAGTATATCAATCTCTCTGCTGGTTAACCAATTGACTGAGAAAATAGTAACGTTGGTACTGATTCTGATATTGAGTTCTGTGAGTCTTTAAAAAACAGAACAATTTTTGATAGTTTTGCAACCATTTATTATCTTTCAGAACTTTTTCAAAAGTTCTACAATTCAAAAGGAGAAGAGTATAGTATAATTGAAACAGTTATTAAAACAAGTTGTAAGGCATTTGTAAATGATTGTCTTATTGACTCTGCACTCAACCATAATTGTATAAGAGAGAGATATTACATCAGACTTCAGATTTATATAAGTAAGAATTGCAACATTGGGCCAAGCTACTTTTCAGTCTACAACAATTTCTTTGGAAAATTTGTAGTTTTCTTTGAGAACAAGCTTGCCAACAAGAGATGACTGCTTGCCCTTATCAATATTTATGCAATTTGTTTGATAAATAATATATTAGTCATGAACAATGGGCAAATGAAGCCAATAGTAGTTTATCTAGCAGATGTCAAAGAATTAGCTGGTTTAGTAAAATTGGATAAAACTATAAATATAATAACAATAATAACAACAATATATACACTCGTACAAGAAAAGTCTTCAAAAATTTATAGTATTTAATTATCCCAATATTATATATATCATACTCTTTTATAAATATCTCTTGCACTATTCATCGTAAAGATCTAAAATTTTATATTCCAATAAAGCATAGCATATATATTATAAAAACAAAAGAAAAATTTAAGTTTAATATCTGGTGTTTCCATCACGAGCAGCAATTACAGCCTTAATTCTATCAGGCATGCTGGCAACAAGATCAGTGCCAAACTTTGGGTCTATCTGTTCTCATTCCTTTGAAATGCAGACCTTAAAATCTTTAGTATTATTAATATATGCTTTTCTCTTTGTAATTTGGTTTTTTATAGCCATGTGGTATTTCAGGTACAAAACAATAGAAAAATAAAATATTTGATAATAGAGACGTAGAAATACTTTGAGACTATATATAAGTTGTCTTTATTCATAAATAAAAAGTGTCCCTTTTTATAAGAAAACACAATCTGCTCTTGTCATTACGTCTTAGTTTCTTAAGGCTTTCTTCCTTTACTATATTTGGTTATTAGAGTGTATTTACTGCTTAGCTAGTGTTGGTGTTACAATTATGACATCAAGTCATAAATTGTACTTCTTTAGCTCTTAGCTATTCTTTTCTCTTTTATACTAGAGCTTTAGAACTTTCTACTAAATTAGCTCCATATCGATCTGACACAGTTTATCTGGCAGTATGATATAATTATCTTAACAATCTTTAAGATATTATCTACAGTACTAACTGTAATAATTATTGGGCTGATTACTTAATTGTTTATATATATTTTATACTGATAAGATGATAGCTACTACGCTATCCCAATATGAATATGTTCTTATATGTGATAAATCCAACATCTAAGTGTCTGGATCACCACAACCTACTCAAAACTTCCAATTGCCCATTATTGAAAGACAGTTGCAATATGTTCAGTTGGAGAGAGTGGAAATTCTTGCTCTGCATGCAAGTAAACATTGGCAAAAAAATTGAGAAATCTTCACAAAATAGCTCAAGCAAACAGTTGCAGAATGCCAAGTGCAAAAGAACATCCTCAAACCACGTTATCCCATCACTGACCACTTACACACTGAACCTGATTCTATAACTAAAGCTGCCACTTCTTTTTACAAAGTTCTGTATACACTTGAATCCATAGATCAACTTGCCATAAATGACTTACTTCGTCATCTTCTCCACGATCTCTACCTCTTTGAGACCATATGTTTCTCTCTAACTGCCGAACTTTGCATCGAAGACATACAAGAAGAAGTGTCTTGCTTTCCATAAACAAGTAGTTCAGGACCAGACAGCCTCTATTATGAGATCCTCCAACTAGTTTTTCATTACTGTTCTTGCTCCCAGTCACTGATACAAGTATACAATGATGCTCTTAGTGGTGGCCAATTGTCTTCATACTGGCAAACAATATGTGTTTCTCTGTTGCCCAAGAAAGACAGTCTTTTATCTCTGAAAAATTGATGACCAATTGCTCTGATCAATGCTGATGCAAAGATTTTTACTCTGCTTCTCAATGTTCAAATTGTCAAAGCTGCTGTAATGCTTATATTTTTGTATCAAACAGGATTTGTCTGTGGTCACTTCATTGCTGATAATAGGGTGTTTCAGCAGTTTAAGATGTTTACATTTTACTTTTGCAGTAATTTAATTTATTAAATGATTGTCCCTCACTAATCTAAATTTGAGATATTTTCAATCTATAAACTGTAATGGTATAAAAACTAAACTGATCCTAATATGGACAGCCAATGAAAAAATTCTCTGACCTATAGGCCCAGGCAGTTGAAAAATTACTTAAAATAGCAGTTTTTTCTTTTTAGGAGAAAAATATGTCAATACTGAAATCTCATACTAGGAAAAAAATCGGGTTTTTTACCCATGAAAGTCTTCTTAAAATGCGAATCTTGAGTGTCATATCAGATACCAGAGGTAAAGTATGTTTACCTTATACTACTACATGGTTTATATGATACTTTATTTATCAACTCTATTTATTTTATATTGTCTTTCTTACTTCAACATCTTTTAAAATGACTCATACGAAATGCATAATTGTGTAAATATATACATTTAATTTTTTATTAAAATGTATTGTAGCTGATAAAGAATAAGATGAATAGATAATATGATAAAGAATAGTAACAGATATATGGTAGTGTATATATCACGGCCTTTAAAAAAGAGTATTTTTAATTGCTAGGCTCGTAGCTAACCCATGTAGCCTTTTTCTTGGCTTTGGGCTTCGACAAAACAATGGGGTGTCTATTTGAATTGAGTGAAGGTGGGGCAGCACTTATAGCAATTGGTTGCTGAGTAGGTGGAGGAGTAAAAGGAGCAGAGGTAGAGAAAGGAAAAGGTGACGTTGAATGAGTAGTAGAAAGAACAGGAAAGATAGGCAGTTGAGACAAGCTGGCATTGGTATTTACGCTTTGAGAAGCATTGTTGGTAACCATGAGTAATTGCATTTGTGAATTTAAACACTATTGCTGGATCATGAGGATTTTTATGTCCATAGCCAGTTGCTGTGTCGTGTTCATCAGAAGCCAATTCTGCTGGTTACTTTGTTCAATGAAGTTATTGAAAGAATTTTCATTTTTCTCAAATCAGCTGTCTTGTTGTTGCTGCAATCGTATGATCTGATGATTTACTTCTGTCGCTCTGTTGGCTACCTCTTTGTTTATATCAACAATGTTAGGAACAAGGCTTTCATACTCTTCTAGTCTATCAATGGAAGGGCTGGTAATGGCAGCTACAATATCCTCTTGGAACATTCTGAAGCTGTTACTTGAGAACAGAAGGTTTCTTGTATTGATGTGCTTGTTTTCTTTGTTCAAATACAAGTAAATGGCTGTATCTTGTAAGATTATTCTTCTGCATCGTATCAAGAGTTGTAAAAATCCGTGCTTTGCTGTATTGATACTGCTTTGAGTTGCTCTTTGCTTTCCTTTTCTCTTTTTTTCTTTCGACTGCAATCTTCCATCTTCCTCCACGAATTCTACGGAATCTGCTTCTTCATCTATCTCCAAATTTATGATGTTTTCATCCTCATCCTCGTTCTCATCGACTTCATTCATCTCCTTCTCACAGACAGCTACCCACTCTGCATTACCAACACCAAAATAGTCTTCGATCCAAGGAAATACCATCTTTTGTAATTCCATTGGCGGTGACACGCCATTTCTTGCTAGTGAGAAAGACTTTTCCCAAAAGCCAGCCATACCTCTGGCAAAAGGAGATGGGAGTTTACCCAAGTAATGGGTCTCCAAATGACCAAGTCGATCCTTCTATCCTCCTCCTCACTTGATCAGATCAAAAGGTATCTCTAAGCCCTCAGCTTCCATTGACCCAGCATGACGGCCACCATGCGTTACTCGTGTGGTATATATCTCTTCATCTGCAAGTGTCTTTTTTGCAGTTTTCCATTGAGAAGCGCCAGTTAAACTCTTCTCAGGGCTGGTACATCCACGTAATACCTTCCAGTTCTGCCATCTGTCTTCGTTCAAGAAGTCACCACTGGTCTATAATTTTTATCAAGAAAGTTAGAAATTATTTTAAAAAAGTCCCTTTTTTTAGCTGACCAACCTACTTGAAGCAAACTGAACATAAAAAAGGCAAATGCACCAAAAGAACATCTGAATACGTTTTCATGGCGCATAGCACATGCAAATTTGACTTCTCCTTCCTTCAGAGTCTTGCTCTTGTCTAGACTAAAAACCAAAGCAAGAGCCTGTTGCATTCCTTTGTGCTGTTTCTTTAGAATGATCGTGCAAAAGCAATCTGCAAAGTTTAAATTTCTCAAATCCTGATCTCTAAGTAGCATATGGTGGTGGGAAGAGATAGAAAACATCTCACGCAAGCCTGATTTGCTGTCAGAAGTCCAAAGGCTCTTCAGGATTCTTATAAGTTCGCCAGACTTATAAGAGTCCCCAATCACACAATGGGCTGCTCTATCTACGTTTGTTTGTACTTGGTCGTAAACAAGGTTGTGTTCATACTTCTTGATCAATTCGATCACTTCTTTAGTCTTCTTTGGAGATGGCCATCCAACTTCTCGGCACTCGGACTGGAATTTGTGCAAGAACATCAAGACTTTCTTGTATTGATTGACAGATTCAATACCTAAAGGAACTTCGATAACTTTCTTACTACCGTTCTTGTTAGAAGGAGCATTCTCAGCAACTATAAAAATGGGTTGATGATTAAGTATAATTGACGGATTTTTTTTATGTATTTCATGCAATTTTGTATTACTTTGGAGCAAAGTCAATTGTCTTTCTTCGTTATCTTCTGTTCTTAAGCCAATTTGTGTTTTAACATCAGTCTCTACTGAAACACTTTTCATATACATTTGCTTGAAAACAAATTCTTTGAAGAAAGCAATAACAAATTCAGTAGGCCCAACAGTGTATGGATACTGAAAATCAACAGGATATCTGTGTCGGTTTTTTCTCACAAAAGACCTTCAATTTAAGTAACATTAAAAAATGAATACAATCAATACAATATAGATTCTTATTCTATTGAGTTGAGACATACCTTCCAATGTTCTAAGGGCATTCTGTAAATTGCAGCAGTGCTGGCACATACTTTCATTGGCAAAGCCTTAAGTGCAAGCTCAAACTCAGACACATTGATTGACGAGCTACTTTGAAGAGCAACAAAGGCATTTGAGCCAACAGAAGTAGACAAATTGGCTGAACTGAACGATTCAGCTTGTTGTGAATGAGTATTGATTACTGCTGAATCTGAGAGTAAGACTGAAGGATAAAATAATATCCTCAGCTATTCCAGTCAAACGGATCTCCCTTTATGATATTATCTAACACACAGATCATCATACACATAATTGATTATTTATTATTATCACTATGACATGGGATATACAAATACATATACATTATATATATGGCATCATTATATTTCATCTACATATTTCTTTTATTATACAAATACTTAATTGAGAGACTACAACTACAACTATCTAATATTATGAAACATTACCCGAGTATCTGGGTCGGAATACTAAAATACTACCAATAGCATAAATGCTCTTCTTTACCAAAACTCTTGGACTGATCTGACTGGAGAAGTATCATATCAATTGGTCTTTCCGGATCTTTTCAGAAAAACAATACTCCTGGAAGATGACTCATCGTGATAAAGATTACTTAAGCACACACTGAATTACAAATTAGAAAAACATATAAATATCAGTAGATAGTTCCGTATAGAAAGACAATCGAATTTTATCATTCTTTACTTTTCTTTTGAAATAAACAACCTACACAAGTTCTCACGAATTCTTTTGTCTATATTATATTTTGCTTTATTTTCTCCCCACAACACAGCTGTTGAATTTTCAACCAGCATAATCCTTTTTGATGGTTGACCCCTACGAGCTTTCTTAGGCACCTCTTCAGAAATTGCAGCAATACTAGTAGGCTATAAAGATATATTGTTAATATTGGTGTGCATTTTTTTGCATATAATCTATTGTCTGTTTTGTTTATACTTGAATTCCACTAGAAATCTCAGCTTCTTGTTGCTCAATTAAATGCTCTAGTTCTTCCAAATCATGCTCATTAACAAAGCGTCTCTTAAAAGCAGTGATATTAGTAGGCAAGGGCAACATAATAAATAAGTTTTTGAAAGAAAAAGAAAAATTTAATTTTAAAAGTTAATCAAACTGTGGGCAAACCAGTAATTTCAACTTGCGAGTTGATAATACTAGAAAGTTCCAGCAGAATCAATAGTATTCTCAGCTCGACTTTCAGTTTAATCAACTCGCTACTACCATATTTGGAAATTTTGGAGTAAAAATAAAGACATTTCATTGGAGGATCCCATTTTTTATTTCCAAAAAAATAAAACGAGTTACGATACTGTCATGAGCATGTCGTTTCTAGAATCTGAATTCTAATCTAGCCAATCCAATTCACTCCTTCTCAGAAATACTACACTTTGCTAGAAGTTTTCAATACCTGGTAACTTCTAGCAAAATCCCTTTAAGATAGTAGAAATACAAATTGCTTCATTGAAATAAAATATTAGTCAGTTTGCTATCTAAGCCGTTAAACTATCAGCATAGGCATAGGCTAAGTGAATTCCCAAATTTGTGAAAACATTGTAACCCCAATATTTCACTTCCCTTTAAAGCTGAACCTTATTCTCTGGATTCTTGGAGACATATTCATCTCATATTTTTCAAATTCTATAACATAAAATATAGAAGAAGGCCTTTGACTAACATGAATTACAATGGCAACCAGAAACATAAATTAGTTCTTTTTAAAACTCATTATATTGGACATGATATCAATTATTAACATAATACATCACAGAGTTCAGTATAAATAAGAGTGTTCGTCTTGAGTTACTTCACTTATATTCTTCTTTTACCTCTACTGTACTCTTACATATAAGCAAGCATGGTTCCAACTACACCCAACAAGCTGACATTTAAGCCGTACAACCTAAAAGCTGAGAAAGACAAGCTTTTAACCATCAGAAAAGCACCAACCCCCCTTTCAAGCCAAAGGGAAAGCAATGAAAATGGACTCCAGACAAGGAGCTTGCACTAATGCAAGAGTACGCGAATCTCTTCCTACCAGCCTGCCCAAGAGCTGCTGTCACAAAAACATGAGACAGGATAATCAAAAGGGTAAACGCATGTGCCCCGAATGATATACCACTAGAGTATAATGCCTGTCACTGTGCAGTTAAGAGAATCAGCAACAGCTACAAGCCTTTGTTTGGAGAGTATGAACAGAGTAAAGCTTCAGAAAGTAACCGACATAGAAGTGCAATTGAAATAGCTGCACTTGATGTCATTGAAAAGATATTTTTCATATAACTTTAGTATAACTTATACAGCAATTATTAACTTTAAATGACTTTGTGAATATAGAAAAAGGAACATGACAAGATAAAGGACAGAAACCAAGCTACAGAGATTGAAAAGTATAAGAGGAAAGAAAGTGGAGAGCAGTTGATGAAGGAGAACTCTAATGCAGCATTGGGAAAAAGAACGGAGAAGATGCTGGAGTACCGGTGTAAGACAAGCAGCAATGACAAGGGCAAGGGCAAGGGAAAGAGTTCAGCTGCAGGCGAGATCTTGCCTGTCATGGATCCTACCACCAAGCCAAGTGGCAGCAAAAGTGCTGTAATAGAAGGTGAATACAAAAAGTATTTGAAGGAGGAATCCGAGTTCCAGACAAAGATGGTAGGGAATGTAGAGGACATGAAACATATTCTATTCGCCACGTCCAAAATCATTTCTAATATTGAAAAAATGGCGGAAATGCTTGTACTCAAAAACAAATAAAAAAATAATATTTGTTCATTTATAAGGGCTGTACAAAATACTCATCAAAGTCTTTTCCATCTATCTTTTCTCATCTCAACCTTTGTATATACTCCTCTAGTTGGAGTGGTTGCAACCTAAAGTAGAAACTGGTCAATACTGAACTATATCTTAAACAATGTATCAAATTTTTTAACATAGTTGATAACTGATAAACTCTAACATGGTTTGATTTGCTGATCTTCATTGCATATCTGTACTTACAGTACTTAAAGCACTTCTCCACATCTGCAAACTCCCACTCTACCGCAACCCAAATCTTTGACATGCTCTTGTTGCAATACTGTTCATGATCTATCACTATGACAAATAGGGGCGGTTTCTTGCATTTGTGACTTTGTTTTTGGCCTATAATAATTAAAAAAACACCAAAAATTCAAAATGAAACAAGAAAATCTATGTTTTTTGAAAAGGTTGACAAAAAGCAGATTGACCACCTAAAATTAAATCTCCTGATAGACAAAAGTACATTTTAACTACAGATTTTACATTTTTAGTAAATGTAGATTGCAATTGATCACTATTAAAAGTCAGAGGTAAAATAGAGAAAAATATTTAAACTTTTTGCTGGGAGGATAAAATATGTTAAGACAATTTGAAAAAAAATAATGTATTACAAGAAAAAAAAACAAATTATAGGTCTGCAAGAGAACCAAGTGACAGTTTTGGGCCGCGGTTAAGCTCTGGCCACACTACATATGTTGTTGCTGTTGTTGCTGTTGTTGTTATTGTGTTTATAGTCGCGTCCGACTTCACCAAACCAACTAATTCTTTGACATCTGCCAGGTGAACTACCATTGGCTTCATTTGCCTATTGTTGATGACTGGTATACTATTTACCAAACGAACTGCATAAACATTGACAAGGACAAGCAGCCACCTCTTGTTATTGATCTTGTGCTCAAAGAAAATGACGATCTTCCCAAAGAAATCCTTATATATTGGAGAGTAGCTCTGCCCAATGTTGCGGTTCTCATCAGCCTGAACCTGAAGTCTGACGTTATGTGCCTCTCTTACACAATTATGGTCGAGTGTAGAGTCAATAACACAACCATTTACAAATGCCTTATGGCTTGTTTTAATGGCTGCTTCAATCATACTACACTCTTCTCCCTTTGATTCGTAGAACTTTTGAAGAAGCTCTGGAAGACAAGAAATGCCTCCAAAACTATCAACAATTGTTCTGTTCCTCAAAGGCCCCCAGAACTCAATGTCAGAATCAGTACCAACATTACTACCTTCTTGGTCAATTGGCCAACCAGCAGAGGGATTGTCATACTGAAGGAGAGTTGTTGCTGTTGCTGTTGCTGTTGTCGTTGTTGAATTTTCAACTCTCATCTGTCAAATATGTGTCAAGTCAAGCATGATGCTGCCAGTGTTGATTCCAGTTGCTGAATTACTCTTCATTACTTGTGAGTATTCCCTAATTGCCCTCTTGACAGATCGTGTACTATATGCTATGAGGGGGCCATACCCTTCTATAATCATGGGATAGTGCTGCAGGAGGTGCTAGTTGATTGTAAAGAGCTTGAGCTGGACCTCTCCTTTAGCTAGCAAGGCTTCCAGATACATATTCCATGTGACAAGATTATTAAAAAAAAAGATAAGTTAACACAAGTTATAAAACAATAATATTAATTATTATTAAAGCTTACGTTTTGATTAAGGTTTGTTCCTCTGCTGATAACTCTCAGCTCATGAGTAGGTTGCATATCTGCATCAGATCAAGCAATGCTTTGTAGGTAGCTTGGTCACAGACATGCTCTGTCACAAGCGTGGGGATGACAAACAAGAGGAAGTCAGCCCAGTCCACAGCTCAGAAGTACCCTGATCTTGTTGTGACATTTATCTAAGCACCGTGGAAAGACGTTAGAATACTTCTTCTAGTGGACACCATGGCAGTGCCAATTTCTTTTTGAGCTGCAAGGGAGAGAGAGAGGATGATCTTTTCCATACTTGCCACACACGAGCCCCCAGACCTGTTTGGCAATGCCATGACAAATGCCATGCATTTCATCCAATGCAAAAAAGAACGGACCAGAGAAGGAATTCAGTAATGAGAAGAGAGATTGGCCAGTTAACTCTTTTTTGCTTGATAATGCCACCTCATCAAAGTACTTGAAGCTTTCCAGTGTGCGCATGGTGATGGTAGATGTCATTCTGAAATATTGGCCATGACCAGGAGATTGGCCCACAACGTGGCAGATGCGGCAGCCATCCTTACTCATATGGCCCACATGACAAGCCATCTTTCCCAGAGCTGGAATGTCGCCAGTTGTCATCAGTACATGGACTTTTGCACAAATATCTCCATATGGTGTCTTCACAACCATTCCACTGGCTCGGAGAACCCGAAGTTCTTTCATGATTGGCTCCAGGAATGACCAGAAGTTGGCGGGTGCTTTGGGACCAGGGATGATCGCAACTTGGATCATACGGCTGCACTCGTAGCAGATCATTGGGGGCAGGTTGAGGTTGGTAACGTGGACAATGGTTACCAAGCCTGGAACACTATGGGGAGCAAACCCATTGACAGACAGCGAAATGGCAATGTTGTTTTCACCTGAGAAAAGATGTTTTTTCGACTGGTATGCCTGTCCATCAAAGACATCAGCAATGCTGCCATCAGCCTTCTGTGTATGGTGGTAGCAATACAACATCTCTTTCCTGGTATGGTCGTTGGCCAAAGCAACTGCAAGCTGTTTACCCAGAGGAAGCTGTATCATTGTGCTTACAGGAACCAAATTCTTGCCAGCGTCTTGGCTTCCATCACTGGCCTTGTAATGAACCTCGTCACAATGCGGACACTCTATTTGCTAATTTTCATTATACAACATGCACCCATTGCGACAGACGTGATATGTATCCTCTTCAACACTGAGAAAGCGGGAAAGAAGCTTGGTACCAAGCTAAGGAGAGCAAGCTCTGTACAAAATCTCATTTGACGTGCTGAGAATATTGTTAAAGTGTTTTGCAAGGCTAATATGGGCCTTCTGGGAAATGCCAAACTCCTTGACGATCTTCATAAACTCGAGATTCTTAGCATCATCATAGCCAGGAACAGGAGCAGGAGTACTAAAGTCATAGACCAGCTTGGAAGAAGCATTTTCAACGTCCTCAACCGCCTCTATGAATGTTGAGTCATTGTTCATAGAAACCTCCTGATCAAAGTCATACTTTAATAAGGTAAATAATAATTAGTATAATGAATGCATTTACACATATATATTTCTTACTATGGGCTCATCAATGACCATGTTGATGTTTTCTCTATGTAATTATTAAATTAAATCAAAGGTTAATATGTTTTATTTAATAGTTTTATTATAATGTATATGCTTACTCTACGGATGAACCATTGGTAAAATCCAAACCATGGTGATTTTCTCCAGAAAGAGAAACGGATTGGACATTTGTCTCAGTCAACTCTTTCAAACAACTTATCCAGGCATTGGACTTTGCATTTTCTAGCTTTTTCTTTGCTTGAGAGATGCGTGTGGCAAGCACTGCATTCATGAGGGAAAGTATTTCTGGTTGAGTTCATTTTTTAATAAGAGGTAATGTACTTGTATATATAAGTAAGAGCAAATATAATTGCTTTCTGAATACATATCTTTATACTTAATTATTTTAAACAATGACGGCATGGATTATTCAGATGTAGACTTAAAAAGAGTAGACTTTATAATGTATGCCATCATTACAAAATTACTATATTAATCATAGCTCTTATTGAAAACAACCAATAGATGTGTTCAATGAATACAAAGCTAATAATAACTCTTGAAAATTTTTTTCCTTTCCTCTTTTCTCTATAACAAATCTGTATTTCTAACTTTTTTTATTATGAGCAATATAGATCAAACAGTTGTACAATTACTTCAAGGCATACATAACACCTTGGTTGCCTTACACAAGGACATAAGAGAAGTGAAAGAAAAGTAAGATGCAATGCAAATTGAAATAACAAGCATGAGCAACAAGTTGAATGTACCTCAAGATCCAGAACAAGTTATCATAACCTCTGTTAAAGTAAGTAATTAATAAAATAACTATATTTCTATGTATTGACTCTAGATAGTATAGGTTTCTACTGGCCCCATTCCAAGACCAATAGGCAACATACGAGGCATAACTACGAAGCATGTTCATGACATGATGGTCAAAGATCTTGGAATCCAACTAACCAAGGAAAGCAAGTCAACACTTCAAACTTGTACACATCTGGCATGTGACCAACTTGCCCATCTTCCTTCTGTTCAGTCTCTGGGACCTTCTTCTAGCTGGCAATCTATCTCTCAAGTAGACAAAAAGAGGGTTTGTGACAATCACGCTAGTGTTTTCAAAGAATGCGGTATTGATTTTGTTGTAAATGAGTATTGACTACTGCTGTAATTGAGAATAAGTCTGAAGGAAATAATATAAGGCCTCAGCTATTCCAGTCAAAGATGTCTACCAATTACTTTATTATTTAACACACAGGTTTAGCATGCATGCTAGTGATTATATTTCATATGATGATATCACCATAATATGGGATACACCAGTGGATTATTATAAGCATAATTATAACTCATAAACACATTTACTTTCGATGTTAATACTTCATTGGAACTACACACATTTATATAATTAATCATACATTAAGGCTATCCTTACAGACAAGACGACGGGACAATATTTTGAGGACAATATTTTCATCTCTGACGTCAGAGATGATTAGTGTAACAATCCCATTTTTTTGGGGGGTCAAATCTGAGTATTTCGTAAAAGTTTCAAAAAATATTGATTATAAAAAAAGTTGACAATTGAGATAAAAATTGATAGAAAGATAAAAGTTGATATAAAAATAAATAGAGATAAAATATATAAAAAAAAAACTACAAAAATAAAATATTCAATGTTAATATTATCAATGCCAATTCAAATACAAAATATATACCTTAGTAATTAATACATGATCAAGTTGTCGCTTAGGCCATATCTTTTGACTATGGCTTTGTGGAAAGGATTTATTTTTGGTCAAGTGAAGTTTCTGATAGGTTTACGTTTCGCAAGGAGAAAGTGGTTGATGTCCAAGATGATGATTATTGGTTCGAATTTTTCTGGTGTGGTAGTTAATGGAACGAAGAGATAGTCGCCTGTTTCTCTTGGAGTGTTTCAATATACAGCTACTGATCTATTGAACCCATCTGCTACAAGTTGTAGATGGTCAATCGTTCCGAACCAATGTTGCTGTGGGAGGGGTGATCTTTTGTCTTTGAGACTGATTATGAGTGGGTTTGTGGATGCAGGCATGTTGCCATTCTCCATTCTTCCCTGGTAATATATATGCTGATACTTTAAGTAGGCTTCTAGCATATTTTCTTTAACTTCAGACCATTTCTCCTGGTCCTGATATATCTCTATTGCTATTGCTTGATATCCACAGTTGCCATCTGCTTCGGGAGAAAAGACTTCAGTTATATGTTTAGGAGCAATAGTAAGATTTGTTAATATTGTGTGATCGATTGGCAAGCCAAGATTGATGATATTTTGCAAGACTTTTTGCTCTTGAGTTGAGGATATTTGTTTTCTAGAAAATAGAGCAAAACTTGAGTGAAATAGATTTAAGTAATGTATTATAAATGAATACTCACTTTTTTTGTTCTTTTGCTATTTTAATTTTTTTTGTATCTTTTTCTTTTTCAGCTTCAATGCAGTGCTTTAATGCAATCATTTTACACTTTGTATTTTTGGGTCGGCCTTTGATAGCTTCCACTATTGTTGGACCATTAAGATCCTCAAGTTTCTGCTTGGTCATTTTTTCTAGTATGTTTTTTACTAAATTATGTATATCTATTTGTTCTTGTTTGCTGTGTGTACTGTGAAAGCCTTCATGAACAAGCTCAAGATCGTGATCAAATTGAGGCGATATAGTTGTTATTTTAGCAATGTTTGCTGGTACTGGTTCTACGTTGTTAATTGTCAAGTGGTCTATATACAATTATATATTATATGAGAAAATAATGTTATAACTATTATATGTATTACCTTCTCCTTCTAGATAATCTTTTCTCCAGCGTCTTGGAATTAGGGAGATTGGAATTGTATTAAAAGTAGCAAGTGTATGATAGCATGGTAGGAGATAGTTGTAATGTAAGAGGCATTTGCACTCTTTGGTCAATTTTTCAGGTATGATTAATTTGGTCCATTGCAAAGCGGCTAATTTTTTGGCAAATGACATTTAGTCTTGCTCTGTTGACTTTGTCACACACAACTTCTGTGCTCTCTCAGAGGCACTCTGTCATTAATCTGCATTTACAATCATCAACCTATTTAATATACAAATATATTATAGCAGATAATTATAATTAGAGAACTTATTCAACTAGCACATAGAATAAAATAAGATAATGCAAACTTATCAGTTCCTGATACCACTTTTTCACTTTTAGTGTCACTGTCATCAATTTACCAGAAGAGGTACCAAGAGAATGCTTGAGGGAAGCATGTGCACTTTCTGCACGGTTGGAGGTATGATTTCCAAAGTGAGGGTATTTATAAACATACATGTTTACCCAGTTCTCCTTGTCTTTCATTTTTCTAGTAAATTATACAAAAATTACCAATTTTTTATAATTAATAAGCCATTTTTGTCAAGTTCAATGGCTCTATATGTACCTTTCAAGGAAATTACTGGCGGTTTTCCCCTGATCCTTGCAATTCTCCTTTGCAAGCTCAAGGTACCCATCCGTCTCTTTCTTCACTTCTTTGGGCGTCTCGCACTTCAAAGCAATCTTGTCAAGAAACCCTGCCAAAGTCTCCAAAAGCTCTCTCTTCTCACTGCTCTCTTCTCCCTTCATCGTCGGTAGCAAGTCTTTTTTGAAATTATCTTTTATATGCTTATAGCATAAGACTTGCTTTGACTCAGGGAAAACACAGGTAATTGCATTTTGCAATGCTTTCTCATTGTCAGTTATAAACATATTAGGAAGAAGAGGTGTGTATGTGTTTGTTTGTGTTTGTGTTGTTGTTGCTGTATTGTTGTTACTATTGCTGCTGTTATTGTCTTCGACATCTGGCCAAACTGCATCACAGAGACAACGAAGTACCCAGAGATAATTTTCAACAATTTCGTGCTCTACCCAAACACCAGCAATAGGGAATGTCTTTAATGTTCCGCGAGATTTACCAGTTACATTACTGGTACCAGCAATATTGACAAATGTCATTCTATGGCTATTTGTCTTATATGTAGCATTGATGATTATTGTCTCAGACATTCTTCGCGCTTCCTCAATTGCATCCTTGTGAACAAAGAAAACCATGTTGATTCTTTTGTCATCTGTATTATCAACAGTATAGCGGATATAGAAGTCCAGGTCTTGTAAAGTGGTAATAAAACTGAACATCTCCTTTCCTTCATAATCTTTTCCAAAGTGCTGCTTGATGTTCTCAATGTCTTGACATACAACATTGGTGTATCCACATATCTTCAACCTGTTGAAGATGGTTGATACATCATTGTTATTCTCCAGATGTCTTGTTACAAGGGCCATGGCCTCAGGCAAAAGTTTTTGGTGCATAGCGTATACCCTATGACCTTCCTCAATTGGATGGTTATGTTGTGCCTTGCACAAGTGCACAGCAACTCTTCCGTCTTTTTTCTTAGAGGCGTACACAAAGTATTGGCAGCCATGCTTTTGTGTATCCTTGACACGTTTTCTTTCCCATCCAGGAAGGGGACTCTCTTTGCTGGCAGAGGTTTCTAAAGCAATCTTTGCAGCCTTACGAGTGTCTCTATATTTGCCCGCATGCTTACAGATTATCTTTATGCGAGTTTCTGATGAAAACATAGTGGAAAATGCAATATTATGCGTGGCACCATATGCCTTGACAGCTTCACAAACAGCTACAGTTGAAGAAAATTGTCTTCCAACAAGAAAGATAGAATTAAACTCGGTCGAAGCAGTATTGTACTTCCTGGAAGAAGTCTCACTGACAATGACAAGGTTATTGGTGTTGTTGGTGTTGTTGATGTTGCTCATGTTAAATGTTAAAAAAATTATGCGCTGATGTTGTAATAAAAAAAGGGTAGTGATTTTATTGGCAATCCGAAGAACCATTTATCTAGTCGCTCCCCCCAAAAAATGGGATTGTTACACTAATCATCTCTGATGTCAGAGATGAAAATATTGTCCTTAAAATCTTGTCTCGTCATCTTGTCCGTAAGGATAGCCTACATTAATTATCTCAAGATCACGTTGCTCTGATTAAGGCTCAGATAGAATTGATTATCTGACCCCAGTCATATAATTTTCCCAATCCAAAATAATATAAATAGCAGTAGTAGTTCAGTATCTGATTCTTGAGACTCACACAAAACTCAGGTATTTTTCGGCGGGGTTTTAAAAATTGGCAGTACTTTTTTGAAAAAAGAAAAGTATTTTTCTGTTTCCATATAATCATGGCTCTTCCCATTACTCCACCAGATTCACTTGGGGACCCCCCCCCCCCCCCCTCAACTTTCAGCTCACCCTCACCTCACTCCACCACCCCATCCAGCCCCACCACCTCACAACGCATGTACTCGGTCGCTGCTACTCTTGCACCTACTGCTCTTCTTCCTCACCAACCTCGTATCATATATGGCGATTCCATTGATGGGTTACCACGCATCTGGTGTGCTGGTACCACACCCCACACTGTTTTTTATAACGCTCCTCTTCCCACTTCTCCTCTCCACAATGCCTTCTGGCATGCCCTGAAAAGCTTTGCTTTTGCAGACTCTATCATAAAAGTTACTCTTCCCAGTCGTTCTGCTCCTACTGCTCTCAAGGTCCAATTCCTCGACGCTGCTTCCTGTGCTATTGCATGCGCGCATCCTATTTCTGTTTCTGATCAACACTTCCCAGCCTGTATTGCCGTTGCTCCTGGTCACAAGGTATATTGGGTAACATTGTCTCAACTCCCTGGTGTTTGTTATCCTGATTTAGTAACTGGACTTCAACAGTGCCTTGCCCCTTTTGGAATTGTACGCGAAATTGTGATCTGCGAGAGTTATACCTTTTTCGATGGCACTGGCAGTGTCCTCCTTGAACGACCCAACCCACCAGCTCAGCAAGTCGCTAAGCTTGCCTACGAGATTTCTTACAACGACAACACTACCATCCTTAGAGAATGGGCACATATGGGCTCCCATTGCAAATACTGCAAACAAATGGGCCACGACATCGATGCCTGCCCTGCACGCTCTTCAGAAACACGCACCTGTCACAGCTGCAACAAGCCTGGCCATTTGCAAGCTAACTGTCCCCACGTCTCCGAACCTGCTCGTAGGTCAGCAACCACTAACAAACGCTCTCGCCACCTCAACCGTGTTCCTCACCAGGATCGCATTGTGCTGCCCCGCCCCCTGACAACTAATCTCCCCACTGGTACATCTGCGGATTCCATCCACAATCCGGCTAACAAAGCTTCATCTTCTCTTCTGCCGATTGAACCACAACGCAAAGCCAAGGTAGTCAACCATGCTGAAGAGGAAACACCATCCGACAACACCGCCTATATTGTAGATCCTGAAAACGACACAATGCTCGACGCCCTTCCAGAACAGGTAAATTCTGACAAAGCCCAATTGCAACAGGAGCCTGAGAAGGCCGCCGATGAGTAGGCTCTCCTGGAGGCTATTCAGGCTACTGAAACTGAAAGAGTACGTCGTCTTACCCGACATACGCCCAACCGCAACACGAGACGCAGTCTTTCCACGTCCCCCACACGCAGGAACACTGCCTCTCGTAACTCTTCGCTCTCCCCTCCACCCCAGTTCACCCGTCAAGCCCTCGGCGCAGAGGCCAAATCTAACCAATGATTACCATTGGAACTATGAACTGCAGAGGCCTCCCCAAGGTGGGACGACCCGAAACACGCTCATTATTTATACGCCACTTACGTTCGAAGGGAATTGATCTCCTCGCCCTTCAAGAAACCCATGCCCACTCTATTGCTCTTCAAGACACATTTACTATGCAATTCCAATCTTCTTCTTCTCTTTGGTCTCCTCATTGTGGACTTGTATGCCTTTCAAAAGATATTATGCTTACTGATCCATTGTTTAGTATATGCGGCCGCTGCATCACTGCTACGGTATCTCACGCACAGTCTATGTTCAACTCTTTCCGTATCTGTGTCATTTATGCTCCCGCTACTTATCGCAAACGACATTCGTTCCTCACCTCTCTTCTTCACAATCCTCTCTTGATACCCGCGTCACCCACTAATATGATTCTATTGGGCGACCTCAATCACTCACTCACTACTACCACCGCCCATAGCACTCCACCTCGCCCATGGCTTCAATTTCTCACCGACCGCCTTGTGGACTGTGTGACTCCCACCGGCAAGGTACCTCAACCTACCTTTCACCGTGGGACATCATCCTCCACAATTGACTACATATTCGCCTCCTCCGACCTTGCTTCTTGTGCCACCTCACACTCGGTGGAATATATACACTCACAATGGTCTGACCATTGTCTGGTCACAGTCGTACTCTCCCTTCCTTCTTCTCGGACCAGTGGTAAAGGCCTTTGGCGGGCGAACCCTCGCCTTGCTCAGCTCACTTCCTTCCAGGACGAACTTTCTGTCTTTCTTCACACCTTCGTTCCCACTCTCCCCGCCTCCAATTCCCCACAGACAAACTGGGATTTAGTCAAGTCTGAAGTGACTAGATTCATTAAACGTTTCTCTCGTCGAATCTCACCTTCCCTGTCCACTCTAGAAGCACAACTTCAAAGTCGGCGTGATAAGTTGATTCTTCGGTTTCGCCATCAACCCGCCCAGAACTTTCAGCTTCCTGTAATCGAACGCAAGCTCCAACAGGTTCAACTGGAACGCGTAGAAATTCTTGCTCTCCGGGCTGGCCGACAATGGCGCGAACAGGGTGAAACCTCTGCCGGTTTCCTTAAACGCACCGTTGCTACACGTCAGTCCAAAAAACTCATCACCAGCCTACGCCATCCTGTTACCGACTATCTTTGCACTGAGCCTGACAGCATGACGGAGGCTGCTGCCGCCTTCTATGAGACTCTCTACTCTCCTGAGCCCATCACTTCTGCTGCTGTTGACGATCTTCTCCAGAATCTTCCTGACAATCTTGCCCTCACTGATCTCACTCAACATTGCCTCACTCGCAAATTTTCCCTCGACACTATTCGTCAAGGTGCCTCTCGATCCCCCAATGCCAGTAGCCCTGGTCCTGACGGATTGCCATACGAGATTCTACGACTCATACTTGACCACCCCGAATGCTCCACTCTTGTCTCGCGTGTATATAACGAAGCTTTGTTGGATGGTGTCTTTCCCCCCACTTGGATGTCCACCTGCGTGTGTCTTCTCCCGAAAAAAGGCGACCTTACCTCCCTTCGGAATTGGCGACCCGTCGCACTTATCAACACTGATGCTAAGGTCTTCACTCGTCTTCTTAACTCTCATTTGATCCCTGTTGCCACTCCTCTTGTCACTCCCTACCAAACTGGATTTGTTCAAGGACGATTTATTGCTGATAATGAGATGCTCACCCGGATGGTCATGGCTCAGGCACTTCAGGAAAGCTCGACTGGAGTGGTTCTTCTTCTTGATCAGGAGAAAGCGTACGACCGAGTCCACCCAGAATACTTGCGCCGAGTTCTCGATCACTTTCGCTTTCCTAAATCTATAATAACTTGTATCACCCAATTGTTTTTCTCTACACAGATTCAGATCAACGTTAATGGCTTCCTATCTCGCCCTCTCACACAATTGCGTGGCCTCCGTCAAGGCGACCCTCTCTCTCCCATCTTGTTCAATTTGGCTTTTGAACCTTTGTTGCGACGGGTTATAAGTGATCAATCCTTCCTCGGTTTTCGACCTTCTGTCCCTGATAGTGTGGCTACTATTCCTCCTATTAAACTTCTAGCTTATGCCGACGATCTTCTGGTATTTCTCCCAGATCCGGCTCACCTTGCTCGACTCCACACACATCTCACCACCTATTCCGCTGCGTCCAATGCGCGTATCAACCTCCACAAAACGCAAGCTTTCTCACTATCTGGTAGTCCTCTCCCCGATTGGACCTCCACCCTCCGTCGTCATAACATTACCAATTGGCATGACCGCACCTCGCCCGCACCTCTCCGTTATCTTGGCTTTCCGTTGATTCACTCCAAGGCTCAACGGGACTCGTTCTGCTCATCTCTTCTCCAAAGGATTGAGGACAGCTGCAATCTTCACTCATCTCGCTGTCTCTCCTTTCGGGGTAAAGCCACCATTCTAACATCTCTCATACTCTCTCAGCTTTGGCATGTTTTGCGTGTGGTCTCTCTACCTATGTCCTTCTTTCAGAAGATCAGGTCCATCATGGGTAGCTTCCTTCAACGTGGCACCTTCCCCCCGATTTCTTTGGATACTTTCTGCCTCCCACGCATGCAAGGTGGACTTGGTATCATCGATCCTAAGACGCAGCAGAGTGCTCTACAACTTCGTTGGCTTCAACCTATCGTCCACGCTCCTCGGTCCCCACCTGGTTTGGTCCCGCACTGGATGTCCGGATTGTTACAGGCTTCACTTCCATCTCTTTCTCCCCTATTTCCCCTTCTATTTCCAACTATGCGTCCTTCTGGATGGCAGGATCTTACCTTTCCTCTACATTTAGCCTTCGTTGCCATTGACCATCTGCTGCACAACTTTGATAATGTTATGGTAAATTCGACTACTTGCCTTGCTTTGCCTCTCTCAGTGGTCACCATTGTCCCTGCTTCCCAAGCACGCTTCCCCCCATCTTGGCAAGATCTTTTGGTTTCCCACCTCTACACCTTTGACCCTGCCCTGGCATCGCTACGGTCTATCTCCATCACCAGCAGCCATCCACGCTCTCGTGTTATTAATAAGTTCCTTGGCCAAGTTCAACTCAACACTCTCACATTACATTCAATAATCGTTTGTGCTTGTTGCTCTCCTCATGAACTGACCGAACAATATCCGTCTCTGCTCGTTCAAGATGGCACATCAATTGACTTGTTCCCTTTCTTTAATGCGCTCGTACCTTCTCAGACTTGGGCATGCCTTTCCACACGCACTTTCCGCGGGCTGTGCTCCCACCATCTCGTCCATGCCCGCTATTTCGATCCCCCTTGTGGCTCTTGTCATTGGCGGAAATTTTGGTCTTTCCCCCTTCCCCTGGTGGCTCGTAACATTTGGTTTCGTGGTCTACACGACAAGATTTCTTGCCGAGCCTGTCTTCACTTTTTGCTTCCTCTCGCCTTTCCCTCTCCTACCTGCTCTATTTGCTCTCTCTCCTCCGACTCCCAAGACCACTTCTTCTTCACTTGTCCTCTCAAAAACGCGGTGTGGATCGACATGTGGCTGGAATTCTTTGGCACAATATCTATCCCAACCGCACTACACAACGCTTTTCACTTCTTCTCTTTTCCCTCTTCCTTAAACTCTTCTATTCCCCCTTCTACCGTCTTTGGATGCACCCTCCTTGCGATATGGCGTCACCACTGGACTTTTATTTTTGACGATTCACCATTTGTTCCGTCTGCTGTTGTTGGTACGGCTTGCAAGACCCTAACCCGCATTTGCCCAGAATTAGACCTCGATCCTCTCTTTTAAAAAAACTTATACTTATATTTATTATAATTAACAAAAACAGAAACCCCCCAAAAACATTGAAAAAGCTAGAAAACCCTCCAAACAAATGCTGTGATCACTCTTTTGATTATCTTCTTTTGAGTATCACCAGACCCCCCAAGCCTAATAAAATGCTTCTTACAAACAAAAAAATGTTTCCATATAATTTTCATAAAAATACCATGACGAATACCATGATATATCGCATATCGGACTCATATGAAACGCAAGCTCAGATACATCCAATGAACAACGACTTTTGGCTTTTGGTTACTTATTATAGTCAATATTTATTTTTATATTTATTTTACATGTTACACTACAATATATTAGGAAGAGAAGTATAAATCCTTAGTGGTTCATCTAATAATAGAAAGATATCTTTATTTGCAAGGCATTTGAAGTCTAGGATTGGTTTACCTTTAACAAACAAAGACATTGGTTCCTGACAATGTCTTCTATACTTCCAATACACTATTCTACTTGAATGTGATTAGTTCTCTTCATAATGTATTTTTAGTACGATGTACTCTGATAGTTTTCATTAAAAAAAAAAGATATAAAGAGTACTACAATTAATAGAAAAAGAAACTACCTTTATAACAAACTAAACATTCTCATAAAGAGCTGTAAGTATATCTTGCCATAATTAATACGTTATTACTTCAAATTTTCAAAGACTTTATGAATAATGTTGTTGATATATTATACATTATTTTATTTCTATTTATTCAGCCTCAAATGAACAACGGAAACAACACTACCGTCAATGATCCAAGTCTTCAGCGTATGATGGACAACACATCAGCAATGTACAGTAGCAACCAATTGGTATTAGCTCAAAACCTGGACCAGCGCCCTACAAATACGACTGTTGTATCCAACATAATCGTAGATTTAAATTAAAAGTACAGACACTCAATAAATACGTACATTGAGTTACTGACAACTAGTAACGATACTAAAAGATATACCTTCCCTTATACAAGGAAATTACGTAAAGAACATACTAAGACAAATACTAAGACTCTAGTCAATAACACTAAAAACATAAGAACTAAATCATAGAAGATAATGGTAGAGAAACAGCGCTAATATTAGGGGGACGACATTTTCAGGATGGGGCACTACCTTTTTGATGGGAAACGTTGTTTTGATTTTACCGGACCACAAATTGTGACTTGCTGTCCGGTATCAAATAATTATATCTGGTCCCTAAGGATTCATACTTATCATAATAAAGATACTTTTATACAAGGCAGGATAATAGCTTTTTCTACGCTTCTTTCCTCTATTTAATTATGTCTTTTCCTTCTCCACTCATGCGTATTAGCTCACTAAATTGCCCCCAAACTTTGTGCATTCATCAAACTGTCTCCAGGCATATACCTCTCCTTCTTTAGGAGGCACGACCTGTCTTTGGGCAAAATGATAATAAAAAATCTTCTCATATAAAAAAATAGCTTTGACTAAATATAAAAGCGTTGTTTTATATATATAATTCTATACTTAAAGTTTTATACTATATGTAATAAATTAACTGATATATATATAGAATAATAAAAAACTATCTAACATGTTACTTCAAGACATTATATCCTAATAGAAAATGTCGTGCCCTACCCTGGAAACGTCGTCCCCCAAAAGTCACGACTTTTCATATCTTGCCTATCGAAAAAATACCTTATAAAATTTGAAATTTCTTTACTAAATACTTTATTAGGCTTATAATATCCTTTAATGTAATAAACATTACCTTTTGTTAATACTTATTTAAGATAAACACTAATAAAAACTGCTAAATCTTCTTCAGAAAAGAAAAACAAAGTCGCAAAAATGTCTGAGAATACATATAGTATTAATTAATTTTGCATATATTAAAAAGTATATCTAATAATTGTAGAATAAACGTAGTTTACATTAAAAAATATATATATTAGATAAAGTGACAGCTACTTAGAGTCATAATTAATAGTTAAACACTAATAAGTTTACTTCTTACTATAATTATGATATAATATTATAAGGCAAAGAAGCAAAAATAGAATCAACTTATTATACAAAAATGGTAACTAAAATCGAGTATTTGTAAGATATAAGATTTATTTGGCTCCCGTCAACAAATCACATACCTGTGGCTGCTAATGAGCCATATTTTCACGATTTAACTTGAGACATAAATCATATGTTTTCATTTTGTGTGATTTAAGTGGAAAAGATTATAATCCATATAATTTGCATTTTTTTTCAAAAACTTTCATAATAGATATAAAGGTAATGAAGCATTTTATGCCTAAGAAAGTTTACATAGCAGTTAAGTTATTATATTTTTATAAAATTCATGTTTTTATTTTTATTTTTTATTTTTATTTCTTCTGTAAAAACTCTTTCTATCATTTTCTCACAACATGTACATGAGATATTTTATCAAAAATACAGAAAATTAAAAAATATTCATAAAGGACCAAAAAAAGTTTTTAATTACATATATTCAGATAATATATGAATTCAGTAAAAGTTTCATAGAAAACAAATGAGAAAAAAGTAATTCTACAAGCAAATACAATATTTTATTTTATTAAAAAAATGCAAATTTTTGAGATATTACGTTAGTTTTCTCATGATCAATCTTTTCAATTCAACTAAAACTCCTAACATACATACATATATTTATATACTACTTTGATCCAAAGTTATAGAGAGCCAGCACTTGAATTGATGAAATAGATAGATGTAAATGCATAATATAACATATTTGAAGATAGTTTGGCTCTATCTGTGTAACACCACCCGACATTTATGCTTTTTAATTCGCTGGATATATGTGTAACTCGTAGGGTAAAGTACTTCCCACGAATGATTTCTATGAAAAAACAGAGCGGAGAGTAATTTAACCCAAGTGATAGATAGCTTATGTTGACGCAAAGAAACAAATTGATAAGATTTATAAAGGTAAAAAAAAAGATCGTCTAGCTAATAAAATATAAGAGTAAATGAGTATATAAATAATAAGTTGTCTAGCTAATGAAGTATAAAGAAAAATATAATAAAAATAAAAGAAAAAAAGAAGAAAAAAAGATTATGTTATAGTGAGATCAACATGTTCCTCTTGATCGGAAAGAAAAGAGAACATCGCATTTCTACGATCATACTTATTGAACTCTTTAAACTTGTTCCAGTAAGTATCAAAGTTGTCGGGAATCTGGTTTCTGACACAACCCAAAAAGAATAACTCAGGAATGGTTGGCCATTTCCTTGAGACATTGCGGGAGAGGTGTACTGTTGTCCAGTGGTTATTGTTAACATGATTGAAAATCAGAGGTTGTTGATGTTTTGATATGTTTTTGGGAAGGGTGAAGGGAAGGAACGATACGGAAGGGGTGTTGGGGTTGTCTGAGTAGACGCAGACTGGTCGCTTATAGGTGTCCGCAGCTAGTTGAGCACAGTCGGATGTGCTAAACCACATACTGGCATCTAAACACGCTGGGATGAAGTTGGAGTTGGAGTTGGAGTTGGTGATGCAGAGATCAGAACCATGCTTTATAATGTCTTCTAATTGCTTGACATCGGTTCCAAACGTGCTGGCGTAAATGCTGCTGTATTTTGGAAGGGTAGCAAGCATATCTCTTTTCACAAGAGGGAACTTTTCTTGATCTTTATAGATCAAATGGGCAAGGACCCGAAAACCACACCATCCATCAGCAGTAGGGTTAAACCCACCCTTAACGTCATCGACTATCTCATGAGAGACAGGAAAACCGGGCTGGAATTTAACCCTCTTGCCAACAGAGGTGCGATAGTCATATTGGTAATCTTCTTGAGCTGTAGCGGGTCTTTTAAACCCTATTTCTTTTGTGGCATCGACTAAAGAGCATATAAGTATACAACGATATTTCTCTTTATGGATTTAATTACACTGAAAAATGAGAAAGAATATTACCTGGGTCGAGAGGCTCTTGTTTTATTTTTTTTGTTTTGTTTTTGGTGGTATCGACTAAAAAGCATATTAGTATAAGGTTAGATTCCTTTTCATGAATTCAATTACACTATAAAATAAAAGCACATATTACCTGGGTCGAGAGGCTCTTTTTTAATTTGTTTTATTTTGTTTTTGGTAGCATCGACTAAAAAATGTATGTGAATATATGACAAGATTCTTTTTCATAAACTCAATTATATGTAAAATAAAAAAGCATCTTACTTAGGTCGAGAGGCTCTTTTTTGCTTTTGTTTTGTTTTTTGTTGTTTTTCGTTTTTTGTGTAGCTGCAGGCTTTCCATCTCTTGTTCTAGCTCTTAACCTAACCATTGCCTTAAGGCCGGCCTAGTATTTCAAGATACATATTAGTACTTTGTTATGTTATATTTTTTTTATCTTACATGACCAGACGAAACACTGATCTTCCTCCAGTTTGCCCGACCAAAGTCTTTGGGAAGGTATTTGGGACGTGCACCACCCTTTCTTCTGCCAGGATATTTTTTTTTTCTGAGGCTTGAAAGTTAATCGAAGGGTGCCCAGTTTTGCCTTCGAATTCAGAAGTAACCTTCTTGATCTTTTGAAGGAGGTTGGCCACTTGCTGGCTGCCCTCACAAGAGCGGAAAAGAGCCTCAAGCTTTACAATCTCTTGCATCCACTCTTCTGGCCTCTCGGCAATTACGTGCGCTGTACAACTTTCTTCGAAAGATGTCTCTTTTAGAACAGGGTTTATGATCCATCTTTCAGGAACATCATCAAGGGTGAGCTCCCTTCCAGCTGGCAGCGAGTGTCTGCAGGGCAAGCCGAACTCAAACCTGTTTTTGCAATGACAAAATTCATCGTCTCTATTGATCAAGCGAAGTTCTTGATCAATAACAAGCAATGCTCTCTTAGAGACTTTCATAAAAAGCCTGGAAAGCTGCTTGTTGCGGCCAACCAAGACATCAACAGTTGTCGATTCCCTGATTTTTATAGCATTGAAGTCTCTTTCGAGCCTGTCTACATAGGAGTTGATAGCTTCAAATGCAAGCCCCAAAGACGAAATTGCTGATATCCCTCTTTTCAAAGCTTGGTGTGCGCTCTCGACTCTCTGGGTAGTTGTACACCCAAAATGCATTTGCTGGCTGGTCAGGTATCCTGCCCACTTCTCCTGGCACTTTATCCATCTTTCGGCAAAGTAAACCGATGCATCTACCTTGGACCCTCCTTCGTCTACTTCGCAACCAGAAGATACTGCATTGAACTTCATCAACGCAACCTCGAAATCCCTTCTGGTACTGCTGCGAATCATGGAGTTCACATACTCCATAAGGACCTCTTTCTCTGCAACTGACTTGAGTTTTCCAGCGAAGGCTTTCTCAACGCTATTCAACATATGCCAGTAGCATAGCAATTTAACATTTTTTGGGAATACAATGTCAAGTGCATTCATTAAGGCCATACATTTGTCTGTTACAAATAGAGAACTGCTTTTCTTATTCTCAAAAACAAGTGCCTTGAGCTGCTCAAGGAACCAAACGTAGGTCTCCTGTTTCTCATTCGAAACCCAGGCGAAGGCAATGAGAAACGATTTAAGAGTGTCTCCCCCGAGGTTATGGACACCTTCCACGCATACAAGAGGCATTTCCAAATTATTGGTTGAGTAGGTGGCATCGACGGCCATGACTTCTGGGAAGCGACGGGCTCTTTCTAGTATCTTTGGGTGCGAGAAAAATACTCTTTCAAGAGATCCATATTTGCCGGCGTCATAGCGTACAAGATATCCCTTAGCTTCCATGGTTTTAACGAGTTCAGTACCTGCATCCTGAGAAGTGGAAGCAGTAGCACGAGCAAAAGCAGCATTGATATTGTTGATGTCATTCACATACAACTTATGGCTGACATTATCCTCTTTATTGATCGCCTTTTGGATCTCACGAGTCTTGGTTTTGGTCTCAACAAGCTTCATAATTTCCCTAGCATCATCGACAGTAACCTTTGACAAACGACCTTTCAAGGTAGATTCCAGGCAGTCATCATCAAGAGGGTGATTGTGGTAGCTTTCAATCTCATTGGTGGCTTTCAAAAGAAGATATCCTTTAGCGGCCTTCTTGTATGATATTTTCAAGAGATAGGGGCATCCAGTCTTTCCACTAGACGGAATTCTCTTGCGTTCGCTGTCTTCAATATTCCGTGTGTTCTTATAATGACCGCCCTTGGCACACTTCAAATACACTCGAGTTGGTTTACTATCTCTAGTTACAAGTGCAAAATTGTTGGCAAGTGCATATTCCTGCATCTTTGAAATTGCCATTGTCATGTCACTGTAACCATTAACTGGTGAGACAGGAAGAGGTTGTTGGACAGGATAATGTTCCTTTCCATTGAAAAAGCGGATTTCTTTATTGATAGGATTCATATTGAAGTGATTTCTAGAGAATACTTATTAACATCATGATTTCTAATTGCTAATCTGCAATGAGCAAAGTAATCTCTTTACTATCTCCGAGAAAAAATAATATTTTTAAGTGCAATTGATTAGTAGCTCTTACGAGATGAGTATAGAATAGAAAAGAAGGTTTTCTATTTAAATATTGAGTTGAATTTCAGGACACATCGTTTTGCCCTGAAGGATTGGAGAAAATACCTCGGACCTCGGACAAGTAGTCACAACGAATTAGTCCGGCAAAAAAAAGGTAGTGCCCCATCCTGAAAATGTCGTCCCCGTAAGATTGCTGAGAGAAACAGACATTACATGATATCATCATATCATCACCAAGCTAAATACAATGTCTATATAAACGCACAATACTAATAGCAATAGAACAGCATCTTTTTTCTGATTCTTTCACTTCTTCTAATAAAACAAAGTCTCACCGTACTCTCGTCTGCACTTGCTTTATTTTATATCTTATTTTTACCTCATACATAACAACGACGAAAGCATATCTTGCAAAGCAAGAAGAATGGAGAGTATGTATAATATAGTTTTTTGTATAAAAAAATATTAAAAGTGTTTTTATACATTTCAAACAGCAATGGTGTCTCAAGAAAGAATTCGGAGATGGTGAACTTGTGAATGATCAGAAACTAAGCTTTTTCATGATGGATCATGTCATGAATAGAGGACGTAAATTAAAGAGGGATGATAACAACTCCCCGATTCCATTAGGCAAAGAATCAATAGCGGCCTATGTCAAGGCAGTAGCCGATATATGTAGCAAGCAGAAAGCTCTTGGATTGAATCCCAATGGTGTAGCAAGAGGACCACTTGTCCGTGCTTTCCTTGATACCGCAAATAAGGCACGCGCACAGACTGTTAGAAAAAACTTCGAAGATCGTGAAAAGAATACACTTAACGATGGATACACCAAGCAAGAATTAGAAAGAATCAGTCAATATTTCATGGAAAAAAACGATACCCGCGCATGTCGAGATCGACTTTGCTTTCTTATAAGTCATGCAATGCTATGCCGAAGTCAAACAGTTCTTGGAATGCAATTTGCCGACCTTTTCTCTTTGGAATTAGACAACCAAGGCGCCACACAATGCATTGCTCTGGTGACAACCATGACCTTTGGAAAAACCAATCAACACGGAAAGATTGAGTATGGATCGTCAATCCGTCATCGTCAATTTGAAGTCTGTTCCGTCGGTGCATTGGCCATGAGTTTATTCTCAAGATTTCATTATGAGAATGAGCCATTTCCCGACTTTTCTTCCCGTGAAAAATGGTATGAAACAGCCCTTTTTAAAGGTGACGACCGCTTCAAGCCGATACGATACAAGACGCAGCATAAAATATACCTTAAGGCATTCAAATCAGTTGGGATCCATACTTCAAAGGTCACCCATGCCAACCGCAAAAGTGCTCTCAATATGATTGCACAAGAGAACGTTTCCGGCGACCAACAACGAATGGTTGGAAGGTGGGGAACAGACCGTATGGTGGGATGTTATATGTCAACATTGCCTGTGGAAGCAATGAAGGCTTTAGCAGGGTTCTCTGGAAACAGTAGCAACTTCTTTTTAGCACGAGCAGTGGTTCAACCTTCGGCTTCTCTACAAACAATGGTTTTCCCAAATATCGAATCTTGGAAACAGAAATTTGCAAATGGAGATGTCCAAGAGGACATAGCTGGCCCAATTTTTTTGGATTTACTTTCGCGACTTCGAGTGGTATTTCTACAGGTACATGTTGTTATTAAAGCACTGTTTGTAATATTTTCTCTAAGTAATATTTCTTTGCTGCTTTTTTTAGGACTCTGTTCTTCTGAAAAAGAAATTCCCAGGTTATTATCTTTGGACATGTGCTATCTTCAGCTCAGAGGAATACAAAAGCTTCGAACAGCAAGTTCTCTCCGCAGTACAGCAAGAAGAAGAGGTGTTCATGAGCAATAACAGGATGGATATGGTTATGCCAGAGATGGTAGATAGTGTCAGAGCTGGTTTCGGAACAGTTCACGCCACCATGAATTCGATGCAGTCCATGATATATGCCCACCTCTCTTCACACGCCGCCTCCATTAATAGATTAAACAACAATTTTACCGATTTTTTTGCTCTCGGATACAATCAATTCAGTAACTCTACAATTGCAACACCATCGAACCTACCTTTACAGCGTAACATCATTACATCACAACCTCTACAGCCACCACCCCAAAGTACTCCATTACATAGTGCCGTAACATCTCAACAGCCAACACACACAGAACAGCCGGAACAGTATACAATGAGCCGAAGAATTTTCTCTGTTACTGATGTATGGAGAGAATATGTTTTCGGCTTTAATGGCAGCCCATCCATTCAATCCTTAGAAAATAAGTATGGAATTGCATGGAGAAAAGATCGTAAAGAGTCTAGATTTTTTAGTAGAAGAAAAGAGCTGTACGATGCAATTAATGAAAGAGCAGAGTTAGAGAATATATCCCCTGAAGAAGCTGCTCAAAGAATGGAGAATGACCGAGTTCAGCTTGGAATTTCTCTAGATAAATATAGAGCTCGATTATCGTAAAAGATATAAAACTATCTTCATTTAATTATTTTTCTACATAAATACTTCTTATTATATTCAATAAATATGTACTACTTTCACTGTTATATCAAAATATATGTCTTTATTTTATGGCTTTCCAGAAAACTGTATGAGTACTAAATCATTACAAATATAAGTAGTTCCAATCAATAATCATATATATTAGAGCATTATAAGGTAGGAAAGCTGTCAAGAAAGGTCCATTCTAGTAGTAGTAGTAGCCAGCCTTGAATTATATAACTTTTAGTCGACACATATTCATGTTAAAATAAAGACATCCATTATGATAAAAACGTCGAAATCGTCCTCTTTTTATTAACAAATTTGGATTTTTTTTCGGGAAATGAACCTAATTTTTCGAAAAAGGGTATCTCTACGCTCAATCTCATCGCACCAAAAATAGCGAAAATAAAACTCAGTCAGACTATGGCCCACCAAAAATACCCACTCAGTATATTGTAGGAAGTACTGTTGTATTCAATAGCTTTACGAAATGAATGCACTAAAAAAACTAGAATGCTCGTCAAGAGAATATTATTTCTAACTACCAAAATAAACAAAAAAAATTCACGCAAGATATATGCTAATGTTAGGGGGACGACATTCTCTGATGGAAAGCAGTGTTTCGATTTTACTGGACCACAAATTGCGACTTTCTGTTCGGTATCAGATGATTATAGGCAATCTCTAAGGTGTCATACTTATCATAATAAAGATACTATAATATAAGACAGGATAATAGCTTTGGCTAACTGTAAATTCATCCTCATAAATATGTAATGACATACTTAAAGCTTTATACTACTTGTAATGAATCGACTAATATATAGAGAATAATAAAGTAATTACCTAACATGTTACTTCAAGACATCATATCCCAACAGGAAATGTGGTGTCCTTACCTTACAGCACGTTTCAAGTGCACTCGAGTTGGTTTACTCTATCTAGTTACAGCTGTAAACTTTTGCATCTTTACAATTACCATTATCATACCACTGTAACCTTTAACTGGTGACACAGGAAGAGGTTCTTGGGCAAAAAATCACTCTTTCCCATTGAAAAATAAATATTTTTATTGATAGGATTCGTATTGAAATGATTTCTAGAAAGTACTTATTAACATTATGCTTTTTAAACTGCTAATCTTCAATGAGCAAAGTAGTCTATTTGCTATCTACGAGAAAAACAATATTTTTTGATACAAATGATTAATAGTTCTTATGAGATGAGTATACAATAGAAAAGAAGGTTTTATATTTAAATATTGAATTAAGAATTTCAGGACATATCGTTTTGCTCTAAAGGATTGGAGAAAAGACCTTGGACTTCGGACAAGTAGTCACAATAAATTAGTCCGGCAAAAAAAAAGGTAGTGCCCCATCCTGAAAATGTCGTCCCCGTAAGATTGTTGACATATATATGTATGTGGGTGTGGGTGTGTGTGTGGGTGTGCGGGTGTGTGTGTGTGTGTGCGGGTGTGCGTTTATTTGGTATATTACACCGAACACCGCGGATGAATTACTTAAAAAAGTAGAAATGAAATAAGAAATATCTTATTTTTATTTACCACATACACTAATAGCATCTTTATTTTACACCATAGTTTACATCTAGCAATATTTTCTTTAAACGATCCGGGGACGAACATTATCACTGAGTACCCCTTCCTTTCCGTCTTTTTTTCTTTCTTTCTAAACACACAAAATAATAAGAAACAGACTCTATACCAATGCCAAAAAAGGCAGTTACATTATAAAAATAATCTATAAAAGATATTTTTGAATGTACAGTGTAGGTGTGTGTGTGTATTGGGGTGTGTAATGGAATATAGAACAAGCCAATAGTTTCAGAAAATGAGAGATAAAAGAAAAAGCAATATATTGACATTGATATTGATATCGGTATTGATATACGTATTTCCGGTTAAGCAATAAAAGTATAAATAAAAGCAAAAAGAGGAATAGAAAGATAACAGACGGAGAATACAATGATTTTAGCTTCTACTTCTACTTCTACTGTTACTGCTGGTGTTGGTTTTAGTATTGGTGTTGGTGTTGGCATGGTTGAACAGTAATTATACAAGGTTAGATGTTGTTGCAAAAATACAATGCACTACAGACATTAATTGACTGATAAGTGCCCAAAAGAAGGCTGATACAAGAAACGCGATCATTATTCAATATCTGTCGTGATTTGTTTCAATTCTTCCATTATTTATGCATCGTTTGTTCCTATTCTGTTTTTGTTCTTCAGTTGAAACCAAATAAGGACTACCAAGCTATTTAGCATATCTATCTTATTATTGTTGGGTACAATTTATATGTATTTAAAGACCAAATAAAAATAAACAACTTGTATTTGTATTTGTACTTGTACTTGTGCAAGTAAAAACCCAAATATTGTGTGTGTATATATACATATACACTGTATGTACTCTAAAACTCAACCACACGCACACGCACATGTGTGTCTGTAAGTAGGTAAGTAGGTAAGTAGGCAGGTATTAATTAATTTATTTTGTCAGTTGTTTTAAGCAATCAACAATTTTACCAGGTGGTTCAATACATCAATGAACTTCTCTTCTTTGACTCAACAATTCACCTTTCTTATTATTTCAAAAGCGGAAATATTTCGGATATACATATAAATCGATATATAGACAAATATTACACAAATGAATTATTATTAATACTATTTATTTTCAGCCATACCAAGCCAGCCCAAGTCATTCTCTTATATCCTTCGATATATACAATTAAATGTAAATATATCTAAAGATTACAAAATAATATAGTACCCTTATTAAGTCTTGTTATTTTCTCTGTAGGATTATTGGCTTGGACTTTCTATTTAGTCATGAGTTTTAATTTTACATCCGATAAAAAAAAATGATAAGGTAGAAGGAAGAGGGTGGGCAAAAATATCGTTATCGTGGGAATTTGAAATATTTTGTTTATATTATTATCCTTATTTACATTCGAATTTGCATTTGCATTTGCATTTGCATTTGCATTTGCATTTGCACTTGCATTTGCACTTGCATTTGGTTAATCAGCATGCTGGCTCCAATGATTTTCTTTACCCATCTCTCTCTCTTTCTATTGGATCTTCAGTGCTCCAGTATGATCTGTGTCTCACAAAACCAGACGGACAAATGGTTTTATATACAAAATTATGTATATTTATATTCTAGTGTGTCTGTATGGCTTTATGAGCGCCAAATGATGTGGTGTGGTGTGGTGTGACACGAGCACGAAATTCTTGGATCCGCATTTTTGGTAGAGAGGTCCCTTGTCTCTTGTTTACAGTGTGTTGTAGGGAAATCGAATGATGTCTGCTTTTGGTTTTGGTTTTGGTTTTGGTTTTTATAATATATATATATATAAATATATATTAAAATAGGCATTTCATTAATGGAAATTGTAGGGTGTATATTTCAATTAATTTGTAATATGATTCTTACCACTTATTATGCTTTACCTTTATTATACAAACCAAAATCCCAATCCGAATCCGAATCACATAGCACTTAGATTTATACCTTTATATGTTTATTAATTTTAACTGATGCGATAATTTATTATTGTTATTAGTAATGGCACAACCAAAAAATAATTGAGCCATGATCATAAATATATTCTCTTTTCAGTCCTTAAATATTTCTCACCTTTGTCATAAATACAATTTAAACAGGAAACGATATCTAATTCAGCTATTTACAATGTTGTATATCTTTCTCTGGTGCTACTATAAAAATATAACCTACTAATTACAATAGTGGTATATAAAGGACAATAAAGCAAAGTATGGCTATCAATTGAATATTAAAGAAGAATGCCATCACCCTACTAAAGAAACACAATAACAGTAACAGGACCATTACTACTGCTATTATCTCTTTAGATATTAAAAGTTACATATACTAAAAATGTATAATACATAACAATAATAATAAAAAGCACGATATATCTAAACAGCTGTTTTCTTGTCTTGGCTTATCTTCATGGTCTTTATTTTTGTTTCAGGGTCCAATAACAAACGAATGTGACTACAGTTATGACTACAGACATTTAATGGTACTGATGATGATTATAACGATAATGAAATTTACACACAACACCAAACCCTTATATATTGGGTAGCCTGTCCTATTTTGTACATATAAATCATTCAATTATCAACAAAAGTTATAGAAATAAAGAAATACAATAAAATCAAACGTACTTTATCATTAAATATATTCAAGGTATTCATAATTACCAAGACTCTTTTTTCTAACAAGCTTGATTTTATCCTTTTAAAAAAACTATTAACCATAACCTTGGTAAATATATAAAAGCCGCCGAGTTCTAGCCAATAAATTAAATTGAGTAAGGATTTATCCACACACAGGTACACAAAGATAGATAACTATAGCTATAGCTACAGATATAGTTATGGTTATAGTTATAGAGAGAGAAAAGGAAATAGATTATTACTCAGTACAAGATGTTGAATCTCCTACCTGTTGTAGCACTTGCACAAAAGAGATAAACTCTGATTCTCATCGTTCTCATGTGTAGCCATTCATTATCCGGTTACACGATCCTGGTTTGTGTCTTTTTTCTGCTGTAGAGTGATTCTTTTGGTGCTGTGAAATTTCGGACCTTGATCGCATTCCCTTTTCTTCCTCTCCATCAAATCACTCAATCACTCAATCACTTAATCAGTCACTCAATACGGTTCTTGGTCTGTGTCATGTGATAGACTTGCCTTTTTTATATAAAAAAAAGAAAACCACTGTATTCTCGAAAACTGTATTATATTAGCTCAAGATATATATATATATATATATATAGTAGGATATAAAACTCAAGACTATCATGTTAATATCAATGGCTATTAGTAATAATAGTATTATTATATGGCTTTAACATGAATGTTTGATATGTGTATATGAAAAGTCAGAGATCAAGAAATCAAAATGAGCGATCTGGTTAGCTAGATCTCAGACTATATTAACAAGGTTTCTGGGTGTGACATTGTATACGGCAAATAGACCCAAAAGAATAAAAGAAAAAGAAGAATAAGTGATTACAGATCAGTCTGTGTCCGCATTTTTATTTTATTTTATTATAAATTTTTATACAAGAGAATCAAATATTTCAAGCGTCGTGTTTTCTATTAAAGTCAAAATTGAAATGAGGTGAAGGTGAAGGTGAAGGTGAGGTGATCAATACTAAATAAATGAATAAATGAACGCGTGAAAATAAATAAAACAAAATAAAATAAAAGTACAACACTTTTGCCATGTGGATGAATTTTCTGACGACCTTCCATATGTAGCTCTATGATTGAAACTGTGGGAGCAAATATGACAATTTCAAAGAAAGAAATAGAGAATAAGAGAAAGAGAGATAGATTCTATTGAGTCCCACTCCCCTGGCATTACCCTTCTCTTATTGATCGTGGGATACTTTGTGCAGTTTTGGTAATTATGGATAGGAAAGGAAATTCTTATGCACACCAGAAAATAAGAGCCAAAAATGCTTTATACAATATTAAGACTAATTCATAAGACAAGTAAAACAAATAGCCAACCAAAATGGATTTATACTTAATCACTACATTTCATTCGTTCTGTTCGTTCGTTTTGTGAGTCTAATCTCTTATACACAAATGTTAAATTAGAAACCAGAATAGCATTGATTTAATTGTTCTCTAGCACCAAAGAAACCCAATAGAAATCACTAAAAACACATAGATCAACAACACTAGGAATAGAAATAATGTTTATAATAACTATCTACAGTAACAGGATTCTGGGAAAGGGTCTTAATTTTAATATAATATATTCTATTCTACTATGGTGCCTCTTTTTATATATATATATATATATAAAAAAGGAAGGTGTCTTGACCTGGACACTGTCAACCTATTCGTCCGACACTTCGTTACACTGGAATTGTGCTGCACAGAATCCGTGTGCGTACTTGTTGGTTCATTCCACAAGAACCACTTGACAAAAGTATTATACCCCTAACTATACTGGACACTTGAGTAACCAGATCTTGGTTTGAAAACAACTACACAAAACACAACTATATAACTAGATAGCTACAAATTAATTAAATAAATAAATAAATTATATATATTATATAACAATTTTAAAATATATAAAAAAAATATTTAATTCTTTTATATAAACATACCCTAATTCTTCTATTCTTCTCACTTATTCACCCGAACAGTTATTATAACAGCAATATGTCTGAAAAGGTGGAAGACATCAAAGACGCTCAAATTGATGACTATTCCCACAACCCGAGCATCAAGGGAGAAGAGCTCGGTGGCCCAGAACCCACTCCTGAAGAATGGAAGGATCTCCCCGAAGTCGGCGATACTATCCCACTCTCTGCCTTCCTTGTCATCTTGATTGAATTCTGCGAGAGATTCACATTTTATGGTCTCACTGGTCCTTTCCAGAACTACCTTCAGTATCCTAATCCCCCAAGCTGTAAGCATTATTTCACAATACATATTTGTTAGTTGGTTGGTGAAATCTTTACTTAAACTATTGTCTTTTTTTTTTCTTTCTTTATTGATCTTTAGATCCTGCTGAACAGCCCGGTGCATTGAACAAAGGCCATCAGGTCGCAACTGCCCTAACCACATTTTTCCAGTTCTGGTGTTATGTTACTCCAATCATTGGTGCTATTGTCGCAGATCAGTATCTCGGAAAATACCGCACAATTCTTCTCTTTACTTCAATCTATTTCATTGGTGTCCTCATCCTCACCCTGACCTCTATCCCTGTCGCTATTGAGAATGGTGCCGCCTACCCTGGTTTCATTGTCAGTCTGGTAATTATCGGTTTCGGTACCGGTGGTATCAAGGCCAACGTCTCTCCTTTGGTTGCTGAGCAGTACAGAAGCCAAAAGGCCTATGTCAAGACTCTGAAGAATGGCCGACGTGTTATTGTCACTCCCCAGGCAACCTACCAAAAGATCTTCAACATGTTCTACTGGGGTATCAACGTCGGTTCCCTGTCTTCTATCGCCACGACCGAACTCGAAAAGAACGTCGGTTTCTGGCCCGCCTACTTGCTCCCAACCCTCATGTTTGTTCCCTGTATTGCGGTCGTCTTGCTTGGTCGCAAGCACTACGTCCAGAACCCTCCTCGTGGTTCTGTCTTTGTCGAGGCCGGTAAGCTGATTTCTCTCAGATTCAAGATCCCCGGAGGCTTCGCTGCCTGCAAACCCTCTGCTCTGGCACTCACCCACCCCGAAATCGCCGCAAATGTCACCTGGGACGATGTCTTTGTTGACGAGTTGAAGCGCGCCTTGAAAGCCTGTGTCATTTTCTGCTGGTACCCCATCTACTGGCTGTGTTACGTCCAGATCACCAACAACCTGATCTCCCAGGCCAGTACAATGTGGACCGGAAGCGTGCCTAACGACATTATGCAGAACATTGATCCTCTTGTACTCATCATCATGATCCCCTTCATGGACCGCTTCGGTTATCCTTTCCTGCGTCGCTGTGGTATCCACATGCGTCCCATCATGCGCATCACCTTGGGTTTCTTCTTTGCTGCCGCCTCCATGGGCTATACTGCCGGTATCCAGTCCATGATCTACAAGGCTCCCTTCTCCGGAGGTGACATCCTCGGTGTCAAGAGAGACATCTCAGCTGCTTACCAGATTCCATCCTATGTGTTGATCGCTTTCTCTGAGATCTTTGGCTCCATCACAGGTCTCGAGTATGCCTACAAGAAGGCACCCCAGTCTATGAAGTCCATTGTCATGGCTCTTTTCCTCTTCACCAACTGTATTGCTTCGGCTCTTGCCTTTGCCCTCGTGTCTGTTGCCGTCGACCCCAAGCTCACCTGGATGTATACCGGTATTGGTGGCGCATGTGCTATCGTTACCGTACTCTTCTATGTTGTGCACCACAAGGAGGATGAAACTGATGTTGAGGAAGATGCCATTGGTCGTGACAATGCTCAGGTCTCTGCTGGCCAACTCAAGCGTGCTAATGCTACAATTGACTACGAGGTTGAGAAGGCTGCTTCCTAAAACTCCTTAATACCTAAAAAAAAAGAGAAAAAAAATACTCACAAATTCCATTAGTCTTTTTTTTATACATATATAATTAGTTATTTATTTATTTATACTTTCATATCTTTCTTTACTTACATAACTCATTTGCGATTAATTACTTTGCTGTCCGCAATACTGGCGATTACAGCGCCTTGTCTTATAACTACTTCTTTATTAATTCTTCATAATATATAATATATAATAAATAATTTCCTCACTTTTGAGGTACCAACCTATTTTTACGTATCCGTTCTATACAATATTTCTTGAAAATAATGTCGCGAAATTCTGAAATTTAGGTTACAAAACATAACATACAAAGCAAATTACGGAATTTGGACGGCGTTGCTTTCATAAAATAGCCTATATTGTCTATTGTCTCTATCGAAACGTACACGTATAAACATTCAATACAGATACACATTTTTGTATACATACTGGATCACAAATTCATTTTACTTTTACATTTTTATAATAATAAGAATATTATTATTTCTGTTTAATAAAACCCTACCACTACCACTACCACATTCATATTCACACATACATACATACATACATACATACACTCACACAATAAAACAAAACCAAAACAAAAGAAAGAAACAGACAAAAGCAATACAAAGATTCTGGGCTCATGAGTTCTTAAATTCATCAATCTTTTGAACAATAACTTCATAGGTGAGAATTGTGATGGCTGAGGATGGGACCGTGCGCAGCAGATTGGTCGGCATTCCCTTGTAAAAACCACGAAAACCTTCTTCAAGACTAATTACTTTAATAGCATGTAAAATGCCATGGTATTTAAACGGCTTTCGTGCCTGGTTTTGTAGCCGTGTTCGTATCACCTACGCACATAGGAATATATATATATATATATTTAAAGAAAGAAAGAAGAGGTTAGTTGATATGTATCTGTATATATTAATGCAATGTCTTCTTTTTTTATTATTAAAAAAAAAGATAAGGATATTACTTCATGAGGGTATGTCGCCATACTAGCCGCCATCTTGGATATAGAGGAGGCCATTAGAATGGCAACCGATCCAGACGGGACGTCTGCATCTGTTTCTACTCAAATATTAGAATTTATTTCTTAGTACAAGTTCCGATTAAACTAAAACTTCCCCCCTCTCTATCTCTTTATCTCTCTTTATTCCTATCCATATTTGTTTGTTTCTTATCTTAATGATAGTATCAATCTCACTATTAAGAATACGAATAGTTGTTGACTTACGAAGCAAATACTTGAGTTTCTCATACATGGGAAACTGCAACGCTACATGACTGACACCAAGCAGTGATGGGCCCAGCCCCTTGTAAAATCCACGGATTCCTTCTTGTCTTGCAATAGTAACAAAGGCATCAAGTGTATTTTTGTATCGGTAGTCTGTCAGACTATTTTGTGTCTGTTTCCCGTCAGTTCCCAGTTTTTTCATCATTATTTTCCATTTCTACTCTTTTTTCCTTTCTTTTCTTTTTTATGTATAATAAGCTCACCATAAAACGTGTTTTAATAACCCACAGAGGGTTGGTTAGTGTAGTCGATGCTGCTCCTGCAGTCATGGCTGATGTGATGTGAACTACCCAATCCTTGTCATGTTGTCCTATTGTATGTATGTGTGTTTTAGTATATGTTTAGAGAAATGAAGGAAATATATCTTCCTACATACACATACACTCATATATATATATATATATGTGTGTGTGTGTGTGTAATTGGACTTACCATTACCCGACGCCCATGAATTTTTGCAATAATCATAAACTGTAAAGTAGATGGCCCAGGTCGGCAAGTACCCGAATATGGTCGGACCTAATCCTCTGTAGAGACCACGAATTCCTTCATCTTTCCACATTTTAGAGAGAGTACCTACATATCGATACCCAAACAATAACAACATAATAAAATTAATTAATTAAACAAATAATTAAAATATTAAGCACACCAAAAAATATAAAAGAATGCATTTATTTGATCTTTTACCAAGCGTGCCACGATAAACAACTTGTCCTGGTTGTGCTTTTCCTTGGTTTTGAAGTCTTGTCTTTACGACATCCAAGGGGCATGTAATAAATGCACTTGCAAGTCCTGCCAATGCACCTGCTACAGCATGTTTCGAGTTTTCATGTGTCTGGCTAACAGACATGGGGTTATTATGCGAATGTTCTGCTGTTCTTTATATGTATAATATCTTGCTTATCCGAGTAAACTGGAAGTGCGTTCGTTTATTTGTTTTCTGTACTTTTATTTTATTTAGTTTTATTTTTTGCTCACATGAAATGTCTCCACTTTATGTTCGAATTGTTGGCCATTGCAAATTTATCCAGCTTGTCTTTCTGTCTTTCCAGAGCTAAATCTTGTATTGTACCTTTTAGGTACTTGTATTTATGTATTTATGTATATAGAGTGACGTAATGGAAGCTGATAGTTCGCTAGAACAAGTCTTAATGTGCAGTGTGTGGTGAGTTGTGGTGAAATTTAGTGTGTAGATTCGGTGTCTGACGGATAGTGGGTAAAAGAGTAAAAGAGTAGGAGTGACTTTTCTTTTTCTTCTTTTTATATATTTCGTTTTATTTTATTTTATTTTATTTTATTTTATTTTGTTTTCTATTCGTCTTCGTCTTCGTCTTTGTCTTCGTCTTTGTAGTCGAATTTAACTTTATCCTCTTCTTTTCGAGAAACTAAAGATAGGATTCTGGCTTGTTGTACAAAGAATAAGGAGAATATAAATGAGTGCAAGAACAAGAAGAAGAATAGAAAGATTAAGAGGCGTTGGAATCTAATAAATATGGGTAAAATTCATAGATGATCAATGGACTTAAATCTGTTCCTGTACGTCACTTTTTATTTTATTTTATTTTCTTTATTTTTATACACAAATTATTAGTATTCAATTCACACACGCACACACACATATGTATATAAAGCCTATAAAATATAGATCTATATGTATTCATTGGAAGGAGGGGAGTTTTTTCTTTTATTGCTCTTTATTCTTCTTATTTGATGTGTGGTTAGTTTGTGTCCTGAAAATTGCGTCAGCTTTATTAGATATTTCTCCATTCTAATTGTGTGTAATATGTTTCTCTTTAGTGATTATCGCGTACATTTGCTGTAAATCCTGCCAGGCAAACTCACTTTCATATGCTGAGATTAAATATGATTGGCCCATGAATATCTTATTTGTCAGATAAGCCTGTGAATATGAAAAGCCACTGGATCGCAGTGTGCCCCTACTTTATATGTATTCAATCCAATCCAATCCAATTCAGGACAAAGCAGGACAGGGCATGACAGGACAGGGCACGGTAAAGCCGCACAGAAAAGGACGTTCTGTTACTGCGTTAATCTTAACCTAGAGATAAGAACTTTAGATATGATAGTAAGATCTTGGATATTTATTTATTTTTGATTTTCTTTATATACCTACCATATATAGATACTTTCAATAGTTTTAGTATACAATTGCCACTGTCGAAAATACCTATTTTATATATATATATATATATATAGCTTATAATCTGTATATTCCGCAGCGTGATAATAGTTTTTCTTTTTTTTTTAAAAAATAGAAAACTTAAGCGAAAGACAAAAGAGAATAATTATCTTTGTATCTATGATGTACTAATTTATCTTTTAATACACTTATTTGTGTACTTGAAGTATCCATAGTTACCACTGACTATCATGTTTTCTTCTTCTTCTTATTTACCATTAACTGTCTCAATTTGCAATATATAATTCATCCGGATCCCATGGGTCTTTAAATCCCACGACAGGATAAATATATAGTTTCTTTTGTTTCTTTTCTCTCCCTCTCTTTCTCATATATATATATATATATATATATATGGATATGGTTATTCACTGTGGAGAAAAGTGGTGATTTAGACCATACTAGATTTTGACCCAATAACAAAAGTTCTTTTTTTTTTTAGAAAAAAAAACGAAAGAAAAGAAGTACACATGTTCTTTAATCGACTCAATTCAGTCCACACTGCGCACACTGCGCACACGCATACATACATATATATATATATTACTGCCTAAACTAATACACAGCCATTTGAGCCTCGGTTAAATGATAAGACATGCAACCTCTTTCCTTTTACTTTACTCTACTATGTATTATTTTATATTATATTTATACAAGCTCACAGCAGTATATATTTCATTATTGTGACTCGCCTACACCATATTTCATTTCGCATTTTATTAATAAAAAAAGAAAAAAGAATGCAAAACGCACACTAGAAATATCTATATAGATAGATACACACAAACACATACATACACATACACACACATATATATATATATATATATGTATGTATATATAGAATTACATGCCTTTATCAAGTGATCCAGAAGAACCAATCTTTGATTTCAGAACCTCAAATGCAAGATTTCAACAAAGATTATTAGAAGCACAGCAAGTTGCCACTGAGGAACAAATCCAAGATGATATTGTACGATTTTCAATTTAAAACAAAAACAAAAGCAGCTTCTCGTTCTTTTCATTCTGACATAAACGATAATTAGGCTCATTTCTATTCAAAAACTTGGCCAGAGAATGCCAATCCTTTGGAAGCAGAAAAGGCTGAACTAAAGATTCAATTGAGACGCATTAATGACAAAAATGATATTCTTGAGAAAGAATTGGAACAACAAAAAGCGCGACGCATTAAAGAAGCCTCATTGTCAAAAATGACTCCAGAAGAGCGAGCAAAGGCTGTAGAAGAAGAGATTGAAGAACCAATAGATGAAGATGTTGTCTTGTACGATAATTAAGCATATATATATATATATATATATATATGTTTGTGAATTAAGCATTTTCTATAAACATATTCAAGAACTCGACTATTAATCATAATAATAATATTATTATTACTACTTTATGCGCAGTGAATATATGCTTTACATAGGTGGTGCGCCTTTACCGACCAATCCCGGAGATATGTCCGGAAGCGACTTTGTGTCTCCACACGCAGAATTACGTGAAAAGGCACTGCAAGATCCAGAGGTGAATAAACGAATACATTGGCAGTAGTTTATGTTGACAAGAATTATCGTTTTAAATTCACAACAGGTTCAAAAGCAGGGTGAATTTACTCATCTCCATTTCAAAGAAACCAACAATTATCTCATTTCTAATCCAGATGGCTCAGGTAATAATGAAGCAAAAATCATTAGATATATAATACTTTATTATCAAATCATAATTGCAATTACAATTACAATTACAGTTACAATTATACCTATACATATACATATAACTATAATCAAAATAATAAAACTGGTTTAGGAGAGATACGGCAGTGTAAATTAAAGGGAACGACCTACGACCAATGGTTCAATGTATCATTTGATGTGTATGAGCCAGATTTAGTAGTGGACAATTTTTCATTTGACTTGGCAATCGAGACACAAGTTAATATTGGCAGTATACTTCAACAGTATGTTTGAAATGAAGCACACGCATACACACATATATATATATGTATATGCATGTGTCTATGTTTGTGTAGATTTTTATAGACATGTAAATCATATTACATTTATATAATTCTTTTTTGGAGTTTAGAATTAAGGATGAAGGTGACGTTCTCTCCTTTTTCCGATTGCTGGTACACTATGGAGAATTAGAAAACGAGAGATCAAAGTTCTTTGATAAACTCAAGGAGAGAATCACTAATGGTCCTATTACACTCGAAGAACTTGGTGTTGATCAGCTAAAGTTCCTTGGACCAAGGTAATAACATTTGAACCTTTTGGTTCCCTCCTTTTTTTCTTTGGGGGTTCTTTTCATTCAGCTCACTATTTAATTTTATTGTTGATATTGCTATTGCTATTTCTGATGTTGCTGTTATTATTCTAGAGACGATGATCCAGAGCTAATTTTTTCATGGAAACTTTTGGCCAAGGAGTCTAACCGTAATGATCTTGGAGTCAATGTATGTGAATTGGTTGTACCTGACATCAGTCTTGAAATGGATCCTTCTAAAGCGTGTAAGTCCAAGATATATATATATATTCAAATTATAAACCTTGACCTTATTTTCTCTTTGATATATATATATATACCACTGGTGTTGTATTATAATTATTATTCTTTACAAAAAAAGGGGAGGAAAAAGATAGAATTGATATTTTAAAGGATATGCCTTTACATTTTGCTCGACTAGTAGAGACAAATGGTATGATGGTAGCAACAGAGGTGATGTTAGAAGTTGTCTTTGATGTGCCTGGAATAAATATTACTTCTACAAGATAATTCTTTATCTCCAATATAAATCATTTTGTTTTTACACATCTTTCTGACAATAATAGCAACAACAACAAAAGACAAATTTACTTGTCATAATTGGTTTTAGTCTAAAGCTTCAAAAAATTTCTTAGAAAAAAAAAGAAAGGCAACTATATATATATATATATATATATATACAGAATATACGTTAATTTATGTCTGTGTCTGTTGTGTGGGTGTGTGTATTTGAGAATCATTTACCCCGCCATACTTAAAACAAGTCACACCCAACCAACTGCAACATTTCCATTATTTTTCTTCTTTGTGAGCTTTCTCATCATGGATTTCCAAAACCGAGTGGGCAGTAAAAGCAGAAGTGGTGGTGTAGCGAGTTGGTCAGAGTCGAATGTCGACAGAAGAGAACGTCTGCGCAAACTTGCGCTGGAGACAATCGACATCTCCAAGGATCCCTACTTTATGAAAAACCATCTAGGCTCATATGAGTGCAAGCTCTGTCTGACCCTACACACTAGCGAAGGATCCTATCTCGCACACACACAGGGAAAGAAGCATCAGACTAATCTTGCCAGACGTGCATCAAAAGAAGCTCGTGATTCTGCAATTGCACAGCCTGCAATTGGACCAGCCAAGCCCTTGGTTGTCCCAAATCGCAACATCATCAAGATTGGACGACCTGGTTATCGCGTAACCAAGGTGCGTGATCCAGTAACGCGTCAGCTAGGCTTGCTTTTCCAAGTTCAATATCCCCAGATTGCTACTGGAGTTATTCCTCGTCACAGATTCATGGCAGCATACGAACAGAAAGTCGAGGCACCCAACAAAGCCTATCAGTATCTGTTGATCGCCGCAGAACCATACGAGACTATTGCTTTCAAGGTTCAAAGTAAAGAGATTGATCGTGCGCCAGGAAAGTTTTGGACACATTGGGATCATGATGCAAAGCAGTTTTCTCTGCAATGCTTCTATAAGAGTGAAAAGGCGCCTGTGTTGTTCGAAGGCATGGCTGCACCCGGGACGGCACCTCCTTAATCTCAAATCCAAAGCACCGCTTTTTCCAAAAGAAAACGAAGCAGTAAAGCAAAAAGAAAGAGAGAACAAAAAGAAAAGCAAACTCATCCAAATACACACACGACACAGACAGACACATCCTTTCTCTTCTACTTCCACTTATTCTTTTAATTTTTCTTTTATTTTTATCATTTTTTTTTACATGAAATGCCATTAAACTGACTGTACATTTTCCTCCGATCAAATAAAGCATATATATGTGTGTATATGTGTATATGTATATATGTATATATAGACACAAACAGAGGGACACACACAGAAAAAACCAGCTTCTTTCTAAACATTTATTCATTCTACACGCACAGCCAAAAGTCTAGAGACGTCTGGCTTTCTTGGGTCTGCAACCACCGAATGGAACAGGAGTTGCGTCTGTGATGCGTCGAACATTCCACTGAACACCTGTAACGAGTGCCTTGTAAGCAGCATCACGTCCAGGGCCAAAACCCTTGAGGACAATGTGGATATTAGTTACATTGAGGTTCTTTGCTTGGACTTTGTCAAGCAATTGGAGAGCAGCCTGGTGAGCAGCTTCATAGCCACTGCGTTGAGCCTTTTTGAATCCTGCAGTTCCGCCTGATGTGTTTACGAGGGGAGAACCGTTGGGGCGTGTGAGGGTCAGGATAGTGTTGTTGAAGGTGGCGTTGATGTGGAGTTGGTAGGGTGACTCTGAGATGCTTGACAGGGACTTTGTAATGAAGTTGATGTCAAAAGTGCTACCTAAAGACTTGCTTTCATTCACATTGGCTGATTCTTTGAGCGCATTGGAAATGCTGTCTGTGGTATTTTTGGTTCCCATTGCTGAACGTTCCAAGATATTGAGAATACCCTCCAACTGAACAGTCGGTGCAGGTTCGGTATCAACTGGAGGAACGACAGAACCGGTCGACTCCCATCGTCTCTGGACTGTAAATGCAGGTCTGATAGAACAGGCCTGGACAAATGAACGTCTGCAGACAGGCAACATGGTGTTTGGTAGAGCGATGTTTCCAGCTGGGCCAACCTTTCTTTTTGAAAGGCACACAAGCCACTAAGGACCATGTCGCTTGTTTTTATCGTGGATTGAGATTCCGATACCCCCCAGCGAGGGGAGTGAAAAAAAAGAGAGGCATTTCCACATTTGGAGTATACATAATGTCTATCTGGACAGCTAAAAAAAAGGTTTAAAACAAATTAAAAATTCTTTTATTTGAAAGATATTATTGAATAGCACTATAGAGAAGAAAAGGTTCAAATATATTCTATTGAACAGCCTTAACTTGGTTCATTAACGATTTTATCAAGAATAAGATTAATGGCTGATTTAATAATTAAATTGATAATCAATTTTCTTAAGGATATGTATTATGGAAAAAGAAATCGGAATGATATTTTCCAAATCAACAATATTATGCAGTATCATAGGGATAGGCAACATAATTTTTCGTATAGCTTTAAATTTCAAAAACTATATTATTGAACGAAAAGTTTTTTTTTATCAACATCGAAAAAATTGCTACAAGCTCATACACTATCTATTAAATGAACTTTATTATAATTATTACGGATCGTTAGGGACCAGATATAATTATTGGACTTTGCATAACAAGTCACATTTAGGTGGTCTGGTAAAATCGAAACGTCGTCCCTCTAGGATTATCCATTGTCCTTTGCGTACTTCTTCTATCACTCTTCTACTGCCTTGATCAATAATAAAGTAATAGATAAAGCAATTTCACTATAATAAACTTGGATATTTTGAGCCAATATAAAAGTTGCAAGAGATACATGAAAAAATGCTTAAATTAACCATTTTTAAGAATATGCATTGGCTAGAATTTAAAATGATCCAAAATCCCATAAATTGTATTTGCTAAAAAGTAAAACTAATAGATTAAAAGCTGATATGTTATTAGCTAAATAAAAGCGTACACGCTTAAATCTATACCCCTTACCCTTTCCTACAGCTGTAGGTTCTATAATCTAAATTTCAAATAGACTATATACTATCTATTATACATAATAACGAAGCGTTATCAGCGATTAGATATATAGATATTGGAATTTAACCCCTGAGATTATTAGACATGTATATACATACATACATATAGTAGATGTATATAACCTGCACATACCCAAGTTACGAAAAAATAGTGAGGAAATGATTTTCACAGGGTAATGCGTAAACAATGAATCTCGCTGGCACACTTTTTCTTTTCTACGTAGAAGATCCAAATTTGAGCTACTTTTTATAAAGTATAATAAAATAAAAATAAATGCTACCCTTTTGTGATAATCTAGTAAAGAGCTCAAGTTTATATATCTTAATATTTTTCAAAACACACACACACACACACACAGACACACCTTCGTCAACAAGCTATTTAACCACCCAACCATAAAAAAAACGAAAAACAAGGTACGGGTTTGTGCGAAAAGGGAAATATGGGAGTTATAAGTTTATATGATACAAACAACACAAAAATTTAAGTGGAAGCACTTTATTAGGTTACAGATACAAGTGCATTGATATATATATATAGCATATCTTTGTGCCACTGACAACACATCCCTAATTCCAAGGTACCCACACCACCTTTAAAACATATTAATAAAGCTTACCAGAGTATCATTATAAGAACCCAACAAATTAAATACGTAGACAGCCACCACATTCCCTTCCCCATTCTCCTGGAACTGTTTTACCTCCGAGGTTTAGGCCGTCGTGCTAGATTATCCGTAGTAAGCTCCCTTTGTGTAAGCCACAGCTATGACGGAGGTACCTCTCTTTTTTTATATATTTTATTTTATATAGATCACCGACCCTAGCTGGCCTTGGACTGGCCTTGAAACCCCACGTTTTCTCTTCTTCATCCAATGTCCAAACGACAAAGCACAAGAATACCATCAGTAGCCGGCAGCCGCTCCGAACCACTCGAAGCAATCGGTGCTGGTAGTAGACAACGCCAAAGCAAGAGAGATGAGGCAAGGTCCCCACCATCGACAATTACGATGCAAATTCAGCGCAGAAGAGATCCTCATCTTTTTTTTTTTCTTAGGCTCTTCGTAAAAAACTTGAAAATGAACTTTCTAAGAAACGTGGAGGTAGCCGTTCACTGAGGAAGCATGCACAACGGGTAGCCGGCACAGTTTCAGCCCTAAGACCTGCTCAGGCACTGACAGTAAAAGAGAATATGTTGGTAATGGAAGCTGCACAACTGTTGGCGGCCAAGCGATGCGATTGCGTACTTGTTGTAGATGAGGATGACCACCTGAGTGGTATTTTCACTGTAAGAAAACTAAACACACATACACACACACACACTCTCTCTCTCTTATATATATATATATATATATATATATCTTGGAGAGTACCTTGTAGCAAAAGTTTTATTTATTATATTCTACCATACAGGCCAAAGATATTGCTTATAGAGTTGTCGCAGAAGAATTAGATGCAAGGTACACAACATTCTTTGTAAGGAGAGGAGGCACCCTGACTGACGAGTGGAGTGGGGGATCCATTTGATATATGGTGTTATTTCTTGGATTTTTTATATTCCTTTTTAGTCACACCACTGTTGCTACCATAATGACAAGAGGACCCATGTGCGTTACCTCGGATACTTCTGCTACAGACGCACTTAATTTAATGGTAACCCGAGGATTCCGTCATTTGGTAAGGGGAAAAACATATATACACACACACGCATACACAAAGTAGTGAGATGTACTAAAATATCAATAGCCTGTGTGTAATGAAGAAGGCGATATTTTCGGGCTGTTGGATATCACCAAATGCCTTTATGAAGCATTAGATAAGATGGAGCGTGCGTACGGATCGTCACGCAAACTATACGATGCTTTAGAAGGTGTGGAACGTGAATGGTCCAGCAGTCCGATTCAACTCGTGCAATACATGGAAGCACTCCGTGACCGCATGTCCTGTCCTGATCTCCACTCCGTCCTTGATGGGTCTCCTCCCCCTGAAGTCGATGTGAAAGTCAATGTTAGAGAGATTGCCAAGATGATGAGAGAGCTTCACACTACAGCTGTTCTTGTGACCAACCGAGAAGGTCTAGCAGGAATTTTTACCACGTAGGTAGTAGGTGTAAAATCAGAATAACAAAAGGAGAATAACTAGAAAATGAGCTATACTTACTATTCTTATTATTAACTTGTAAACACTTAGCAAAGATATCGTATTGCGTGTGGTTGCAGCTGGCTTGCACCCTGAAAAGTGTAGTGTTGTGCGTGTAATGACGCCAAACCCAGACACTGCTTCACCACAAACATCTATCATGGATGCCCTGAGAAAAATGAATGGTAATAAATAACCTTAAAGAAAATGAGAATTGTTATTATTTCGCTCTTAATTTAACTCACTAAGAATTTTTCCTGTGTTTTAAGATGGCCATTATTTAAACTTGCCGGTCATGGATGGGCATATTATTGTGGGCATGGTAGATGTGTTAAAACTGACCTATGCTACTCTGGAACAGGTAAGGCATGCCAAGGATTTTAAATAGAGAAAATTAACCGGTAATCGAATATCTTTTCTTTTTGCATATAACGTATGTGTGTATGTGTGTATGTAAAATATAGATGAATAGTATTCAAGGCAACGATGGCGAAGGTAATACAGACGCCTATAGAATGTATATCATAAAAAGAAAAAAGAATTGCATATACTTATGCGCATACAAACAAAAACAAACACAAACATATAAATGTATATATATACGTATACGTATACATCCACATGTACATATTTTATTTTATCAGGGCCAATGTGGTCTCGCTTCTGGGACAGCTTTGGATCGACCGATCACACAGAAACAGAATCGCAATTATCGGATCCCATGCTATCTCACCATCCTTCCACTAACATGCACCCAGCTATGCATGCCATATCTCCCGAACCATCATTATCATATACTCATCTCCAAGGATACGCAGAAATCCTTCCTAATGAAAGTGCAAGCATGGTTGCTACTAATGACGATGCTTTATCCACCATATCTTCTCGCAATATACGCACTCATGGTCGTGACGACGGCACATTTTCTTTCAAGTTCACATCATTGAGTGGACGCACCCACCGCTTTGTCGCACCATTGGACAGTTACTCACAACTATTCGATTCTGTTCTTCAAAAAGTCGCAACCGAACATCTCACTCTCACAGGAAAGCGTGCAGGTGAAGGCGCAGCAGATCCTTCTGCCGAATGGCTCAGTATTTCATATATGGATGATGAGAATGACGAAGTATTAATGTCCTCAGATGCTGACGTCCAGGACGCTGTCATGCTTGCTCGTAAAGTTGGCCAGAGTCGTGTCAAGCTGTTCATACACGATGCAATGATAGAATCAATTGCCGTGCCCAATATTTCAGAGCTCGACGTTCGTTCAAAGAGCGTCGTCGGGACTAGTCATATGGAAATGGAAGCACTAGTAGAAGAATTAGAGGCGGAAGAAGCAGAACTAATAGACAATAACGATGACGGCGAAGAGGATACAGCAGAAGAGGAAGAAACAGAAGAAGAGTATATACGCAAGAGCTCAAAGAAGCGATCACACAGACGCCATCATTATGATGACGGATTCCCTAGAGATCTCCTATTACCCGCCGCCATCGTTTTTCTCGGTGTCGTTGTTGTTGGCGTATTTGCCATCTCCAGAATAAGCCCTAGACATCGTTAATAATATGCACTACCTTTTTAAAACAAACATATACACAGATAAACATATAAACATATCAACCACAACCCCCATAAATAGGGTCCTTCCTACCAACACAGGAAGGGGGATACCTTTTGTCTATCTCTCCAAAAAAGAAAGAGAGAAAGATTTCATTGCAAATAAATCAAATATGGCATCACCCTTGTTTTTACGCCTTGTACGCATTTTTTTTATGTACATTTCCTGCTTCATATTCTCTCTCACTATCCATTTTTTCGTATTACTCTTTCCTATTTACATTATTGTTGTTATTCTTTCTTCCCGTTCAATTTCCTCTAAAGCAGCTTCTGCTTCTGTAATCTGACTTTCTCTTTCAAGTAGTGCTTCTTCCATTTGCCGTTCCAATAATGCTTCTTCCATCTCTTGTTCTCTTGCACGGTCCAGCAAAGTTGTCTCCTCTCTTTTCTTTGCTGCAAAAGCCAACGCTGCTGCTGCTTCTTTGACCGCCTCTTCTTCGGCTTGCTTTTGATAGAATACTGCAAAAGGATCCTCTTCATCCTCTTCCATCGCACCTGATTGCTCTTGAGTAGCTTCTCCTCTAGGTATGTATTCATTGTCTTCAGGTTCACTATCAACAAGTTTTGGTTCCGGGTGATATTTTGGACGTGACCGGAGAGATTTGAAAATGGGAACCTTACGGACAGCCTGGCAGGACAGCCTGGACAGCGTGTACCCTTAGTTTAAGGGGACGGTATTTCTTGGTGAGGGGTGACATTTTTATTCTACCGGACCACAAATCGTAGCCTTTTTTCCGGCACAGAATAAGTCTATCTGGTTCCTAAGAATACATAATATTCGTATATATTTTGTGCTTTTCAAAAAAAAAAAGAGGCGGGTGGGGGTTACTTACCAGCTGGTGCTGTTGAACTCTGGGAATATGTAGGTGGAAGAAAGACAAAGACATGATACGCGTAAGCAGGTTAATAAATAGTAAGATATCAAACAGGATTGCGTCACAATCTAATGTCAACAATTTCTAATAGTCCTTTGCATAACTGACTGCCGATATAGTGTATTTGCGATTAATTGTTATTTCTTTGTTGTCAAGTTTATATTTAGGGTTACTAATTGAATATACAGAATGTGTTTTTCGTATGATACAGCATCTTATTATTAAGTTGCTCAAATACAGGCTGTGGCTCTTAAAATAATGAAAGTTAGGTGCCTGGCGAGAGATTAATGAACACAAAGTGTAGGGACAAAGTAGTAAAGCTAATGCGTACAATGAATATATTGTATTTCTTTGAGGACACACTATTTTTCCCTAAAGGATTAGATAAAGCCGCCGGTCTCCGGACATGTAGCCAGAATTGATTAGTCCGGTTAGATAGAAATATCGTACCCCACCAGGAACGTGGTTACCGTAAGATTGCTGCAAAGTCTGACCCCGACACAAAAAAATATGTATAGCCCTTAAACTCCTTATTATGGGTGATATCGCATACTTTTAGGCTGTCTAGGCTGTCCTGCCAGGCTGTCCGTAAGGTTTCCCTTTGAAAACAACTTCGGTAAACAGGGGAGAATAAACCTCGGCTCGTTGAACAAATTGTCGTACACAGTAACGAATAAACTGGAAAAGCTGTTGATTTGCCGAGTTTTTGGGTAGGACAGGGGCGTCGTGGAGAATGCGGTTGAAAAGGTCGAGTACAGGTAACTTGAAGAAAATGTGCTCGGCTTTTATTTTTACCATAATTCTGTGGAAAAGACTGGTAATACACTGTACTATTTGTGGATCCATTGTTTGGTACTGTTCCAAAAGGATACAGTACACACTAACAACATCATATGAGGCATATTTCTATTACAAAATTAGACAATATCTGTGTATGTGTCTTGTATTAAATTTGGCGCAAACTTACTAGTTCAAAAGAATCAAACTTGAAAATATGTTCTCTACTAGCAATCTCACGATCTCTCTCCTCCTCACGCTCGTCTACATCACTCTCCAAATTCGGATCATTTTCGTCATGGATTTCGTTGCTATTCTGCTTGTTTGACTTGTTTGACTTGTTTGACTTTTTTGGTTTCCTAATAAACATCACCTGTTTCTTCTTTGAGAATTGTTCAAGTAGTTTGAGCATAACATGAGTGAGTTTTACAACAGATTCTAAATAGCTATAAAAAATAAGTTGAACTTTAGTAAAGTGCTTTTTTAATAAAAAAAAAACATATTTTTCTCTCTTACGCATAAGATTGGTCTTTGTAACGTCTAATAAGATCAACAAAGAGGTCAAAAGAGGATTGCTCGTGGTAGATGTTACTTTGGATATAATCTGCTACTTCGCGATATTCAGGAACTGAGTCATTTGACATATTGTTGATACATATCATCTGTGTGTGTACAATTAGACTATCAGTCCGGTTATAATAATCTTTATCACATACCATCTGTCGAAGACAATCCGCAGTAACTTGAACATCAACCCATAGCTATAAAAAATAAATAGTGAAATTAAACATGTTAATTAAGGATGCAGTGTGGGAGGGAAGGATTCTGTGTTTTTTTTTTTACTTTGTCATCTAATGTTCTGCGTAATCTTCGCAAGCAAAGTAAAAATGTGTGAAGATCCATTGAACATGCTATAAGATTAAAGTCAAATTGTGGCCGTTCGTCTTCCGTTCCTCCCACGTTCAATTTTGCGATAGATGTTGAGGAATTTGGTAAAAATATAGATGTACTATCAGGTGGAGGTCGAGGCTTTTCAGCCTTTTGTGCTTTAAAAACAGCCTGTTCAAGACAAAGATATTCAAGGAACCAACGCATTGTAAAGAAGAATCGTTTGTGATCCTTCTCGACAACCTTTTTGTTTTCCCGTTCTATATCCTTGATCAACGAAGTGTAGAACTCTATAAACGTTATCTTGTGAGATCCATGCTTACTAATGCATATATATAATATTTATATTTACCATTGAAACAAGATTCTAAAAAAGACTGCGCTGTTTGTTTGAGATAGGTCAATGCACGATTACTGCGATAGGTTGCTCGTGAACCATCAAACTCGTTCTAGACAACAGGTACAGAAATTAAGCATTGATAAATTAAGACAAAACTGTTACACCATACTCACCATTGCCTTTCGTTTCTTTCCACGCCGACTGTGCGTTTTATTCGCATCAATAAGCTCTCCTAGATTAGCATATCCCGCTTCTTTAGTGTGAAACACGCGTTTGTGCGACTCCTAAAACAGGCACCGTATTTAGTGAGATAGTTGATATACACTTTATAAGCATATGGATCTGTGTCCCTTACCCAATCTTTGAGAGTGTAGCTACTACCAAAACGACTATGTCTAGAAGACTTCTTTCGGCTGTAGATACTATTGGCGTCCTTTTCTTTACAAAGTATTTCTTCTAACCGTTCTGAAGTTGCACTCCCATTCTTTTTCAAGGCGTAACATTAATAAGAGTCAAGTTTAGATTTAAGTTTAGTTTTTTTAGTGTTCTTTTTTAAAGGAAAAAAATTACCTTTCGCCCTCTATCTTCTTTAAATACATCGTTTGGACTAGCATGTTCAAGAAGATTGAACAGTATCTCCAGAACAATTACATTCCACTCTGAAGAATCTGAAGCAATACTTGTTGAGCTGATAGTCAACAAGAGTTCAATCACTTTAGATTCACAGAAACATATCAAAAGCTCTTCCTAATCAATCACAGTTAGTTCTCGGCAAAAGACTTTGTTTCATGAGATTCACTTACTTGCATAGAAGTCATTGTCCATGTCTCACTTGATGCATCATACGATGCAATAGCGTCTGGAATAGCTGTCAGATTGCGCAGGAAATAAAGTACCAGTCGAATGACTGTTTGATCTCGTACGGATCGTTCACTTTATATTTATATATACATATAAATATTACTCCTTTACAATTATATTTACACACGCAACTCACTTAAAGGGAATTCGCAAGGGTTTGATTATGACTGATAATATAGCATCAAAAATTCCAGGTACCAAAAGTGCCTTTTTGTACTTTCTAAGCAAATTGAGCTCATTTGGATCTCTAGAATCCTCCTCTTCTTCATCGGCAGTATCCAACGGCCATGTCATTGGAACAAGCAGTTCAACTTTCAAACAAAATGATAATAAAAATTATAATTAAGTCTAGAAATTATATGATGTGAGAAGATCAAAACTTACTGCATGCCAGAATGTAACGTTCTGCAATGTCAGTATTTTGATTGGCATGTGTAAGAATGATTGGGACTATATCTGTTTCGAGCACGTTGAAGGTGCCGAGAGTGTGAAGTACGAATTTGTGGGGATTTCCAGAATCCGCCCGAATGAATCTCTTAAGATCCTTAAGACATGCTAGAAATATATTTAGCCGGGGATCTTTGACAAGCCAAAAGAAAGGAAAAGACTGTTTACCAAGTGCCTCATCACCCACAGCATAAACTGTTTTTAGTTCCCCATTTGGGAGCTCTACTTCTTCAAGACCACCTAATGCTGTACAGGTTGACAAGAGAAGATCTGTGCTTCGCTGCTCCTCACTGTGTTGAGAGTCTTCCATTGTCAAACTAAGTAAAGAAAGATATCCAAACTTGGTCGTGTCTTATAGGCTATTGTTTTATGAGACGTGACTGTTATTGAACCATTTCATTGATTTGAACAAAGGAGGTTTGAAAAGGCATGAAAGGTGCGAAATACAAATAAAGATAATCATAATATAAGATAAGATAATCTCCTTGTCAAAAAAATATGAAAAAAACAAAGCTAAAGAAGAGGCTTGTTCCTGTTGTCAAGATAAGAAACAAGTAAAAACCTGTCTCTATATTGAACAAACTTTTTGGCTCCTAAATATTGAATTCATTACATCCCTTTTTCTTGTCAAACCTTTTTTCTTTTTTCTTTTCTTTTTTAAGAACGAACCAAAAGAGAGCTAGATATATATATATATTCATTATTCTCTTTTCTTTATTTCTCTTCCTCTTTATCTTTCTATTATTATTTGCATTTCTTCCTGCCTTTAAATATATACAATACTATCTTAACTATCTCGACGAATTTCATCTGCTCATCACTCTTTTGCGAGACCTCCCTGTGTTTATTACTACTAGCATGTACTCTCCAGACCAATGGGAAATTATATCTGAAGTTTCTAGTGTTGCTTGCATTACGGCGGTTTCATTAGTATTTGGGCGCAAAGTGGCCAGTATAGACGGTCCAATCCTATATATCCGAACGTTACTTCTGACGATATATGGAATTACCTGGGCATTTGATCTGATTGCTTGTATGCTAATGAGCACAAATAATGGAAACTCTATATCGTGTGTACTTGGACTCTTCAACTGCGTGTTTCTATACACTGCTGCCAAGATTGTGCTATATCTTTATTTTATCGAAAAGGTATTTTTTGTATTACTATACATAAGAAACAAAAATTGGAGATGTCTGACATTAAAGATATATATATATAAGATTTATACAATGTCTATCCCAAAAACATCCAGGCTTCGTTCTCCTCTTTATGTGATCAGCATTGGGCTATTGGTACCTTTTGTGGCCTTGATGGTCCTGCAAATAATATACCGTGTTACACTAGTAGGGGAGGAGTTTCCGTTCCATTGCTCCATCGGCATTCAATTACCAGGTTCAATTCCGACGATGTGCTATCACATCTTGGTTATCTCATCATTTTTGGGAGTATTCATCAAGTTTGCGTTCTTTCCGAGTACAGCCCAGCAGACAACGCACCAAGCCTCATCTTTGCATGCATTAGCCAAACATAATTGTATTGCCGCTTTTGTAACTCTAGTACTCACAACCGCCAATGGTCTCTTAATGGCTATTACAGAAGGAAAGATGCGCGGTATTGTTTGGCTAAGTATCTCAACTCTGGTAAGATGACAGGATATAGAAAATCACCACAAAAACCGTTGCTAAATTAAAATATTTTACGTATCCTAAAAATACAACCTTGATGGTTGAACTAGGATATATCCATTGTTGCTTGTGTCACTCACTGGGGTAAATATCTTGGCTTCCTCTGTTTTTCCTTCTAAGTATCCATTTTTGACTTTTGATCTTTACGTATATACGTACGTTCTAGTTGCAAGTCACCCAGCTGAATTACAGTTCTACGAAAAATCGCTTCAACAAAACCATGGCGACAAGGCTATAAGACTGGAGATCAAGCAACATCAAGAAGTAGTGATCCTGACCGAATTTAACACTGTTGCTTAGTGTTAATATGCTGGCAATTGTACAATAGTTTTTGAAAAAAAGCTTATTTCCCTTTTAACTTATTACTACTACTATTATTATTTTTACAATTGCGATTACCATTACCATTAACATTACCGTTACCATTATCATTATCATTATCATTATCATTATCATTATCATTATCATTATCATTATCATTATCATTATTATTACTACTACTATTATTATTATTATTATTTTCATAATTATCTCCCTTTTCAGGGGGGAATCATACAGGAGACGGGATGATCGTCTTACAGTTTTACTGGACTTTTCTTAAATACATACAAATGTACATAAATACATGCATACACATATAAATATATACTCCTTTACTATACATTGTTTGTTAATTAGCTGTACCATACAGTTCCTTCTTTTCATGCATGTCAATTAGAAATCCAGAGATTCAAGACAGATCAAGTGGACAGCTAGTTTTTGTACTACGTCATGAATTATTACAAATATTATTTCTTTAAATTATCTTTTAATGTTCGATAATAAAAATATATATGTTCATGGGCAAAATTGGTGTTCAAAATTTGCGTACAATATTTATTATATCAATAACTCGATAATAAAAGATGCTCAAGAAAACATGTCGTGGCCTATAGAAGCATCTTGTATAAACAAATATTAAATATTGCCAAAGACATACTTGTCATGCGTGAGACCTGGTCATTTAAACTTTAATATATAACCATGGGTCAAATATTTAAATTAATGTGAGTGGTTTTATTTAGTCTTAATTACGAAGTCAAAATGCAGCAAAGGTACCCACATTAATTTTTACATTTTATTAATGTGAAATTCGGTATACAGTAAAGATTCACACATATTCGCTCCATACAAACAAACAAAAAGATTCACACATAAATAGATCTTTTAGTGCAATCAATATATAGCTTTTTTTTGGTAGCATAACTTTTCCCTACTCTACTGTGTAATAAAAATACAATTCCGCCGTAGCCTTTCATGCAAGTAAATCATAGTGCTGATGATTGCATTGAATTTATATCATATATATTTATATATATACATCTATTGGAATAAAGATATAATTGGTGTACAGTTAATTATACTTTGATGTAACAAGCAATTTCTAAAGACAACATATTTTAACCTTATTGATGCTTATTCCAGTATCTTGATATAAACGTTGTTTGGAATAAATAACACAATTTACCATTCTCGGGTAAAATAGTGAGTAGACTTCGGAATAAGTAATCCATTTAATGTAATGTGTTTAAGTATTCTTATAGAAGTGAGGTATACACGGTCTGTTTTTCGATCAATATTTTTCCTTTGATTTCTTTTTTAAAGATATTTTCTGCTTAAATAAAAGCAAATGTCTTGGGACCTTCTTTATCATTTGGTACGTTCAATAAGACTCCTTGTAGTCGTATTGACTTTATTTATAATGTGTTTAAAGCACAATGATTTTATATGATTTGGTAAAACCAAAATGTTTATATGCTTCAATCTAAAACAGGGATTCTCTTTTAAAGTAAAATAAAATAAGGTTACTTTCGTGCTGCGTTTCTCTTTGCTTTTCCTGGTCTATATGTGCCTTTTGCCTTCTTCTTCTGCTGTGGTTTTCCATTCTTTGGTCGCTTGTACTTTTCTTTCTTTTCTTTTTTATCAGCCTCAATATCAAAGTCTTCATCCAAAACCATTTCTTCCACCGGACCATCTTTCCGCTCTATTAAGCACAATATGTATACAGTTAATAAGTTCTCTGCTTAAAATATATTTTACATTAATTTCATACTTCTCTTGAGCAGCTTGTCTTTCTCCATTGATGCCGATTTTTTCTTCAAAAGCTGTTGTTCTTCTGCCTTTACTTGCTTTTGAAGCATTAATAATTCTCGTTGACGTTGCTCATCCAAGCTATCTTTCTTTGCTGTTGCTTCTTCAAGCTCTCGTTTGTGTGCCTACATATACGCATCCATAATTAACTGATGTATCCAATTACTTCCTCAAAACCGCAAACATACTGCTAACATATAAGCGTCGCTCTTCAGCATCGGTGCATGAAAGGTAGCTGGACATAAAAACGTAAGGCCCGCCTTTTCGTATTCTTTTATGCCAACTTTTACTGCGGCAAGAGCTTGGTTGTAAAATGCATTCTCGCGGGCAAGATCGTCGTGAACATCATATAAATCCAAGGGTTCTTCTGAAGTAACCACTAAGGTTTCAGAGAACGGAAGATCATTCTCTTTCACATTCTCGGTAATACGCTTCAAAGCTGCCTAAATTTCAATTCGATAAATAAAAATAAAAATGAAAGGGGTGCCGCAGTCTATACACATGTTTGAAAATATCCGGGATTCTTCTTTTTGGTGTAATTACCTCGTTGTTCACTGTAATGCGTTGCTCAATCAAAATATCGCCATCGTCATCATCAATGTCACTCTCATTCAGATCTTCCAATGAGATTCCTTGAGGAATCTCAATATCATCTTCGTCTTCTGTTTCGGGATGTTCTTCAGTGGTAGCTTTATCCTCTTTATTGAGCGCATTTGCTAACAGCTGCTCAGCGAATGTCGACATTGTGTAAGAAATGGTAATGAGTCTATGAAAACCCAAGTTGGGCTCTCAACTGAGGATATGAAGGAAAACAAGTCTCGTATACGGCAAGCCACAGGAAAGCCAACGCAAGACTCCGCTTTTACCTTGCAGCCTACTTGAACAAAAAATAATGAAATGAGTCAAGCACAAGGCAGAGAGAGAAACAATCATGGCCGAACATGACAAGAGTCTAAGCGAACTAGTTAAGCAGCTTTCAACCCAATTTGATGAATGCCTAGAGACGATCCTTGATGACTCTCAGACCAAGAGTGAACAAAACTTTGGTCAGAAGAGTGGTGAGATAACTATTTTTGAATCATTGTCCGCCACATGAACAATTGAACTAAAGAGAGCTTAATAGATGGCCTCGATGCATGTATTACACCATTAAAAACAACCATCCAGGATTTAAAGCACGGTTTTGGCGACTTTCGATTTAAAGCACTCGGAGACCGGGATTTGGATCTTACAGAGGTATTTTTATGCGTAACGAAATAATATCATTCTTTTGGATAACTCAAATTATATGATTTAAAGTCTATAGCGCTTTTACGTCGAGATATTGAGATTAAACAACAAGTAATTGCTAGCTACTCTAAGCAAATAGAAGATTGGACTATTGTACTGCCGGCACTCGAAAAGAAAAGCAAGCAAATAGTGTGTATGGAAACAAACGATAAGGATTTTGGAAATAGCACTCCTTCATCACATGGTGAAGACGAGGATGATGATGATGATAATGTAGTATTCGAACAAGTCTAGCAGTGATATACTGTGCATAGTAAAAATGTACAAAAATGTGAATAAAGCAAAATAACAGAGACACAACACGGGTCCACATGCTTATGCCTCATCTACAGGCTTTGGATCTGAAAGCTTCTCTTCAGTTTTCTCTTCTGTAGCACTCTTATTATCTTCATGATCCTCATCATACTCATCCTCATCTTCATCTTCATCTTGCTTATCCTTGTCATCGCCATTATGTATAAGAGAAGAATCCTTCAGTTTGCGTTGAGGGATTACTTCCATAAACGCTTTTTCCCAATCTTTGTGTTCGAGCCACTTAATCATGATCTCAAAAACTAATATTGTCAAAAAAAAAAAGCAAAGAAAGTAAAGAAACACCCATTCATAAACACCCGAACCATATAATACATCCACACACAATTTCATTTTACATACCGTGATTTACTGTCAACACCTTGCGGCTTGCCATCTGGAGATACTCGCCAATAGGAAGTCGCGCAGTAGCAATACCTTCTTTTGTAGCTTTTTCTTGACATAATCCCTTGTATCTATTCTTATCAACAATACCCCCGATTATGTATGTCTTTCCCTCTTCCAACTCATGGATCACATTCTCCGAATCAGCTGAAAGGTAAACGAGATCTTTTTTATCGTAGAGCTCAGTGTAACTTTTTCGTTCAAATTTAACGTTCTTCCAGTTGGTCCAACTCCCGCCTTTCTTATCCATAACCTTTTCAAATGCATCATCAAATGATGTAATTGTTAATGGCATACTCAGAGGCGCTGTTCTATTGGCACTATGACAGCGAACGATTTGTGATTGTAGGGATTGTAATTCCTGTAATATAGTAACCCAGTCAAAAGTTAATTTCTAATTATCCATCCTGATGGGTTTTATATGTGTATATATTTGTTTTACCTTTGGAATCATTTTATCGGAAAATGAACAATCCAATACAATGTTTGTGTTAGCCAGAGTAATCTCAGGTCGTCTTTGGCGCTTTGGTGGTGGCTCCAATACACCATCCTCAATCAATTTTCTTCTTTCTGCTCTCTTGAGCTTATCTTTCTCGCGTTGATGCTGAATGCGTTTTGGCCGAGAAGCTTCCCAAAGCTCTTCTTTGAGAATGCGTTTGATTGCATTCTTTCCGAGGCCTTTGAATTTAGGATCGTTGAGGTCGTATTTTAATCCTTTGTAGTCTCTAATATTCGGGCTGATATTCTCAGTTGTTGTAGGGGGAGATGCATCACTGACAGGAACGACAGGTGGTTCTTCGAGGTTCTGTTGTGTTTGATCCATGTGTGTTTAGGTGCAAAGAAAGAGAACAATTTTTGTGACCGTCAAAGCAAAATCGGATTTTTATCGTGCTAGCATTCAGATCCATCCACACTCATAATGATGGTTGTTTTTTTTTTAAATAATAAATCCCAACTTTTTTAAAATATAGATAAAAAAGCAACAAGGATATCTAAAAAAATAATAAAACCCAAGCGAATTAAACTATAGATATAATGACTTGTTTTTATTTTGACTGTTTGTATATCAATACTTTATATAAAACGGGATATGATTGAAGGAGGGGAAGTGGGAGAAAGACGAATTTGATACTCTTAAAGTGAAGACATCTCTTCACGATCACCATCAGTTGACATCAGAACATCCAGAAGCACCCGTCTTTCTGTCTCTAGTCGTCTCAACTTCTTTTGCGCAATCATCAACTCATCATTTAGCATCTCATTCTCTCGGACAATATATTGGAGTTTAGCTTTGGCTAATGTGTATTCGCGTGAGCTTGGAGTGTCTTCACTAGTTCCAAAATCTCCGGAAATTTGTTTTCGCTTCTTCGGTGGTGTATCGCCTTCAAAACCTTTTGGTGCCTTTGAAAGTGGCAAGTTTAATGGTTTTTTGTTCAAGTTGGATCCTGACTTGACTGCAGGACCGCTTGGTGCGCCATCCAAATGTTCTTCTCCGTGTTCTGCTTTCCGGTGCCGCATAAGTGCGTCCTGACGGCCAAACCTATTATATCAATTCATTAACAATGAATAAGAATAAGAAGAAAAGCGATAAATTAATAGTGTCGGTTGATGCGTACGATTGACCACAGTTCGCAAAAGTGCATTCGAATGGTTTTTCTCCGGTGTGAATTCGTAAATGCATCATGAGGGCAAATCGATTGTGGCATTTAACACCTTGTCGGATACAATCTGCCCATTCGCAGCGATATTCTCCTCTCTTCCATCCCACATGGTCTTAAAATTATAATTATTCATTTGTCAGCAATAGGAATTATATTCACTGTGTTCATCTACCTTCAGACAAATGGGTGCCTAGCGCTCTGTGATCTGCATATTGAAGCATGCAATTCTCCCAATAACACACAGGTCCTTGACCAGAAGGACCTGCAGGTGGTTCAGTGGACGGTTTTGGTTGGGGGGAGCTTGGAAATAAGTTAGACTGGTCCATAGATGGCCTATAAGCCTCTCTTGCTTACTTGTCAAAAGATCAAAGACATTCCCATTTTGGAGATACCTTCAAAAAGGCGTCACAAGCAGTCCATCAAATCCAAAAAATTCTTTTTTTTTGCATACCTCGAGTAAAAATTAGTATATACCTTTCCCTTTAAAGCATATCCGGCGAACCTACTAACGATGGAGGGTAAACTCGACAGGATCCGCAATCAAGCTGAAGCCAAGCTTGAAAACCAAAAATTGGTATAAATTAAATAGCTCACCGAGGAAAAAAGCCTTGGAAGATCTAACCTGGGCTTGTACCTTTATATCTTCTTAGTATGGACAGACACTCTTAGCAATCGAGGAGACGATCCGTGAAAACAATGCCGAGCTTTCTCCTATTGCTTACTTTGGTGCCATTGTAAGCAAGAAATATCCCAGTACAAACCGTGAATTCTCACAAGTACTTCTTATAGATGAGCACTCTTGAATCATCTCAAGGAAGCCTTGAAATTAACGGAGCTCTCTTGTATCTCCTTGATGAAGTAATCCCTTTGTAAGAATGCTATTAAATTGTATATTTACAAGAATTCAACTAAATATGTATGTTTATATCCTACTTGTTTGACAGCCTCCCTCCCACCGTTCTTCGTTCCAAATTCAGTTCCGTTAATGCTATTCTCGAAGCCGCCTACGAACAATACAAGTCGGAACAGCCTGTCGTACGATCAATTATTGGATGCTGGCAGGAACTTTTGGCTAACCAGGATCTCAATGGATGGTCTATGCCTATAACCAAGAAAGCTTATCAGATTTTGTTGATCCTTTGTGCTAACACTCAAGCCAAAGCACGAAAGAGGGCACACGATGCTATCCGTTCCATTCTTTCTAGACCTCCTCCCCCTACCATTACCCATCCTGCTGCAAGCATGACAGCTGACTTCATTCTCCGTGTTCTCCACGAAACAACAAAATCAGACCAACATGCTGCTCAACAAATCCTCGCCCTCCTCCAATCAATTGTTCCTTACTGGCCTGTTAACGTAAGAATAAATAGCATGATAGTAGCATGATACAAAGATGTAATTGATAAACTGGGGTAATAACTGTCTTTTATTTGTTTAGCGCTTCAACACTCTTTGCCAGACTTTGTTGCAGCTGCCCAAGTTTAACAACATCTTTTTGACAAAAGCTTCGTTTGACGTGTTCCAAGCATTATTTGAAGCAGAAGAAAATGATATGGATGAGGAAAAGTTCCTGAGCCTCCTTGGGGTAATTTTTTTCTTAAGAAAAAAGATATTGAAAAACTAATATGTGTACTTTTAGGCAATTTGCGAGCTTAAGCCTGCTGCTATTGATGATCGTTTACTGCCCACGTGGTTATTGATCATTAGTAAAGCCTATCCAGCATTTGCAAAGTATGTCTTAGCTTTTATGCTGTTAATCAACAAAAGGGTATTTCGCTTGTTTTAGATACTTGACTTTTGAATATACTGGTATTTTAATCTTTAGCCAATAATTCATAATATCCAAAAGTTAACCATCAAAGACTGGTAAAAAACCTTAATAAGACACCTAGATACTAATGCATAATGTTAAATTCATAGGATTAACAAGACCCGATGCGCAACTGACCTTCCTATCATTTACACTCTTATCTTCAAAGATTTGAACCAAGAATCGAAGTGCTACCGCGAGATTGCTGCTTGTCTCAGCACCTTGATTGAGACTTGTGTTACTGATGAAATGATTGAACAGGCCCACGCTGGTCAGAATAATGGATTGGTTGATATGATTTGTATGGCTGAGTCTGGTTTGGGCATTTACTACCAGGCAGCATGGCAGCACATAATGGTAGTCATGCACACATTTTTCTATAAACTCAAGCGTTACTCGGTTCCTTTGATGAATGGTTGTCTTGCCCGACTTGGCGAGCTCCGTTTGACTCCTGCCGAAAACTACAAGGAACAATTGGATAAGACTTTGGGTGCAGCTATTGCTACCATGGGCCCCGAAGCTTTCTTAGCAATCTTGCCACTTAACCTTGAAACCCCTAGTTCCTCGGATTCAGTCGGACGTGCTTTCCTTTTGCCTCTTCTTAAAGCCTACACCACCAACACTTCGCTAGGCTTCTTTGCTAACTTCTTCATTCCTCTGGGTGACCGTCTTGCTGAGCGCGGCCAGTCAGCCGCCGAGCGTGGTTTGGACTTACAAGCTAAACTTTACGAGACATTGGTGAATCAGATCTGGAGTCTTGCACCTGGCTTTTGTGATTTGCCTTACGACCTTTGTGAAGCTTTCAATGATCAAATTGCCGAACGTTTTGGTTCCATTCTTTACACCCAACCCGAATTGCGCCCAACAATTGCTAAGGCTCTCCAGCTTTTGATTGAGAAGAACAGAGGCCTTGCCAAATCAGACGCAACCGATGCTGATCTTAAGAAAGCATATGGTGTATCCAAAACTGAAGCTCTTGCCAATGTTGAACATCTGAGTAAATTTGCTGTCAACTTCCTTGCAGTATTTTTCAATGTGTACAGCCAGATTGCGCCTGTCCACAGAGGTTTCTTGAGTAATCTTATTGATGCTTACTTGAGTATCACTAGCCCTCAGGTAAATTTGAAACACGTAAAGTATAAGTGAATGAAAATTAGTCTAACAGCTTGATTGTTTTTATCTGTATTTAGGATATTAACATCACCTTCCAAAAAGTTTTGGGTCTTCTGTCCCAGTCCCTCGAAAACCCTGAAGAAATCTCCCCAGACCCTGCCGCTCCTCCCCCCATGGCCCACACCATGCTTGATCTTGCTACAATCATGGTGCCTTTCTTAGACTTCCAGTCTATCGAAATCCTTTATAATGGCGTTGTCTCTACTTTGATTGAAAAAGAAAATCAGCCCACATTACAAAAGAAGGGCTACAAGATCCTTTCCCACTTGATGGATTATAATGTTGGCCGCCAAGTAATCTTGAGCCATATTGACGATGTCCAGGAGAAGCTGTTGGCTGCAACCGGCTCTTGTTCTTTGGCTGCAAAGAAGCATCGTGTCCTGACTCTTGTTCAGATCGTTCGCCTACTCCCATCTTCTGATCTCCATTTCATTCCTGCTATTTTGTCCGAGGCAGTCATCAGTACCAAGGGTAACAACGAGGCTATGCGTAACCATTCTTTCACTCTCCTCGTTGAAATGGGAAAGAGAATGAAGGAAGGTGGCATAGTAAAGAAAAGCAAACTTGAAGGACTTGAAGATAGTGTGCCTGATGCTCCTGCCTCTATCAGTGAGTTCTTCATGATGGTTACTGCTGGTTTGGCAGGTACAACTGCGCACATGATTGCTGCTACTGTTACAGCACTCGCACGTATTATTTTTGAATTCAAGGGTAAGCGAAGAAAAAGAACAAGCGTAAGAAAAGCTCTAAAAATGTGAACCTTCTTATAGATGACATGTCTCCCGAGCTGGCTTCTGAACTCCTTCAAACCATGAACGTTTTTGTCGCCTCCAACAACAGAGAAATTGTTCGCGCCGCTCTTGGCTACACCAAGGTGTGCGTTGTTATCCTCGATACCTCCATTATTGAACCTCAGCTTCCTGCTGTCATCTCCAGTATGCTTAAGTGCAGCCACCAACATCGTGTCCATTTCAAAATCAAGCTCCGTCATATTTTCGAACGTCTTATTCGTCGTTTCAGTTATGAAACTATCGCCTCCTTAGTTCCCGAAGATGACAAGAAGCTTATTGCAAATATCCAAAAGCGCCGCCTCCAGGCTAAGCGCAAGAAGGCATTTACTCACGATAAGGACGAGGACGAGGATGATGTTATTGGTGCTCGCGAAACAGTCAGCAAACTTGCTGTTCACAATGATGCCTTTGAGGAAATTGTATATGGTAGCGAAAGTGAATTGGAAGATTCAGACAATGAAGACCAGCCTACTGGTAGAGCACCACTTGGTGGAAATGACAAGAAGAAAAACAAGGTAAACATAAACACTAAGATAAATAAGCAAGGGAAATTAAGTAGTAATAAATAATTGATACAGAAAAAGAGCATGGACACAACTTATATTCGCGAAGATGAAGAGAGTGGACCTGTTGATTTCTTGGATCCCTCTGCCTTGGGCCGTATTTCATGTAAGTTGTCTGTTTGTATTTAATTGTAAATGGCTTTAATTAACTCATTTTTTATCGTTTTTTTTTAAATAATAATAATAATAATAGCTGCTAAACCTGTACAGCGAAAACAGAGAAACCTTGAGAGATCTTCTGGATTTGCTCAGAGTGAGGATGGTCGTATGGTGATTGGTGGATCAAATACCGAAGACAAGAACAATGTAGAGGAATCACCAGAAGAAAATTACTACATGCAAGCTCAGAATAGTGCCGATGGTTTCGTTCGTGATAGACACAACAAGATTAAGTTCAAGAAGGGCAAGAATGGAGCAAATGATGATGACCATATGGATTTGGATGACGGATCTGCGGTGAAGCAGATTAAGAAGAAGACACAGCAGTATGAGAGAATCGGAAAAGAATTCAAAGCAAAGGTAAAATCAAAACTAATTATTATTTATTTGTGTATGTAATTGGACTATAATTTATACTGATCTTTATCCAATAATAATAGAGAGCTGGCGGTGATGTTAAACGTAAGGGTAAGGCTGAGCCTTTTGCGTACATGCCTTTGAGCAAGGTCATAAAGAAAAAGACACACAATGGACCAAGGGTCACTTTTACTGGAAAAGTAAAAAAATAAGCATCCATATATGAATTAATTGACATAAAAAATAATAATAAAAAGCATTGCATTACAGTTCAATATTAGAACCTCTTCTTTTTTATTCTATAACCTTTTATGAGACTATTCTACATCAAACAATATTCCAAAAATACTGTTAAGCGATTATAGACAGGCACATACCCGGTGGTTACTGTGATTGTTAGATTCCAACAAATCAAAAATAAAATCTTTTTAATCACCTTATTTTAGTTTATCTACTCTCATTTTCTTAGTGGGATATCCCCATCAATCCTCTTTGGAGCTGAGATATGGGCCGCTAGGTAGCCCTAGCATCCCAGCATCATTGTGAAGTTCTTGGGTTTCGTCCTTCTTTTCATCAAGTCCATGTATGCTTACTGGTCAAGTAGGTTTTTTATAATCTTCAATGACTCAACTCTTTCTGCCTACACACAAACCTAAACAATGATGGAACCTCCACCACACTCCAATATCTATCCCCTACAGTATTCTCTGTATCTTGATTTAAGATACTGGCTTTCTCTAATATTTTCATCCTTGCCAAAATGTATAAGGCTCGGTCCACCACTCCAGATGACACGATCTCATCTTTGATTAGTCTTTATGGCATGATTAGAACATCCCAATCAATTCTTATTTTGCGTCTTTGATAGTAGCAGCTTATAAACATCTTTGCAAGAAAATATTCCAGTTCTATGAAGAACTCTCCATGTTGTGACGGAAATGAAACTAATAGATGAAGGGATTCATAAAAACTTATCCAGGGTGTTTTATTGAAAGAAAAATAAAATAAAGTATAGTAAAACTGTACTGTTCTTCTACACAGAACTAACTGCTGATATTTATACTATTTGTAGAAATATACTATTCTTCTCAAAAAATATTAGTGGGTGATCAATTTATAATAGCCCCACCAATTATCAACCCTCTTTTGTAATCTAAGGTTGTTTTCGTTTAATAAAGGTTTTTGTTGTTGTTGTTGATATGATGAGACATGGTGTAATTTGAAGGAGAGATGTCTTGGAAAAAAAAGTGCAGTGTTGATGTATTATGCCTACCTATTCAGTCTAAATCAGCTTAAATCGAACACCTTAAGAAAAATTTCGAGCTTGGCAGCGTAGGTAGATGATAATGTTATACCAGTAGAAGCTAAAAGAGCACTTAAACTCAATGCTATAAATCTACATTTTAATGAAAGTACATAGCACAGCAAAAATAAACAACAATTTTTTGAAGTTTATGTTGTTGATCTTGATAATAAAGCTCGAATCTTCTAAGTATCTGGTCCAGTCTATGGTTATATGCTCTGGGAGAGGTTGAGAGGGTTTCCTAAACAGCTGGTTTAGATGTGTTATTTGATGAAAATTCGCTACATATTGTGTCATTTGCCAATTTATTGTTATTATATGCCCCGGGAAGTACACCGGGCTAGGTTTGTGAACCTCCACAAACATACTGATTGTAATGCTTAGGAGTAGCTTTTTATATTAAAACTTCGCTTGACTAAAGGCAGAGCAAATTTGTTGTTTATTTTTGAAAGCAATAATAAATTTTCGTATACATTTACATTTGTGAATAATTTAACACTATCACAGACGATAGGTGACTTTACTCTGGATTCAAAGTACTTCACTATGGTACTTGTGTATACGGTAACAACTTCGATACAGTCAGCAGATAAACAATGACAATAACCACTGACAAGTGCCATCTCATAAGTGTCTTTCATGTTGGCCTTAGGATCTTGTCTAGTTTGTTTGTTTTTTGCTATGATAGAATGATCTCCTAATATCCCTTGTATTTCTTGTTTACTTAGCCTATGCTTTGTACACTCTTTTGATCTGCAACTTTTATGGTCGTCTTTATGGCAACAGGAGCATGTATGCCTTAGTTCTACTTGATCGCCCTCATATTTACAGATTTTTGCATTGTGTTTTCACCTTTTTGACTCAGTCCTTTCGCATTCAGTAAGTATTTTATGATTTGAACCAGCTATATTAAGTACATGGGTATCATATATTGCTATTAGATTTTCTATATAATGGAGGTATATAAATGAATAAATATATAGATATACCATGTATCGATGTAGATGTATTTTTTTTTGGCGTTGGCAACTTCATTTTGTATGATTTTCAGGCTTGTTGCATTCCTTGCACCTGACTTCGGCCGATACATGGAATGCATGAAGTTACACCTAAATATGTAAAAGTATACACCGCCTATGAACGTTGCCTTGTCCTGGTTCTATTTCTTCTCTTGGGTCCATTGTCTTGTTAAACTAAACAAGATTTAGAGAAAAATTCATAAAATCTTATATATAATAAAAATAAAAAATAGACGCCTGTTTTATTTGGTCAAAAAGCGAGAGATGAAAGTGTTTGACGAGGGTCATAAGGAAGCCATATTAGCCAATGATACTTCTTCATAATTAAAGACACCCAAATACAAAAGGTACAAATTTTGTTTATCATCTTTATTGCCTCACTTTGCGATAGAATATTGTCTAAACAAAAAATATCGACATGTTTAAATTTGCTTTAATATAAAGATGAAAGGCTTTACTATAATTAAACAAAGTGTGTTCAGTTACAACCAATCAATTGTAAGGTACTAAAAGTACTATTAAAAACAAATAAACAACAACCTTTCTATTGAGGCCTAGAATGGCCAGTATAAAATTGTCCGCTCAAATTCGGTAGTGTGGAACAAAATAAAAATTGGCCAATTATTAAATAAAAGATCATTTTAGCAAAGTAGCAAAGGGATGCACACTTTAGACGACAATACCCAAGATTCAGGAACACTTTGATTTTGACTTTAGCGGAATTTTAATATAAAAGAAAAAATATGTAATTTGAATTGTTAGTGAATCTCAAATCTCATTTCGTTCAACATTTAGTGAAAACATTATGGAACAAAAGAAGCTCCGTATTCTATGTCTCCATGGCTACGGCCACAATGCAACAATATTCGAGAAAAAGAGTGCAAAGTTTACAAAAGGCCTTGATCAGACTGTTGAATTCGGTATTCATCAAGATTGCTCAGTATGTCAATCGGTTTGCTCATGATCTCGAATAGTGTACAAGTCTGGCCCACACATTGCCTTAACTCCGGAATACACTACTGTTTCTGAACGCTCAGAAGAGTCAGCCGAAGTTTCTGCCGGTACGTGTATATATACATATATATATTTAAAGAAAAGTGTAATCTGGCTATTATATCCGCAGTACTCATAGTCTATTTTTGTTAGAGATTGAACCACATGCTTGGTGGTACGCAGTAACATATTATCCTGTAATTGGGCAATACTGCATTGGGTTTGAGAAATCGATTGAATACATCAAGAAAGTGCTCTTAGAAGAGGTAATATCAATATTTGATAAATGTACATTGTCTTATGCATATGTATGTATATGGATATGGATAGGGACCCTTTGATGGTGTAATGGGATTCTCTCAGGGTAAGAAAAGCAAGGGGTATTTAATATGTACTTAAATTTACGCCACAGGTGCTGCATTTGGAGTTTTGTTGCAATATATGCTTGAAAACACAGTTTTTCCGGAAATGATCTCGACCGATTTTGCTCATCCTCCCTTTCGATTTGTGATCAGCATTGCAGGGTTTATAGATACACATAATGGACACATTGAACATGTATTTAAAACACCTAAACTAAAGACCCCGAGTCTTCATGTTATTGGTGATGCTGACACAATTATCGTACCAGATAGAATGATTGCGTTATCGCAAAAATTTGAAAAGTCTACATTACTCAAACACCCCGGGTCGTAAGTTTGTGTATATTTTATTAACAATATTTAACAAATTGACAATATAGGCACTTTGTACCTACAATGTCGTCGAGTAACCGGGCACTAAAGACCTTTTTGTCGCGGTTTATCCAATAGAATAAGTTGTTTTTAGTACAGTAGAGCAGTAGGAACTTGAATATCATTAGACATTAAATACTGGGAGGTCCGCTTGTAGTCGTTTAGTTGTATGCTTTGTCGGACTCTGCTATCCACGTACATGGTTTCTATAGTCATGAAGCCATGTCCTTCAAAGGTTGATTAATAAATTGAATGCCCAGTATATGACTACTCTCTGTCATTGGCTGCCCCAAGAAAAAGGCCAAACCATGACGTCGCCTATTATCCCAATATGGGAGACAGGTCACCAAGCCAATTTGAAGGCTTTGGCTCTGGACACGAAAAATTTTTCTTTCTTTGCACAAATCTTCAGCAAAAAGTCAAAGGACTTCTTTGGTGCTCCGCTATCTTCCACCTTTACGCTTTTTGTACACTTGTCTACTATCGGAACCCGTTTCTGTCAGTGGGCCAAGCTTCCTCTCCTTGCCGAATTTTTTAAAGCAGCGTCGTTAACTCTATTTCCACTTGGTGAGGACCACTGCTCCGCTCAACATCCCATTCCCGTCCTGCTTTTCGCTCCCAAATCTACGCCCCGAAGGGTCTCTTGATGCTACCGATTGACATGCTGCTCATCGTTCTCGCATCCAAGACCGTCTGGGAGCAGAAGAGAAAAGACATGGAAATTTGATGCTAAAAAAATGCTCATTTCAAACTGACATTAACCTATTTGTTTTTATTTATTTAGTACTTCATTATGCAGTTTGTTCATAACAACCCTTACTTCCCTGGCTATGCTGCTAATCCCCAACAACAACAGCAACAACAACAGCCCGGTACCACGCTGCATGGGTCCCAAAACCCTCAAGGGCATAATGATCACGCGCACTCTCTCGCACTTTCCTCAGCTGCTGGAATGGCAGTATACCCCGGTCAACAAACGCAGGGTATGCAGCCGTCTTCCGTTAACGATTACGCATCTCAAGGAAAACCAAAACGGAAACAAGTCAAGAATGCTTGTGGTATGTGTTTGAATACTCGCTTATGCTCTTCAACTTATTCTTTCCAGTCAATTGCCAAAAGGCGTGCAAGAAATGTGACGAGGGACGTCCGTGTCAACGTTGTATCAAGTACGCATTGGTTGACACATGTGTAGATTCTGTTCGCAAAGAACGCAAGAAGGGAGTGAAGCGGGGCCCATACAAGAAGCGAAAACAAGGTAAGATAACGGAAGATATACGGGGGTAATGCATGTTTGTATACACACCTATACATATTGAGCACATTCGTTTTTAGATGGTGGTTCTGCAGAATCTTCGGCTGCATCTACGCCTACTGCATCAGCTCTTCCCACAGGTCTTTATTCGCCAACAGCCGGGATGGGGAATGTGCGTAACAATGCTGTACCGATCCATTATCAACCACTGACAACCGGACACTACGATCCCTTCAATGCAGTGAGCTATCAAAACTCAGCGCAGATGATGCCACAGGCTTATATGATGCCTGCCGCGATTCAACAGATGTATCACACCAACCCTTCAATGCTTTCTTATCAAGCAACAATGAATATGCTTTCTCCTCAGCAGAGTCAAACAACTGCAGTTCAGTCAAGCTATCGTCCTGTCGACCAGTCTGCTCAACAGCAACAGACAGATAATACAACCAACGGCACCAAGGCTAGTGACTCGGATGAGGAAGGATCCAAGTTGACTATTCTTTCCCAACTCTGCAGTGCTGTATTGGATCGTAATGATCCTTCGACCAAACAGGAAGATACAAAAGACGCTAGTGACGACAAAGCAACACTCGGACAGCCACTCTCTGAAAGCCAGGAGCAAATAATGGTCACCAAGAGTGAGCCTGTCCCCAGTTATAACAACAGTCTCTATGGTACACCTACTTCTTCACCTGTAGTCCGTAGCGGAAACAACAGTCACTATGGAACTCCAGGCTCATCCCCCTCTGTTGCTCACGCAGAACAGGTTCAGAATAACGCTCAACAATCCCAGGTATGGCCACTTCCTTCTCTTCAGTCCATGGTTCCGGAACACATGTATCAACAGGAGCAGCAGCCACAATGATAGTCAAATCGCCCAAGGATAAAAAATAAACACCCGGCTCCTCTTTACATCTTATTTTTCTTACTGCCCCGATCGTTTATGTGTATTTCAAAAACAAAAACAAAAACAAAAAAAAACAAAAAACAAAACAGTAGTTCGCTTTGCTTTGAATCTATGCCTCAACTCAACTTCTTTAATTGGAATTGTGTGGGAATTGTATCTTTCTTTCGCAAAATTTATTTATTATTATCCACTTTCAATCTAGACATAATCCAGTTTTGTGTGTGTAAATATCAGCCTTTAATTCTCAACATGGATTCTTCAAAACAAACAAACAAACAAGCAAGCAAAAAAAAACACCAGAACAAAAAAAAAATTCCGTTTTCGACTTGCCTTGTCAAGTATACCTTCACAATATCATTCACAAAAATAGCTTATGTCACACCTCTAATTTATATGTATATCTATATGTATATGTACGTATCTATTATCCAAGTTTATTTTATGCAAAGTGCTAAGCAGAGGTCGAAGCGGGTGGTGTGTCCAGCACTTCTTGTACAACCACTGGTTTTTTCGCAACCACAGGGGCAATATAACCAGCTCCAACAATGGGTTTGGTGCCACGCTCAACCATCTCAGTCTTGACAGGCAACTTATGGCTGGCAAGACGGAAAGCTTCCTTAGCAATCTCCTTACGCAAACCACCGATTTCGAAAATGATACGGTTGAGAGGAACACGACAGGCCCAGTACTCAAATGTACCTTTTCCTTTACCCATACGCACTTCATTTCCTTTGCTGGTAACTGGAATGTCAGGGAATACGCGCATCCACATTTGCGATCCTTTTACTGTCTTGATCTTTCGACGGATTGCATTATGTACTGCTGTCAGCTGTCTGGATGTCAAGCGAGCTCCCTCAGTAATGCGCAAGCCGTATTCTCCAAATTCAACGCTGGTACCCTTTGTGGATCCACCAGTGGGAAGTGGGATTTTGCCTTTGTGTGCCTTGCGATACTTTGTACGGCGAGGAGAAAAGTCGGACGCAAATCGAACAGGCGTCAGTGAAAGAGCTGTACGGTTGACACTGGGCACAGCCTGTCTACCGAAAACATTGCCGATTACTGAGGATGTGGCGGAGACGGCACCAAAGATGTTCTTCCTGTAGGCACTAAACATGGCGTAGAGGGTAGGCTTCCTGAACCCTCTTGGGTTTAGCAGTACCGTACAACCTGTAAACAACAGTAACTGATGACGTCAACATATAACCTTATTGGCTGTTTAATGATTAAATGGCAGGAAACCAAGAGCGCTCTTGGTTGTCCCCGCTTGTATACTATTTTATTATGTCAACTCCCACCGACTCGTCCAGTCCTATCGCGGCTAGCCCATGTCCACCACAAGTCCTCCAAAGGCGAAAAGGGAGCAGCCCAAATGGATCTTTTGAAATGAGTTCGATGTTCTCAGGTACAGCAACCACGATCCAAGCTAATTTTGGATCCCATCCTCAGTCACTCATTATCCTTATCTTAATTTATTGATGGATTATTTTCAATAGAACAGGAATTAAATTCAAGATCAATGAACAAAGATTCAAATTCACAATCTAATTCTCAAGAAGAATTTAACGACTGGCGTGAAAATGCCTATAATTATCAAACTGAAAATTCTACATTTTTGTCAACTACTTCCTTCAATCGCTCTCATATTTCCAATACTAGATCTACACTTCCACAAGATCGCTACACTACAACGACTTATAATACTATGGAGAACACTTCTATCTACGATTTCAAAAGACACGAAAAACGCCAACGGAATACGTCTCAAGAACACGCTAACACGTCTCACGAGTACAATAATCATCCCACGACCGAATTCAATGTTGTGCGAAAATTCAATTCATTGGATATCCGCAACAAGCAGGAGGACTCAACAAAAAGATTATTACCAGAATCTAGTTATAGCTCATCTATATTTGGGAAATCTGACACACCCGAACTGACATCAGAAAAAAGAGATTCTATGCTCTGGCCTGCATCAGCATCGTTAAAAACACAAGAAGATCTTACAGGAAGTATGAACAAAAAATCGTCAGGTATTGTTCGATAGAATTTTAGAAATATCAGTAGAAGATTTTGTGGGTCGAAAACAAAGCTGACCAATTAGCTATTCTTAGAATTTATGCAGCTTGACTCTGACTCCACTACAATACCAAAAGAAAAGTATCAAATTACAAAGGTTGAAGTTACTCGCCAATACGATAGAGCAAACCAAAACCACAATAACACTGGAGACCATTGCTCTCCTAATTCCATCACGAAGTCCCGTAAAAATTCCATTACTTCTATTGAACACCAAAATCGTGAACCTCATTCCTCTTTAGAGAGCGGCGATATTTCTGAAGCTGCATCAATTCATAACTCTCGCTCTGATAAAGCAAGCTCACCTACAATATCTCCTAACAACTCTCTTCCTACTACCTTGTCTTCATGCAATCTGACACAAGAAATATCTACTGGGTCTGCAAGTTTCAATAGTTTTGGTGGCTGGTGTGAACACGGAGAAGCAAGTAGCACACAAAACCAAAGCGATAATAACGATCAACAATCAGAACATAGTTTCCCATATTGTATTGAACAAGAGGCCAACGCGTCAAAAGACAGTAGGCCGTCAACTTTAGAGGACGATGCACAGCCATCCGTACAAAACACAAGTGAAAGAAACGTGTCGTATCTTCAGCAAGCCATTCAATCTAATTCAGAAGACGATACACAGCCTTATGTACAAAATAACAGTGCAAGAGACGTGTCGTATCTTCAGCAAGCCATTCAATCTAATTCAGAAGACGATACACAGCCTTATGTACAAAATAACAGTGCAAGAGACGTGTCGTATATTCAACAAGCCATTCAATCTAGTTCAGAGGATGATACACAACCATACGTACAAAATACTAATGAAAGAGACGTGTCGTATCTTCAACAAGCCATTCAATCTAGTTCAGAGGATGATACACAACCATACGTACAAAATACTAATGAAAGGGACGTGTCATATCTTCAACAAACCATTCAATCTAACTCAGAGGGCGACACACAACCATACGTACAAAATACCAATGAAAGAGACGTGTCATATCTTCAGCAAGTTATTCAATCTAATCAAGAAGGCGATACACAACCGAATTCACCTAAACAAAATGAGGAAGAATCATTATACCCCCAACAAACCACACAGTCAACCTCAGATGATAGTACTCAACCATACATTCCATATAATAATGAACACGACATATCATATGTTCAACAAGCTATGCAATATACAGCAGAAGATGATACCCAGTCGTATATTCATTATGGTAATGGAAATACACAATCGGCCCCAGATAATAATAAACAGCTACGCGAAGTACATCATAAAGAAGAGGAGGAGGTACCGCTTCTCCAGAAAGTTATGCAATTTATTTCAGATGATTATGACTTGAATACGTTGAGTACGTCTTTGCCCCATGGGTATATCTCCAAACACGAAGAGGATCAACCGTTAATGTATCCTTATGATAAAACATTATCTACCACAGAATCTAAAAGATCGGCTACCTCTAATCTTGCTTCCAATGTAAGTATTTTGGATGAATAGCGGTTAATGCTACAACAATATACAGAAGAAGAAGAACCATCCAACATATATAATATTGTTTTCTTAACTTTTCATATATATTATTTGAAGAAAACTTCTCCCAAACCTAACAAGCGAACACGCTATACCCAAACATCGCAAGACTTGAATACTTTTAAACAGTCAGCATCAATGACCACGACAGAAAAGGCACCTTACACTATACATCCACGTGAATCTTTCTTTTTGAATCCAGCTCCTGTAAACCAAATAGAGAGTGCCTTCTTTATAAAAAAAGTATTAGATATGGTTCCAAAGCACATGAGCTGTATACGGTCAAGAGACTATTCGAGGTCCTGCTGGGAGAATGAGGAGTACAATACTTTGGATGATAGTACATCATCAACATGCAAATATGTAGACCAGTGTGAACTGTCTTCTGCAATACTTGGACTTCCAAGACAACAACGATCAGCCAATACTCAAGATGATCAAGGTAATATATGTAATACTTCAAAAGAAGGATTATGAGAAGGCTAAAGATATTTTCTGGACTAAAATTTTCTTGCACTTAGACAATATTCTTAATATTAGAAAAAAGATACGGCTCGGAGAAGAGAGGCGAGAACCAAGTGGAGATATTAATGAACGAATACCTAATACCCGTTCATTCTTTGAGTACGAGTCCCCACTTGGAACAATAAGAACGGCTTATGTAGATACAAGCGATGCGAGTGGGGATGAAGATAATACGAGTAATGAGTGTGGCTTGACCCAAAGCCTTGACAATGATGTCACACAAGAGTTTTTTGATCTACCTGGAAGCTATATGAATACTCAAATATCTCAAGGACCGAGACTACTTGGAAGTCAATTAAGAAGAGAGGCAGAACTGGTAGAGAATACTCAAGAAGAAAGATATTCAGATTCATTACAAGAAGCTATGTCTTGGATTGATTCGGGAAGTAGTATTTCAAGTGGACCATCTCAAAGTTCTCAGGAAACTTTGGATATTCAGGGAAGTTCGAGTATGCAGGAAAATCGAGATAGTCAAAGTAATCACAATAATCAAAATTCGCAATGTTTCCCAATTGTTCCAAATTGTCAATTGTTTCGAAACTCTCAAAACTCCCAAAGCCAAAGAACGCAGAATAGTCAGCGTAGTGTTTCTTTATCGGCATCATCACAAAGATCATCTAATTCCGGTACTACGCCTGGGATAGACTACCGTGTGACGAAACCAATATCAAGTCGCGAATCTTCACAAACTGCGCCTTACCGAGATAACCTCACTCAAACCCCGAAAGATTCCATCGATAGAGTAAAGTCTCAATCCAACTCTCGTTTTTTCAGTCAGAAACCTGTCAATGTTCCTTTCGATCCACGTAATCATTCTCACATTGAATCGACAGGGGAATTAGACTACACGATCAAGGAAATACATCCTCCATCTACTCGCGCTTTTCCGCGAAGGCCAGGCATTGGACTATCAAGAACTCCATCTTACAGTCAAGTATCAAACTCCCAGAAAGGATTAAATAACTCTTATAATCAATCAATATCCACAAATACCCACGAAGGAACCAAACGAAAAAAATATGGTATGGGGCTCCATCGAGGGTCAAATCGTTCAGGAGACAATATATCCTGACGTCAAACTATTTGTCTAAAAGGAAAGAAAGAAATACAGTTTTTTTTCTCTTCTTTGCTGTTTAATTTATATGTAAATAATAAGAAATCACAAAATTTAAGCTCATGGCCCTAAGCATCTTCTAAGAAAGGTATTTCTTATATTGTCTTTTGCATTCCTCTGTAAACAAGAATTCTAGACAAGAAATGGTATCAAAATATGATATTTCTAAAATTATGATATAAAATTACACTGACTGAGCAGATAAGAAGGGAGTATAAAATATAAAAAAAAAAGTACTAACACAATAAATTAGATGCTGGCTAACAGATGCTATCATTTAGCGGATGATTGAAATTTTGCTAAAAGGGATGATACTCTAGATCTTGAATGGCTCTCACTGCTACCGACAGTCGACTGATCGTCCTTCTCCGTAGCAGCTTTAGTATTAACATCATCCACAAGAGAATCATCGTTCGTATCTTCATTGGCAGGTGCGTCAAACTCTGTGTTGACAGCTTGGGTACCAGAAGAAGTTAAGCTTGAGACAGAGCTAGTAGAAACAGAGGTTTGAGGGAGAATGTAGTTAGGATTACTCATTGGGCGTACAAATCCACCGGGATCTGCGCGCGGACCAAGGTTAGGACTTCCTTGATGGCTGTTGCGAGGGGAAGGATTAAATATGGCATGAGTTCCAAGCGATTGAGCCATTTCTTCATACGTTTTTGGAGGAGTATATTGTTGATAAAACTGGTATAACTTTTGATGATCTGGCAAGCCTAAATAAACATGCGAGAACCCAGATGGAGCTAGGTTTGGTTTTGAGAGAGGTGGTAGGGATGTCGCAAATGGTGGGTATGGCTGTCCGTCATTAATTGCCAAATCTGGGACCCCATGTGTACCATCTATGCGTGGATAAGGATCAGGATATTGAGTAGGGTTTGGATCATCAGGTTTGCGAAGTGATTGAGGCTTAATTTGCAAAAGCTTTCTTGAAGGTAAAGCATCCTTTGGTTTTTCCTCTACGGGCATCTCGTCTGCTTCAGGGAGGCTGTCTGACTGGTCGGATACATCGATTGCATCAGGTGCAATACTAGACTCAGTAGAGCTTTCAGTTGCTTTTTCAGTGGCTTCTTCTGAATTATCATCCTTTGGTAATGGTACAGGAGGGAGGTCCTTTTCCTGTGGCAACGAGCTTATACGGGGTGTGATCAATGGATTTCGACCGTGATGTGATGTAAGTGTCCGGCGGACTTTTGCTTTGTCTGGCTTCCAGTTGGTGATAGCATTGGTTGCATCCTTTACAATACGCGCGGTCTTATTAGTTCCTAAAGAGATTTAGTGAAAGTGTATGTGTATCACTTTAGTACACATCCTTTGAAGAGAGGAGAAGAAAGGCGGTAAATACCTTCTATTGTACCGTGTGCTCTTACCTTGGTAAGTAGATCTTTCTTGACCAGGTGTTATTGGCGTTACATCCAACTCATCCACAATATACTTTCCGAATGATGAAATAATATCTGTCTTGCTTGCCAGCTCATGCATACCATTGAGAAGAAGGTAAAGAGCTTCGCGTGCTGCAACACGCTTGAAATTGCTCATCTCAACCTCATCTGGTTCTGTAGATGCCACTAAATCTGATAGTTGCTTTTTGAGATCGGCAATCTTGTCTACCGACTCTGGGGAGTTGTCTTGCAATTTTGTGATGCTCTCCTCCAGGCGTCTTTTTTTATCCCTTGTCTCAGTTAACAGACTATCTCTCTCACCAATAGACTTAATTGTCTCCCTGTATTGCTCACAGTTTCCTGTATAACACATTAGCTCTTGGCTACTTGTAAACTTTAATTATTAAGCTTTATAATGTACCTGCAAACTCGACCAAGTTCTTAGACCAAATATCAAGTAGACTTCCTAGTTGTTTTGTAACATCCTAAATGACAGTTTATGGCTAAGTTTGTTTATTTCTTGTCTTGTGAATCAATATAAGATGGACATACGCCGAGATCTTCTCCAAGAGGATTTCCATAACGAATCAAATTGGCATTTGCTACACGACGTTCTTCAGCTAATTGGACCAAATGGGAGATTGATTTTTTCTCAGAGTTCAGTAAATCTGGAAGGCTCCTGTCTTCTTGACCAAAGCGAGTAAGATGATAAAATGGTTTGAATGAGAACATATAATCTTCTGGATGTCCAAGAAAAGAAGACTTGGAGAAGCAATATATTTATTCTTATTTAACGTGCGGGCTATGAAAATGGTGATGCTTATGTCCCAGAATAGACACCTAATTTTTTTTATATACACATATATTGTCTTTTTTTTTAATTCTTTGGGAGACAGAGCATTTTCCTATTTTCCCCTTCTTTGTTAAATCTCTTGGAATCTTCATGGCAGTGTCATTTGTTACTTACCTAGTAATTTTCTTTGCATTCTGCATCAATTATGCCTTGACAGTCACTGCATTAGTAATGCCTAAATGGTTAGGACTCCACCAATCATTGTCGTTTACTGATTTATGTTTTGTTATAAAGGCTGACTTTTGTTACGCCGATTCCGTTTTATATTGAGACAAACTATGGTCTTTTTAAGCTATGTAAAAGGTATATATGATTATTTATATAAAAATGAAAATAATACAAGACTTTATGCCGACCTTTCCCCCTGTGTTTTTATTTTATGAAATATATAAAATAGTTTTCTCCGAGAGTGTCGGCCTTTTCCATCTGCAAAATACAATGACTGTGAACAAGGTAAGAAATCTTTGAGGATATTGCTGTGTATCAGATAAGAAACTTACGTTGATTTTAAAATTAGAGGGCTTCTGTGAGCTTTGGTAAATTTGTAGTAAAAATATATCTGAGTTTTATGATTACTAATATAGTAGCTTTATTATTATTGTTTTTTTAAAAAATAAAAATAAAGGCGCGCATCAGCTGCTGGAATGGTCTTGGCAACGATCATTGGAGGACTAGCCATATTGGCATTATTAGGGACTCTTTGCGGAGGAAGACTTAACAGAGAGAGAGCATGGTCTGGCGTTGCTGGGTAAGTCAAACGCAAGTGTAAAATAACATTTCGATTGAACTAACAGTTACTATATGTGTATAGTCTATTCGTGATCTCTGGTGAGTGTATATAAGTATATTTAAGAATTATTATTTATTTATTTATTTATTTCTGTAGCTATTCCACAAGCATTTTCTATGGGAGTAATTGCCTATTTGTTTAACACGAGTGATTCGTTTTACATTGGGACACGCTACAATGTGTCCTTTATTATATGCATTATTGCCTGGTGCTTAAATATCATATTGGCAATTATGCTAACTATGGTTGCCATGTTGAGCCCCCCAGAATACGCTTACCAGCCCTTAAACTAAATAGCGATGGAGAACAAACACCTTTTCTTTTTCTTTTTGAATAATAGTAATAAATTTCTGTTGATTATTTGATTAACGAAGACTAATAGGGGCAATGGTTGGATTAAGAGAGATATCTTTTAAATCTAAGGTTTTCTTTTTAAATGATGCGGGTGGGCTGAGGTTAAGTAGTTTTAGAGCATTCTCTCCCAAGATACCCTGTACAACGGTTTTGTCAAGACCAGAATCAGTAATGGCAGCAAGGTTGCTGTCAACTGACATCCATCGTTCTGGACCTCCATTCTGGTTTTCAAGCGGAGGGAAAAATGGGTGATCTGTGCCGAACATGATGTTTTTTGGATCTGCAAAATCAACAGTTGCTTTAACACCAGTTTCATGGTAAATTACGGCATCGTAGTAGAGTCTTTTGAGATAGTATGAGGGGGGATGCTGCAGACGCGAGGCTACCAAAGGATCGTGAATAACGCAAGAATCAAGACGGCCAGCAAGGAAGGGAAGAGTTCCACCAGAATGAGCCAAGAGAAGTCTGAGGTCAGGAAGACGGTCAAAAATTCCAGAGAGAATCAAGCGAGATACAGCATATGTGGTTTCAAACGGAAATCCAAGAGCTAATGCCAGTGAGTGGCCGACTTCAGTGTTTGCGGAGGTAGGAAGCGAAACACCGTAATGAGGGTGCAAAAAGATTACCAACTGATGGCGTGCAATAGCCTCAAAGAGAGGGATAAGCTCTGGATCATCTAGACCCTTTCCACAGCCAGCTGTGCCCATAATAACACCTCTAAGATGAGGAAGCTTGGCAATACGCTCTACTTCCTTGATTGATCCTTCCACAGAGGTTACAGGCAAGGTACCAAAACCATAAAGACGACCAGCTGCTGCCTTATCCAAACACATCTCTTCCATTTCAACATTCATTCTGGTAGCCAAATCCAGGGTAGTTTGAGTGGGTGGCAGGAAGTCCAACCATGGGTTTGCCAAACTTACAACCGACAAATCGATGCCGTGGAGGTCCATAAACTTGATTTTCTCACGGACGTCATAGTATGCTGCACCAACCGGTCTTCCGTTTTGAGTAGAGTGATCCTTGTCTTCACCAGGTAAGATAATAAGACGCTCGTCTTCACCTTTCTTGAGAGGAGGGAGAACAAAGGGGACAGTGTTACGATGGCGGAGAAGCTCAAGGTATTCTGGTAGGTACACATGAGTGTGCACGTCTACTACACTAATTACAAATAGTCAATATCTTATTAAGTATTTTCTTTTTTTTTTGCTCTTTATGTCACTCACCAGGCGTCTGATTTGAATAAGGTCATTGTTGAAATAGAATATGAGAGAAAGAGTATGTTCGTTCTGTTTTGACTTTTTATAAGCTTCAGAAATCAATTCATAATGCTGTGTGACAATCCAGTTCGCTATCTAAAGCTTATCATTTACACACATTCAGTGTACTTATTCTGATAGGGCTAACTTACATACCCACAGCCAGTTGTACTAAAATGCGTGTGTTTTTTCCCTGATATTTATTATCTCTCTTTTATCTTGCTAATATTCAATGGATAACCACTCAGCGGAATCAATAGATACGAGTAAAATATTTATCTGTCTAGGTTACCATTGCTCTATTATGCTTATTGGGTATAAACTCCTCCAGAAAATATAGGTGTAATTTTAATATTGATTCTTTTTTCTTTTTTCTTTAAAAGTCTATATTTTGACGAATTTATTGAAAAATAGAACTTCTTTGTCGTACATATAAAGGTATTTATTTTCCTAAAAGAAATCTTTTGCACACAGCACCCTATAACTTGAAATAATAGTAATGTTTTTATCGTTCACGAGCCATTGAATGAAGTATAATATGGATAAAAACATGCCCTATCAATGTATGGCAGGCTTTTATATGGACTGATCTGATTATAAAATACTTAACTAGAAATGTATTTTACTTGAGTGCAAACTAGCGTTCATTTGTTCTCTCTTTTTCAATTATTATTATTTTACTACTTCTTTATTTTATTTATTGCGTCTAAGCTTATCAAATTCGTAATAAAATGTCACTTTTATATACCGTGTACCATTTTATTGTTTCTATATCTTATCGCTCAAAAGATAATCACTGGGAGTTAAAAAAAAAGGGCTACTGTTACAAATCTATCATAATATTGACTCCAGAAAATATTGTGTTCGTGAAAGAATTCACGGGGTGCAGATACAAGAAAGATTATTGTAACACACAAAAATTACAAACTGAAGAGCACTTTACGATAGGTGCTTGACTATTTATTCTAGTTTACATCTTGTGTATATTTATACATGTAGTCGTATACAATAGCTATTATATTTTAGTCGCTTAGGCAAGTATCTTTTTACATGTATATCTAGTTACACTTATTCAATGTTTATATAAAAGTGTAATAACCAACTTCGCGCTGATCTGTACTTATATCAAAAATGTAACTTTTATGAAACAAAGGGCGCAAAATATTAATGTGTTTCACACTTTAGAATAGGAGAAATGGCGAAAGGTAGATATTAACAAACCAAAACACACGCACACGCATATACACGCGCACACGCATATACACATACACATACACGCTCATTTATGTATGCCGCAGTATATGTTAAGGTAGATCTATAAAATATTCAAACTCTTTGCATTTTTGCGCTTAAAACGAATAATATGACTGCAAGGAAAGGTAATAGTTTGACATGTTATATCGTATTTGTTAAATTATAATTCTATTGAATAAATATCATGTCGAAGCATATACTTCATACTTTAAAAGAATTAAGCTATATGATTTTTGAAAGAGACTTTCCCAGATAAAACGATATCGATTATTCAGTAATACTACAACCAACCCGACCTTTTCTTTGAAGAAAGAAATTGTTTGATACACCAATAATCTAAAAATATTTATTAAAGTATTTCCAACATGAATTTGGTCATTCATCAGAAATATTCATTGTCTGTGTCCAAACAGGATAGGTTACCGTCATACTCAGGATATCTTGGTCGATCACATTTCATAATAAAGAGGTGTGGCAAAGAGAAAATAGAAAGATTAAAAATGAGAGAAAAAAAGACCCTTGTTTATAAATATCTGTTAATAAACTTTTCTGTAAATTATATATTTGTAGCTTACATAATAGAAGCTACTATAATAACCTATGTAAAATAATATCCTAAAGACATAGGAAAAACCGTAATATTATGAATTTGTATGGAAAACTAAACCCAAGCATATTTTCGGTGTTTTAATCGACTGTCTACTTTCACGTTTTTTTTTCCACTTCTTTATGTTAGATGTTGTGTGTTTAAAAGTAGAGATTCAAGAGTCTCTTTACTAAAGCAAACAAGAAATGCCAAATACTCTGATAAAATTAGCATAGCACTGAATTCATATTTTATGACACATCTTCATTTTCAAACCGCAACTGTATATGTGTATGTGCGTAATAATGACAAAGAAATCGTAAAGACAGGAAGTTTTACGCTTTTGTATATTACGTAGAACTCATATTCGAGCTTACCGGTGGACATTTCATTCAATAAACAATACAAGAAATTCAAGCTTAGTTTATTTAATAGAACACTTTTGATTCTAATACATCGCATACTATTTTCAACTCACCAAGCTAAATTCATAAATTTAATACCTATTTTATGTTTAATGAGCAGAAATATAGCTGTGTGACCTTTATGCTTTGAGTATTTCCAATATCCTGTATAGTGAAAGTAATAATTGACTTTAAGAAGCAGCTCCAGAATGCTTTTAAGAAAGAAGAATGAAATAAAGGTGTATTAAAACCATTTGATGTCTATCACTATATAGATATATATATCATAAGAAGAAGGAAAGATTACCAATAGCCATCTGTTTAACATTGCTGACTCGTGGAATTCCCTATGCTAAGCATTTCTTAGAAACAATTCATAAAACTTTCAAAGCCACTTTGTTTGTGTCAATAAAAGCATTACAAAGATCACAAAAGAAAAAGAAAAAGAAAAGAAATCTGCATGCATTCAAACAAACCCTATATCTATATCTATATATATACATTAAAAGAAAGAGAGAGAGAGAGAAAGATAAAACTAATTGTCTTGTCTATCACTAACTAATATCTTTTACCTTTATATATTGTATTGTTCTTTAAAAAAAGAACACTTTTATGAAAATAATGAGGAGATCTTTTGGAAAGAAAGCGTGGCTATCATGTTCTAGTATTTAAGCCCGAACTCGACACGTTCTACTCTCTTGTTTTCTCCAAGAATTCGATTATTTATTTATTTATTTATTTTTAAGAAAAAACACACTAAGAAACTAGGTCGCTATACGGTTATTTAAACACCCACCTTTCAATGATCGTGTGACAAAATCATTAGTCAATTATGCTTGCATATGATGACCCTCTAATTATACCATTCTAGCAGTGAGAAAGATAGAATATATAAGTTAGACATAAAAAAAATAGCAGTATATGTATCTTCTTCTGAAGACAAAGTCAAGATTAAAGCATGCGAAGTTTAGAGCGGAATTGTTGTGCTGCTTAGAAGAAAAAGTAGTAGGAGCCGGATGAGTTGACTCTGAACAGCTTGTTCCATTATTGTAGTAAAGGTGACTGTCAGACCCATTCATTTTTTAGCTTAAGAACAAGGCCAAAAAAGAAAAAAGGAAAAAAAGGAAAGAATCTTCTTCAACTTATACCCTAAAAATGGCGCCCAGGACTCAAAGAGATTTAGAAGGTCCGTTCTTCCAGCTTACTACCACAAGATTAATCAAACATTGTTCTAAAACATCTTATTACAAAAAAAACCCCAATAGAGGATATCCGTAAAGGAATTGATATTCTCGAATCATTCACAGGTAAAGAAGCATAAATTCTGGGCCCGATGCTGTCATGAATGGAATGACCTAACTTTTTTTTTTAAAAAAAATCTGTAGGACGCGATCCCAGGACAGTGATCCCAAAGTCTATTCTGGCTAATGCTCATGGACTAATCCTCATTCGAGTTTTTCGGATCGGTATGATGGTCTCCACAAAGAATGGCACAGGCATAATTATAGCAAGGTAAGAAATTCTTGGGGACTCAAAAGTTGGATAGTGACATCTAAAATATTTCTTTTTTCCCGAGATAGAAATCCTGACGGTAGTAAGGGTTCAAAAATACTGTTTTTGATTTTTCTAGGAATTCATTTATTACTTCTTGTAGGTTGGTCCGCGCCTTCAGGTATATCGTTGACCTCGTTTGTAAGTATACTATAATATTGTGAGTGGTGGTGCCAACGCTGTTTGTCTCTATTAGGGCGCGGGGTATCAGATCGGTGCAGAAACAGTCAATCTAGTGATTGTAATGAACTATCGAGCTGCCATAAAAGCATTTGTTCAAGGTGGAGGACAATTTCAACTGGGCGTAACAGCCTCTTTGGCAGCAGGTCCTTATGGTTTAGCAGCTGAGGTATCAGCAGGAACCAATAATGGAGACTATGTTGCAGTCACATATTCATACAGGTAAAGTTATGATGAAGAACATGCTTTATTAAGACTAACAGCTAATAGTTCATCTAAGGGACTATTTATCGGTAAGTAAAGCGCCAAGCTATTGATGTGGACTGGAAATTCGTAAGCTAAAAAGCATCTATAGGATACTCAATGGAAGGATCTAAAGTGTCTGAGAGGCCAAACACAAACAGTGCCTTTTATGGCAGACCAATTACTGCTAAAGAGATTCTTGAAGGTGGTGTGTCAAGACCACCAGTAGCAAGACGTCTTTACGAAATTCTGGATAACATCGGTGCTGGTCCTAGGGTGGGGGGAGGATTTGGCCCTAAAACAAATAGAAGCCCAAGTTTCTTATCGCAAAATGATTCACGCTCTTTATCACCCAATCTGACAAACGGAAATTTCGGATCCCCGATCGTCAACCCAAGTATCAGAGGCGGGCAGACAGAATTCCAACATACCTTTGCGGAGCCACCGCCGCCTTATGAACCAAGAAAGGATGCAATAAATAATGGCGAAGGGAGTAGTGTTGGCTATAACAATAGGTATAGCGAACAATCTTATGAAAATTATCCACGTCACAACTATCCGCCTAGAGACATCGCAGACACTAGCATCCATCGTACCACTTCTTACAGTAGTAAAAATACATTTAACCGTACTGAAAGTAGCCATAGTAGCCATAGTGAGCATGGCTATAATCAATACCCTTACCATAACGAGCCGCATATTAGTGAAAACATGAATTCAAACGAGGTCAAGCGCAGTGTCCCTCCGATTCCTCAACAGGAACAATCCTATACTGTAGTGACTGCCTTGTATGACTACCACGGAGATCGATCTAATGAACTCTCTTTTTCTGCTGGAGACACAATTATTGTAACAAAACGTAACGGAGACCGGGAAAGTTGGTGGGAGGGAGAGATTGGTAGTAAGCATGGAGCCTTCCCAGCCAATTATACAGAAGACCTCACTGACTAGCAAAGCTTTGAATAAACCAATGTTTCATTATTACTAGTATTATTCTTTTGTATAATATTTGTACCCATTTTTTTTATTATTATTTATGATCTTGTATATTAAGGCAGCATGACTTTTAGGATAAGACTGTAGAGTTGTTCACGGAGCTCTTTATTGATACAGATACTAAACACCATATTTAGGATAGTACCGATTGCGAAATATAGGAGTCATGTACGCAACCTCAAATCAGTGTTATAATCAATACTATCACTGTAGGAATATAATTTTACTTGAGCATGTAGTGTATAAGAGTCGTTTGTTTCCCATATATTCTTAATATAGTATAAAGCATACTAATTGTTAGTTTGAAAGAGAAAATTGCTAGCGTAAAAGATGTATAACTCTGAAAAATGAGACAAGATACCCTATAGAAAAAAAAGGCGATTTTAGTGAATTGTTGCAAGTTTTCCGGGGTTTAGAGTGTCTTATAGTTGGGTTTTAATTAAGCACCAATTTCTCTCTCTCTCTTTTATATTCTACTTTTTTTTTTACCCCACCATGTTTTTTGCAGTCAAAGAAAAACATCTTTTTCTTAGCTTTTTCAACCCATTACAAAACTAAATACCAAGTTATTCAAATCTAATGGCTTACCAGCGGTAGCTTGGGTGGGTCCTAAGCGGTAACCAGGACGGAATTTTTTCATCTTCTTTGAATTCTAGTCCGTCTTTGTCTCAAACGACGACCCTCCTGGAGATCTTCTTCTGCTTGTCTTCTAGCACTTAAAATTTTCATGGTACGGGTAAATCTATTAGGAAAAATACCATAATGTGTTAGATAGTTAAGTATATGTCAGAATTTCAGGACAGCAGCAAGATCTCTATTCCACAAATTATGCTCAAGCTGTAACGAAGACATGTCCTCGAAACAATTTTGATTTGGTAAATCTGTATGGATTTATAAAAAGTATTAATAATAGAAAAAATGATGACTAGTTGTAATATTTACCTTAGAAGACTATGACAGGTTACATTTGGCCATTGGGTGGGGCTATATTAGCGAGAGTTTTCGACTTGTTTGAAGGCTCGAAGGGAAAGCTGGGAGCACGAAAAATAGTGCTTGGGAGTACTAAATGTATCAAACAAACAAAGATCAAATTCATGCTTACGAAGTAGATATCTAAATACTACACCATTGGTTGGTTCATGACTATGGTTGTGAGATACAGACCAGTTTTTCACCATTAATACAGAAGGTCAACCAAATCCAGAACTGATATTTCTTGCTAGACATTCTTCAGCTTTGGATCGGTAAATATAGAAAGAAAGGCGAAACTTGCGGAATAAATATTGATGCCTGATTTGAATTTTGGTATTTGCGTAAAATAAGCAAAGGATAGAGATAATTACAGTAGTATAGACAAAGAATAAAGATATGAAGAGTTTATCTTGAAGAATAGTGCATAGCTGCTGTATTGCTTGCAAACCTTCTTCAAGCCTCTTATCATAGGAATTGAATAATAATAATAATAATAATAAGATGGCAAAGGTAATAATATTAGTATTGTTGATTTGAAGGACTTGTAACTTTGATACTTCTAGCAGTTAGGCTTAGGGTGATATTCAATTAGCATTATCTTAGTTTTAAATCCAAAAAGCTATTTTACGTGAATATTGTATGCTAAACTGCTTACAGGTTGCAAAATTGGATAAAGAGACAAACATGGCCTACAAAACTATGTATTTTTAATCTGAACTTAAAGAAGCCTTTGCCGCCAAAAAGTAATGATTTTGATTACTTTTTAATGCATTGTTGCTTTTTTATTTTGTAAAAATCTTTTTTTATTTCTCTTTTTTTACAAGGTCTAAAATTATTAAAAGTCTTTAAAAGAATCGTACTTAATAGCTATCAAGGCTAGTACTGATAAAATATAAATCCGTGAAGCTGACAGAAGAAAGTAACTTGAGAAGAATTGACAGAAAAATATCTGCATCAAGTACAATTTGGCTGTCAAGATTGCTCGCATGCTCATTGGAAATAATTGATCCAGAAATTTGCATGGAATCTGTCTTCTGGTTTTTTAAAGTAGGAAGCAGACATGGCAATGTTAACACAAAGCAGGTTTATACTCTTTGATAAAAAGAATCGATTAAGCAATATACATGTCTTCATAAATATCATAGTATTTAGAGAATAATCGTTTTTTTTTAGATAAACAATGTAAAAAGTATCACATAGAAATATACATATATATAATATTTAGTAAATTTATAGCTTAAGCTGCTACTAAATATGATAGAAATTAGTACTTCTTCTTTACATACTTCTTTATGTTTAACGTATTATTTTGATCAATAAAAACCATAAATTTCCAATATAAAACATCGTGCATTTGTTGAACCAATCATAAAGAGAATACAAATACCTAAAAAAAGTTTAGATCTGCCATATTTAGAATATTTGATTGGATTAGATGCAAAATAATATAAAATCCCATAAATCGTATTTGACAAAAAGTAAAACTAAGAAGCTAAAACAGGTATTCTATTGGCTATAAAGGTTACGAGTTCGTAACTCGTTACGAGATCGGTATTTTAAAAACTGGCTTTTTAATAGCATGAGTTACGAACTCATAACTTGTTACGAGGTCGGAGGTATAAATTCTGCTATTTTCTACAGTGATAGTAAAAAAATACAATGATTTTTACAGGCGGTGATAATAGTAGCTGACATAAATCACCATATTTGGGTACTAAGAAATATTTTACCCCTGCTCTCTGGCAAGGGTGTAGTCGACGGATATTAAATTAAAATAGCCTTTTTTGGATTTTAGAAATCGCTAAATACAGTGTTTAGTATCTGTATTAATAAAAGTCTTAGGTGTGAGCACCTTAAGCCTGCTCAGAAACCCTTCAAATGATTGTTTCAAATATGTCAAAAAGACCTTTATATTTTTTTGCCTTTATCCGAAAAAGGTGACCAGAATATCTGATAATTGATTTTGATTCGTTCAGGAAAAAAAAGAAAAAAAAAAAACGTCGTCTGAATTTTAAGTAAAAAAAGTAATGTAATTTTCGATTTTTATTTTTTTTTTACCCCGCAGATATTGAGGACAATAGGGGGGTTTTTGTCCCCAGGAATATGTTATCAATAAATAAATAAATAAAACGTTTGTTATGAAGTGTAGTATGATTGTAAAGCTATTTAAACAAAGAAAAAATGTCTAAAAGAAAATGTATGAATTATAAGGGAAATTATTAGAGGGAGAGTTATGTCGGATAGAGTGTTGTTGTTTTTTTTTTGGTTGAAATGTCATTGATGTTGAATACGCGTTTACGTTGGTTGGAGGTGGAGGGGGGGTCTTAGAAGTGAGGGATGAATGAGACTTCGTTGCGGTAAAAAGGGCCAGCAATCCCCGGAGGTTCCTGCAGGGATGGATTTGATCGTAGTAGTTTGGAAGAGGTTGTCTGTCGTGGGAGGTCGTCATCAATTGTCATATTGTTAGAAGACATACATGTGATGGGCCACGACCAGAACGAATTTTGGGTGCTACAGCTTGAAGGTGTACTAGGCTCAGAACTTGTCAAAAGGTCATAACCTGCGCGTGCTGGCATGCTGATCACTAATGGATTCTTTCGCTTCTCCTGTAATGATCCTTGAAGGCATTGTCGCTGGTAGACAGGCGAATCCCATGGAGTTGGCTCTTCCCACAGCGAGTCCGTCTTATGGATTTCTGTCTGGTAGTTGCTCTCCCACCCATTCCAGCCACTTGTTCTATTGCGAACGAACTCTAAAAATCGAATCTTATCTTCTTCACTGATAGCTTGGCTACATTTTTCTGACGAAGATTCTAGTGTCTCTTTGTTCGGGGGTTGGATAGGTGCTAAATCTTTCTCGCTCGACCCGTCACTTGAACTATCGCTAGAACCATCGCTAAACTTATCACTATACTTTTCGACAGTCCTGTTGTTTGATATCCAATTATTTCGGGATGATTTGGTGTCCTGTGAGGGGACAACTGACTTTGGGCGGGGAGATGTGCGTCTCTTGGCGTCCACCTTTGGAACAAGGGTCTTAAGGCGCTCAATCTCAGCCTCATAGTCGACGCATGCATTCATACCCGCAAATGGATCATTGACAGGAGCATCAACAGACGATACTTTTTTCTTAACAGTAGCCGTATCACTCCATACTGACCGCTTTTTCTTTTCACTTGTGGTCGCATTAACGAGACTAGGAAAGGGCTCATCAGCTGTAGTACTTTCCGAGCCCGAGCGAATGGTTTCTGTAGTATTTTTCATCCATTTTGGTGTGAATGCATAAGACGAAGGGAGAGTAGACCTTTTGTTCAGACGGAGGCGTCTATCGGGTGTCTCCAGAAGGTCCATTCGTTAATTAAGTACGACGAAGGGGATGCTAAGTGAAGGGTTGGCAGGCAGGAATCAAATAAGTGTTGCCAAGTTATAGGCGAGAGTTATGGAAATGCAAGATTATGTACAGAAATGACAACTTTTTGATGGAAAGAGACGAAAAATGCTCAAAGAACCTGGATAGAGAGCTAAAAAAAGAAACCATCATCACCTACCAAGCCACTTCTTTAAGTCACACCAACGAACTAGGTTTGGCTATGTACACCAGCAACCTGTTAATTCACCAACCACACTCTCCTTTACACTCATATATTGTCCACAATATTTATATTCTTCTTCTCTTCTTCTTCTCTGGTATCGGGGCAGCCGGTAGAGTTGCCGCTGCCTGTATACACTCACGCACAGTAGACGTGACTTGTGAAGAAGGTTCATGAAGAGCATGCGCACGCCACACAGATTTTTGCTGTTGAGGATCGTCTGGAGAAAGAGACCCATAGGAGGGTTGTGGAAGAGGTCTCTTTTTTACTGATGAGCGTGGTACTGGGCTTAGCTTTTGATGTATTGCATTTCTCCGATTCTGCAGTTTTAGACGTGCATCATGGACAGTCTCATAGTAAGGTGCATATGCGATTGTTAAGAGATTTGAATAAAATGGTCTGTCATCCATCGCCTGTTTGAGTCTCCGGGCTGCATCAACAGTACCAAGGCGCAAGTAATAAACCTTTGTGAACTCTTCTACGGATGCGTGATCATCTAGGGAGCGTATTTCTTCTACAGCTCCATAGAGAGAACACTGCTTTAAAAGATTTTCTGATAGTCCAAGAGCAGGAACATTGCTAATGATGATATGACGAGATTCTTGTGCAACTGAATATACTTTGACAGCTCGAGGTGTTTTTGAGTCTCGATATTCTGGTCGACTAGACATCGAAAAAAATATTAAAGAGAGAGAAAAGAGAAGAGACGAAGTAAAGAGAGCAAGAAAGCCGCACTCTAAAAATCATGTGACTGCCGGAGGGAAGTTCGGACAGTGCACGCTACGTGTTGGCGACAAGGCCGTCTGTACCGAAATCTCTCTCTCTTTTTGCTGTGCGTATTTCACACAAGGTAGGCATAACGAGCGTACCAAGAAAAAGAGAGGGAAAAAGAGATGGATGACTGGGACGAACGGATGGATGAGCTCGATTGACGGACTGACGGACGAATTCCGATGGATTGATATGAATTATCACTTACCGATGAATCCCCTACAACCTTTCTTACTGTAGACTACTTTATCATGGTCAGATACGCTGCTACCCCCGTCAACCCCGCCAAGGGTAAGTGGTGTATAAGAGGAATTATCATTGTAGAGGATTTTTACTCATTCGAATTGGTTGGACTCGTTAGCTGCCAAGTCCAGAGGCTCCTACCTCCGTGTTCACGTAAGTTCAAGGCAAGAATAGGGCTTTGTTCATCCAGGAGAAGTGCTGAATGCCACTTTAGTTCAAGAACACCCATGAGGTCGCCGTTGCTGTCCAGGGCTTGAAGCTCTCCAAGGCTTACAGCTACTTGAACAACGTCAACGAGCACAGACAGGCCATTCCTTTCCGCCGTTTCAACGGTGGTGTTGGTCGCACTGCTCAGGCCAAGGAGTTCGGTACCACCCAGGCCCGCTGGCCCGTTAAGTCTATCAAGTTCGTCACTGACCTCTTGAAGAATGCCGAGTCCAACGCCGAGTCCAAGGGTTTGAACGTTGAGGAGCTTTACATCTCCAGTGTCATTGTCAACCAGGCCCCCAAGCACCGTCGCAGAACTTTCCGTGCTCACGGTAGAATCAACCCCTACATGACCTCCCCATCCCACATTGAGGTCATCCTCACCGAGAAGGATGAGGTTGTCCCCAAGGCTAACGACAAGAAGGTTGTCCGCCTCAACGCCCGCCAGTTGGCCCGCAACGCTCGCACCTCTGCTTAAATGCGTGTGGTCTGGCTTGATTTGACGACAAATAAATAAATAAACACAAACCATGCTTGCTTGTGAATCTGTAATTTTGGAATTCAATGAAATGGAGTGCTTAGCGTTTTACAAGTTTGTAATGGGAATCGATACGAAAATATGGTTTATATCCAATCGATTGATTTTTCACTCTTTACTTTGACATATTTACGTTGCGCTTGTCACTTGGTAAAAAAAAGAGTTTATACATGTATCTGTACAAAAAACTTTTTATGAAAAATGTATTGCGCTCTAATTCTCAGGGTATTTAGCTTTTCTAAGGTAGTAACTTTATGATGGTTTAGAAAGAAGCTTGGCCTGTGACGCCTGTTTATTAGGATCATACTGATTTTACTGTGTGGATTTTTTTTTGGTGTACTTTGGACTGTGATTCGATTGAAACACTGCTTTCAACGTCACGCAAAATAACCAAAATGTCAACAAAAACAAGATAAAAAAAACTCTCAAAAGTGTTTTAATCAATCCTGATCCTTTTAAGGTCTTGTAATGATCATTACTGTAGGCGAAATCACTTGGTAAAGGTTCTGTGCAAGGATCTCCCGAATTTTTCCTGCAAAAAAGTTCAATTAACAAACGCAAAAGAGATGTTGGAATTAAGACGAGTTGCGTCGTTTCTTTAGTTACAAAATATTTTCATAGTAATGGAGGGGTAGTTACACAAAAGTAAACATAATTCAATTTTGATTGAGTATTTCTTGTTATCGTCTTCAATGAAATTAGCTGTAATGCAGTATATATGCTTTTAATCATTTTATTTAGATAGAACTTTGAAGTAAGGTGACATCAGATACCACTGCAATTTCAAACCGGTACAGAAATGTCCACAATTCAATCACGACTTAAGTCAACAGACATATCATAAAACATATCTAAGACTGAGAAAGCACTAGAAAGTGGTTCTTTTTGCAAAATAAAATGGGGTTGGCAAACAATATTTTATGCTCACATCTGCGTAGGGCCTAATATTGTTCGCTGTGTACCTTCTTGGCAGAAAAAGGTAATTATTATTATTATATTTGAACAATATATGCTTCAATATTACATATTTAGAACCCATTATATTAATAAAACTTTATTTTTATATTTAATTAATAGTATTTGGAGGAGGGCGATTGAATATTAGTGCCTAAATTATATGCACAAAATGTACAAAATTCTAGATAAAAATAAGGACTTGATTGTGGATAAACAATAAATAACATATAAAAAATATATTAGAGTGTTGCAAATAATTCTCATCATTGCAATCGGAAGTGAAATAGGGTAACCTAGAGTAATGATCCTGGATTTATGGTCTATCCTAAGGCAGTAAATGTGTATATATGGTGTACTTCAGCACAAGTACACAAGACTCTTACGATGTGATTTGATTCCATGTTTTCGAAGTTTTAAGCAAAGAAAGAACGACGAATTAATTTTTCAAAGATAACAACCTTGTCATAAAAGTTATGCTGGAAAAATATTACAAAGAGAAGCCGAGCCTTCTGGTTATATCATAGTCTGCCAATAGCAATAACTTGAGCTCGATATAGACTATGTTAGGCATACTTGGAACGTAAGCCGGGAGCTAGAAGGTCAGAACCAACAAATGCATAATCGTTGGCTCACGCTCTTCAAAGAGAATGGAAAATAATAGTCAATAAAGCAGCGGAAATATATTGTATGTCAATATCAGATCGAACCAAATAACTTAAAAAAGATAATTGATTGCATACCCATTATTAATCTTTCAAATAAACCACATTTCTATATTTCTATATCTAATATATGTTACTCACAAATCTTTCAGAGCTCTAAACATAGATTAATATGGTTAAAAGATGTAAAGTTTTATATCTTCATCAAAATCTTTCGGAATTTCAGAAAATAAACATTCTATAATTAGTCTGAGGCAGCGTATACAATCTGACATGTCTTATAAAACTTAATTTTAAATGAAGCATTTCCCATATATTGGGTAGTGGTCCTAAATCTCTGAGAGGGTTTGCAAAGAACTGAGTATAGATCACATACAAACAGAGATATTTATATACTGAAAGCCTTATCGGGCTTAAAGTTTACTGTTTGCGCTTTTTTACGTTTACTTTCACTACAGGATATTGCAGCTTTTATTTTATTTTTATTTATACAACTCTTTTGTATACTGGTATTTAAATTTGTCGATATGTATGAGAGAAGCCTTGCTTGTATCTCTCATTCAAGTATTCACAAGAAGAAGGGAAGATAAGAAACTGTATTTCTCTTTTGTTCTAGAGAGGCAAAGAGTGACCAAAAATCAGTCAGAGGTTAAATTTAATGATATAACGCAGATCGGAAGGCTAGTAGGATAACGAACCAAAAAAAATTGTAAATGGCCAATAAAGATTAAGACAATTTTTATTGTGGTTAAGCTTATATTAAAAAGAAAGATACAGAGAACTTTGGAGTACTGATAACTTAGAGAGTGGCTGGAAGGGCAGAGTATGCTGACCTAACATATGATAGAAATTGAAGCGAAAATGAGAAATGAGAAAGATTTATTGCATCAACTAAGGTACGACGGCAGTAAAAGAGTCTTTAGAACAGACAATGTTACTAGTTGCATACTTCACCTGGCATTTTCTTTTGTATGTTTCTCTCTCTGATACAAGACGTCTTTTATTCTTTCAATAATACTCAGGTTTCTTTTAATATATTACTTAACAGTCTCGTGACAAACATGATGTCTTAAACGCTAATAAATAGTTCAGTGTATCAGGAGAGACGTGGATATTCATGCACATAGATACTCAGATAACTCTCCTTGGTGAACCCTCAATCTACATAAAAGTATTGAAGATATAGTCCGGATATAGTCCGGAGAATTCTGAGTAGAAAACTATCACAAAGTTAAGTATTTTGTGGAAAAATTAAAAGAGGGCGTCTGTGAGAGCCCGAGATATTCCCAGGGGGTTTCCCAATTGCTGAAATGCATGCGCAGGATACGTTTGTACTGTGTAGAATTATTTGTAATGTATAAAAGGAGTAGTTCTCAGCCTATGTATCGTTTAATAGCCCATAGTTTCTTGTCTTTAAAGTTACTAAACTTACTAGAATCTTATACAAGACAATTATATATCAGTATTCAATGGTAAAGTAGAACTTTATTGATAAATAGATAAGCTCTTATAACTACATACATAGACGACCAATATTAAAAACTCACAAAAACGCGATCTATCAAAGCATTTTTATTGACAGCTACTAGCCAACGAGGTTGTTGGTTTAATCGATGCACTTGAAAATGTTATCGAAGCTTTTATCCTTAGGCCAAACCCCTTTTTTTTCTTACTGGATGTAGCCTTCCGCATTCTTTTCAGCTCTATTGGCCCGCTTGGAATCTCGTTAACATGAGTATAAACCTCTTTTGGTGAGTAACACTGGCCGTGTTTCAAGTTATTGATTTGAAGTATTCGCTTAAGAAGATCTTCAAATAGAAATAATCAGAAAATTATCCGCTTCTGTTAAAACTGTCAATAGAGACCGCTAGAACAATAAACTTGTGCATGCTTCAATATATATATATATTATTGACTGGCGTTCTGTATTAAATTTGGGTCACAAAAAAGTCATATTTAAGGTAAGTGATAAATTTGTGATCCAGCTAAAATTTTACTAATTTTCTTTTCCAGGTGGAGGAGGCCAAATTATAGCAAGATGCTCTCTCTCAGTACTCCATTACACAAAGACAGTCACGTATACAGCCGAGGGAGCTTGCCCACCTGATCGTGCGGATCGACTCTAGCAGAGAGAGCAAATGACTTGGTTTTGAGTGTCCGAATGGCGTCTTTTCTTCATAAATTGGCATGCTGTTCATCTCTTTCTTCTACTCTTTCTTCTTTTTATTGATAACTATTAACTATGTCTAGCCAAGAAGCCCCTGTTCTCCCCCCAGTTGCCGTAACCCAGGAAATCACTACCCCTGTGGTGGAGCCTACCCCTGCCGTCGAACCTGTCGTTGTATCCAATGACACCATCCCCAAGACTGAAGAAATCAAGGAGGCTTCCACTGAAGCTACCACCGAGACTGCAGCTGAGACCACCACTGAGATTGCTACTGCTTCTGCTACTGCTGCTACTGAGGAAGTGCTAGTTACAGCATCTCGCGAAATTCAAAAGGAACTTCCTGCTGTCCCCGCTCCTTCCAAGTCTGCCACCAACCGCCTTTCAACTTTCTTAAATAAGGCCAAGAGATCACTTTCTGGTCATGTTGATAAGCCTACGGATGAAAAGGTCGAACCTTTACCTACCCCTGCTGTCACTTCTCCTGCAGTAGAGACCCATGTGGAGGAGCCTGCCACTGTCGAAACTGCTGTCGATAGCCACGTGGACGAGCCTGCGGCTGCTGCTGCTGCCGTTTCTGCTGCTCCTGCTGCTGAAGAAGAGCACGCAGAGGCGCATGTATCAGCTGATAAAACTGAGAAACGCAAGTCTCGCTTCTTAGGTGGTATCTTTAACCGTAGCAAGGTAAGGCTAGTCAATCAATAATTGATTATTGTAATTGTTTCATTTGTGGATCCGCCCTGCCGGAGCTGTAGTCGCCCTAAAGCGTTGCTAGCTGGCATGGCTGGTGTAACAGCTGTCTTTTGGCTGCTATAGTTTTCTGGACGATCCCGGTACGAATGGTGCCTGAATTTCTTTCTTTTCCTTTTAGAGCCCCGCCAAGCATGAAGAACACACCGCTTTGGAGCACGGTAAATCAAAAAAATAATAATTTATAAATGACAATTCACAATGATAGCTCATACATCTCGTGTTACCTTTCCCTCTTCAAGAGAGCCCCGCATCAGCCGAATCACAACCTGCTGTTCCAGAGGCTTCTGTATCTGCTGTAGAAGCTGAAGAAGTAGCTGCTCCTGCTGAAGAAACCCCAAAGGCCAGCCCAGTTGAAGAAGTGGCTGTTCCTACTGCTTCTGCTGCTGTTGTTGGCTCAGAGACCGAAGAAGAAACTCCAGTAGCTGTCAAGGATGCTGCTCACAAGGAAGTAAATGTACTTGACCAGATCAAGCGCAATTCGTTTGTGACCAAGCTGTTTGGCAAGAAGAAGGAAGCCGATAAGCCTGTTGTTAAGCACGAAGAGCCTCATGTCCTCGAGTCTACCGAGTCTACAGCTGAAGAACCCGTGTCTCCTGTTTTGGAGACTAGTGCTACAGGTAAGAATTTTGCATTTTTTTGTAGCTAAAGTGGTGGGAGAATGAAGGGGGGATCTGGGCACATGTGTCATTCCTGTTGAGTGTGTTGGCGAATGGGCGTCCAAAGAGGGTGTTAGTTCGGATGTTTTCATGTGAGGCATGTGTTACCTGCAATGAAGGTCCAAATGACTACATGACATTAGCACCAAATGTCTTTCGAGCTCCCCTTAGGGAGGTTTGGCAATAACAACCACAAACACTAAAAGAACACGGTTGTGATTTTCTATTTTATTTTTACTTTACATATTTCTAGAACCTAAGCCAGTTGAAGAAGAAGCGCCCGTCAAGGAAGAAGAAGCACAGGCAAAGCCTCCCTCCCGTCCTAGTTCTCCTCTTAGCCGTCGTTTGACACAAATGCTTCGTTTTCCCAAGAAAGAGAAGAAGGATAAGAAGGACAGAGCTGTTGCACCTTTGAACGAAGAGTCTGCTGAACCTGCAGCTGATGTACCAGAGACTGTTTCTGAGGCAGCTGAGGCTGCTGCTGTTGAGGCTCTTGCTGTTGAGGCTCCTGCTACTGCTACTACCGAAGCTTCTGTTGCTGAAACTCCTGTAGTTGAAGCTGGTAAGGAGGAACACAAGGAAGAAGTCTCTGCACCTTTGACCACCGCCGCCACCGCCACTACCACACCTCCTGTTCAGGCAGTAGCCTAAACATATATTTTATTTTTTATTTTTTATTTTCTTACCTGCTTAATATCTTACTATATACTTTCTGTAATTGCCACTATTTTCATATCATCTACAAATCCAACTTTCCTGCCCAAATCTATTTACGTTGGAGCGTGAAATGATATTTTATTTTTATTTTTATTACAATTATTAATACTCTTATTCTTACTATTTTACTTTTTATACTATTTTGATGGCCTATTTGGTTACAGCTAAACTCATTTTTAAACAATTTTTATTATTATTATTATTTTCATTTTATATAATATTTGTACCCATATAATTTGCACTTAATAATACTAATAATAATAAAACACAAAATAATAATGATAATAATAGTAGTAATATTTGATTTGCTGCTGTACCACTTTATCAAAAGAGAAAATCAAGTAGGTCAAAGCATTTCAAAGCATTTCTTCTTTCCCTTTCTTTTCTTCTTTCCTATAGACATATATTTGTTTATCCATTGTCCTTAATAATAAATGTAATGGGGTGATGTCGGACTCTTCTTTTTGGTAGCTTGACAGGCGACAATATAATCATCCCACAAAAAAAAATAGAGAAATAGCAGAAATATTTATTGTGTACTTAATAGCTGTCTATTTATCAAGACAACTCTACAGACTATACATTTAAACATTCAATTAAAACCAAAAGCCAAAAATAAAGATAGATATCGTGTTCTATTTTTCTGTGACCGAGTCTGGACATCCTTTAATGGGATGTTACATGTCTAAACAAATACAACAAAAAAAGTGACTTGTTCTTCAAAGAAAAAGAAGAAGAAAAAGAAAAAGCAAAAAGCAAAAAAAAAGGTGAAGTGGATCTCCACAGCAACCTGTACAACCGTGTCACACTATCTTGAGCTACACATAGCCTAGAACATATGGGAGAATGATTACGCTAGAGATTATAAAGTATATACTATTCTCTCCATTTGTTATGTTATGTTTATTTGTTTTTTATATATGTATATATTTGTGTGTGTATATAAAGTATGTATACAATGATCCTTATCAAAGCAATTAGATCTTTGTCCGCCTACAAATACATATGTATAGGTAAATGTATGTACACGCTACCTTTCTCTCTTCTGTACTACGCAGAAGATCAAAAAGAGACGATTTCCATGATAAGACATCACCATTTTTAAAGAAAATAACAATAACAAACAATGCAGGTTAACTTTTCTTTCTTTATTTTGTTTCTATAGCAACAGATTAAATCCCAAGTTTAATATACATGTGTAAATATATACAGGCCTACATATACATATGCTTTAACTATTTGAATAACACACAAACATACACATACACGTACACATACGGATTAATTGTCAAAGTTTTGTGTAGATAGCCCAAGGAATGGTCTCAGACTGTGTAACAAGTGTGCATCATTAAATAAATAAATAAATTAAAACAAGAAAATGACTCTATCAAGGCAGATTTTTTTTTTCTTCCAAAATATAATAAAATAAAAAGAATCACAATCAAATTTACAATCGAAATGACAGCTACATATTAAAGTTTCAATTACAGATATGTAATTCTAGGTATAACTCTATGCAACTTTGTGTAATTTCGATTGTAATTTTCACTTGATCGGTAATTAGTTTCGACCCTTTCGCTCTCTCTCTCCCCCTTTGTGGTGTCTAAATTCTGAGATGATTTTCAAATCCAAAATAAATATATATCTCGGCATGTTTCCATGTTTGATAATAATTATACCATTTGCTAACCCAATATTCATCATCCTGACTCTATTGCCTTGCACAGAAGTTGCGGAAATTCGCCTCCTTCACTTCCAAAAAAAAAAAAGAACCCTGCCTGGGCTTATTTTCTTGCCCTTTTTATAATTATTTTATAAATAATTAGTCAATATTATGTGGCGCTATGACTAGCAAATAGTGGTCTTTCATTCAAGCGGTAAGAAAATTTACCCGGCTATACTTTACGCTGTATATACATCCCCTTCATTATCTCTTTATACCCCCCTTTCTTTCCCTCTCTCCTTTGCTTTCTTCCTTCCTTCCTTCCTTTTTTTGTTTTTGTTTTTGTTTATTTTTTTCTTTTACACTGCATTTTACGCGCGTTGCTTTTCATGGCAACACTACGCAAGAAATCAGGAAGTTCTGGAGCAACACTATACGCGTCAGACGTTGCAGAATCACTGACATCTCGACCTGGTGCCTTAGCTTCATGGTTCAGAATCATCGTATACTGTCTCCTCGCAATTGTCATCGCAAAACACCTTCACTATAGACTACCAGAACCAAAAACCCACAGAGGCATTAACCCTGAAACTGGCTTAAATGAGTTCTCAGAATATAATGCCGTAGAAACAATGGCTTATCTTAGTGAAACCATTGGTTATCGTAAGTCTAATAAGAATACAGTGGCGCACGACTCTGTGCGTTTGTCCATGTGCTAAGCCGTGAACACATTTTTATTTTTGTTGCTTAGGTATTGTTGGTACTACAGAGGAAAAGCAGACGTTTGAATATTTGGAAGGAGTACTCGATTCACACAAGAAAAAGGCTCAGGGCATCCCTGGCGCACCAAAGTTTGAAATGTGGGTTCAGCAGGAGACTGGTAGTCATCGTTTTGATATCCTAGACAAGAGTAAGTACCTGTGTGTGGTTGTGTTTGTGTCTATAATTGAAGGGGTAGCTTCCAAACCACAGACAAATACACAAATATACAAAAAAAAGAAATACTGGACTTTGTGCTAATATTTCAAATAGTGGTATTAAAGCAGTACGTAAATGTGACAAATATTATCGTACGTTTGTCCTGCCCTGAAGACAGCACAATTGGACAGAATGACAGAAGCTGTGAGAAAAACGCAATTCTGATGAACTCTCATTTTGATACTACTCTGGGCTCACGCGGCGCGAGTGATGATGGATCTGGTACTGCCGTGATGTTAGAGATTATCCGTGTACTCAGTCAACGCGACTGGACTTCTTACAAAAACTCAATTGTGTTTTGTAAGTAATGGATAAAAAAAAAGTCCATAAAACATCTAGGTTTCATTTAGCTTATTCTTATCTCTCTCATTGTGTGTGTGTGTGTGTGTGTGTGTGTGTTTGGTTTAGTGTTCAACGGTGCAGAGGAAACATTACAGGACGCTTCTCATATGTTCATCACAAAACATGCTCTCAAGGATACGTAAGTTTTAAAAGTGTTAATAAAAAAAAACAAAAGACTCTAAATACTAATAGCATCAGACAGTATTCGTGCTGTGGTAAACATTGATTCTTGTGGTACGACTGGCGCTGAAATTCTATTCCAAGCCAACTCAAGGGAGATGATTGAAGCCTATAAACAAGCACCTTATCCCCATGGAACTGTCATGGTAACCAATTTTCTTTTTATTTTCTGCCTTGAGACTCATTAATGATGCCAATTCTAATCTGTCAAACAATAATTTAACAGGCCAATGATGTATTCCGGACTGGGCTTATTCTTTCAGACACCGATTTTAGACAATTTGTACAATACGGAAACCTTACTGGCATTGACTTGGCCATTTACAAGAACTCATACTTGTATCACACCCACCTGGATATTGTTGAGCATCTTGAGCCTGGAGCTATTCAGCATCTTGGGGAAAATACATTGGCTATTGTGAACTATCTAGCATTGAACACCACTATGGATAATATTGAGCAGGCCAGTGACGTAGTTTTCTTTGATATTCATGGTAATTAAATTTATTATTTTGTGTCATTTATAATATGAGCTTTCGATTTATTATTTTAGCCGATAATTAATGGTGGATTTTAGGTCTTTTCTTTGTTTCATATTCATGGAAAACTGCCTATATTCTTCAAACTTCGACTGTAATCATCAGTCTTGTTTTCTTTGCCTACACCGTCAAAAATACCACCAAGTCATCGCCTTATAGAACAGTGGGAAATATTCTCATCTCATATGTCAAGTCTATATTCTCAATCCTGCTCAGTTTGTTGGCTTCCTTGCTTTTGCCAGTCACAATTGCTCTACTAATTACTTCCGATTTTATGGGACGCAACATGTGTTGGTTTGCAAGAGAATGGTATCCCTATCTCATATTTGGTCCTATGTCATATATTGGTGCTTATGGCGCACAATATCTTTCGTACTATCTGCCTGGTCCTCAGCATGTGGATATGGAATACGGCACACTTATTTCCATCTTGGCATTCTTTATAACCTTTACTGGCTTCACTACCCAGACAGGGATCGCCAGTTCTTATCTCCTGTGGATCTACAGCTTTATTCTTCTTGCTGCCTGTGCTGTTAACGATCTTTACCTCACTTCGGGCCAAAGAAGAGACAAGATCCGTCAACCCAAGGTTCATAAGCTCACATATCTCTTCACTGTATTCCCAATCGCTCTCTTGTACAACGGCTACTCGTACTCTCTTATCGATATTTTTGTTCCCCTCACTGGACGCATGGGTGTAGATGCTCCTGTTGATTTGATTGTCTCTATCATGTTTGGCATGGTGACATTCATGACCACTCTCCCTACACTCGCTCATGTCCATCGTTTCGGAAAGAAGTTTCTTGGCAAGATTATCGTCTTCCTTGTCGCAATACAAAGTTTGGTGCTTGTATCTGTCATGATTAGCGGAGGAAAATATGGAGGTTGGGCATTCCCTTATGATGAACTTCACCCCAAGAGAATGTGAGTTTTTATGCTTTATAATTATATATATCAAATAACATACATTTAGAATTTCTGGAAACAATGAATATTAACTGCTTCTCCTACCTTCTTTTATTTATTTTTAAAATAATAATAATAATAGTTACATTCAGCATCTGAAGAACCTTACTTCGGGAGAGATGTCAATTGGTCTTGCTGAAGCTGACTATGGACCTTACATCCATAATATTGTGGACACTATCGAAAACAAGCTAGAAGCTGCTCCCATTCGTCATGTTAAGCTTGAAGGTGAAAATGACTGGGATGTTGTGTATCCTTTTAGCGCATTCTTGGGTGGCTACAAGTTTGATTCTACGGCTTTTATTCGCTCCAAGATTTCGGATAAGGAATTAGCCGACACACCAAATCTTCTCAGTCTAGTCGATGGACCCTTCCCTTCACTTTCGGTACACGATGACACCTACGATCCTCAGACCGGGATACGTACCTTTACTGTTGTCTCCCTATCACCCGGCTATATCTGGAATGTGATCAGCTTTGATGGAGCTGTGGTATCTTGGAGTATTGAGGGCGAAGAACCTCAGGAGAATTCTGCTCACTACATAGTCCGCCAAATCACTGGCCATGGCAATGATGGCTGGAAGTTTACCTTGTCAGTCAAGGTCCCCGAATCAGAAAGTGCATTGGCAGAAGCGGGAGAATGGAAGATGAGATTCCAGTTTACTGGATTGGAGACCGAGAACTTTGCTGGCTTGGGCGCAGAACGCCTGGTAGGTGGTGTAGGTGTTCTGACAGAGCTTCGTAAGGCAATGCCGATTTGGACGACACCAACCTGGCTGAGCTCGGTAGTTCAAGTCTGGCATTTGTAACTATGTATACACACGAAATAACTTTGAAGAGTCGTACATTTGATGATTTATTATTGTGTATATATGTGTGTATACATCTATAGATGCACTCACTCATTCACTCACTCACTCACTCAATCATTTATGTAATACTTATATATACACACATACATATGTGCTGATGTATAAGAGAGTGTGTGTGTTTATATGTATTCAACTTGATATTACTAGACTTTTGAGTAAATAAAGCATTAGATTATTTTCTTATAGAGATGTACTGCACAATAAATGATAGCTAGCAATGTAGGGATTTATGGAACCTTTTTCATTTTGCTAAGCAGTAATAAAAAAATGAAGCTGACTCTAATCTTGTGGTTGTGGGTGCCAATATAGCTGTGTAAAGCTCATGTAAAAGAAGACTATGTATTAAATGGCCTGGGTATTTTATTTGAAATAAATAAATAAATAAATAAATAAATATTTTAGAAAGAATGGAAAACGACAAGATTCGTTTATTAAATCCATTAAATATACTAGTATTTTCAGGATGTAGTAGTCAAATAATCATCTCTTTCTATCTTCGATATATTATAACAACCAATTTAATCAGTTTAAAGAGCAAAAGTCAAAGACACCAATACTGTGAAATAAATGTGTTTGCAGGGGAGGGGGGTATTTGTTGGAGAATATGTGTACTCCATATACAGACACAGACACAGGCACAGGCACAGGCACAGGCACAGGCACAGGCACAGGCACAGGCACAGGCACAGGCACAGGCACAGGCACAGGCACAGGCATAGGCACAAATATATGTATTGTGTATCTGTATGAGCTATAGTCTTCTCTTATGTTCCACTCATTCAGAGACTTTTGATTAATCTGATCCTATCAACAGGTCTGGACAAACAAACAAGCAAAATATATTATGGGATATTATCTTTTCTGATGTTCTTTATTTGTGGTTTGCTATGCTTTCTGCTGCTGTTGCTGCTGTTGTTATTGTTGTTATTGTTGTTTTGTTCTTTATGCTACCTTGTGCATATGTGTATGGGAATATTTAAGACGACAAGGGACGACCACCAACACCACCAGCGCGGTCATAAACAAGCTGAGCTACCTTGGATGCAAGCTCATCGGTTTCAGCACGGGTGGATGCCTCAGCATATACACGAACAGCGTCCTCAGTTCCAGAAGCACTGATTCGTATTAAATAAATAAATACATATGTTAAGTAAATACATATACACACAAACGCGTATGTGTACTTATAATACTACGAATGAAACAAAATAGAATTCTTACCGAACGAAAGATCTGCCGTTGGCATACTTTGCTACAAGAGCATCGATTTCTCCCTGAAGACCGACAGGTTCAACAAGCTGGCGCTCAGCATTTGTGGTCTTGAAGATGTGTCTGTCTTTAACAACAACCTTGACAAGACGGTTGGGGAGGTCAGTGTAAGCCTGGTTCCACTCCTCACAGGTCCACTGACGGTTAGTGAGGATGGTCTCGACCAAAAGCATATCAGAGATAGCATCACCGACAGTCTGGTTAATCAACTCTGTCAAAGCCTGGAGCTGATCAATGGCATGTTTTTGTGCAGGTGTCTTACTATATACATACATACATACATACATATATATATCGTTAATATAATGTAATATAAGATATTGAATTGGCGTTAATTTTAATTTCTTACGCTTCAGTAGTCTTGATTGTGTTGAGAGCTTCAGGGCTAAAGAGAACAGTTCCGTGACCGTTGGCTTCAAAGTAAACACCAACATCGTACTTCTCAGCCTCGTGGTGAAGATGCTTAACGCCAGTTGATACACAAGAGACAGGGACATTCTAAGAGGTTTACAAAATGTTATTATTAAGTCAGGTTATTTCTTTTTGTTCTACATATTCTCTCCCTCTCTTTCTCTCTCTTATTAAACACCAAATATAAATAAATATATATTTTAAACTCACCAATACTTTGGTGAGATAGTTTGTGGAACTTCCGTTGGCATATGCGGTTTGTACGACACCGACTTTGATGGAGCTAATACCAGCATCGTGGACGAGTTCCATGATAAACATGGCAGCAAGACCAGCAATCTTGTCACCATCCAACAGTCTGAATGTACCGTCTAATGACCATAAGATATTAGTATCAACAGCGCGCATGAGCAAGTGTGTGTGTGCTTTTAAAAGTGTTATGAACTAAGCTTACTAGAGTCAACAAAGTAGTAAACAATACGATCGGCATCGCCATCATATGAACAGAATCTGCTTCCGGGAGCAATCTTGGAACCGGGAGGGGCTCTCTGCTGGGTCTTTACGTAATCAGCACCACACTACATTATAATACAACGAACGGGACATAACAACCGTTAATAAATACACCCAAGTCGCTTTTATTATTCTTCTTTTTTGTGCTGTACATTAGCCTTTTAATTATCTGATAAACTTACATCTTTGTTGAGCTTGCCAAGTGAGGTGACATCATCGTTCATGATGTTTACAGACAAGACATCTTCGGGGAGGTAACGGAGAAACTCACGGAGCTTGGGAGCACCAACACCATTAGCGCAGTCAACAGTAAGAGGAGAAAGACGAGACTTTCCTTTCTACAGATGTAACAAAAAGAGATGAGTATTTTATTTTATTTAAGGTTTTATGATCTCACCCCCTCCCCCTTTGCGCATCTCCTAATTCACCCACACTTCCATCCCCTTGATTTTTAGTTTGATTATTATTCTTTAGAGCAAAAAGAAACCCCTTCACCCCTTCAAACTTACAACTGAAGTCTTGAATGCCTCGGAGAGCTTCTTGTAGTAACCTTCTTCAGTGGGCTCACCATAAGAGTCACTGGTGTTGGCTGTGTTAATGCAACGAACAAGATAGTGAAGCATGGGAGTGGTCTTTAATCCAAAGTTTGTGGCCTTAGCACCCGAGACCTCCAATCCGAGCTCGAGACACTTGACAAGCTCAGCACAGCTTGGTCTGATCAATATTGAAACAAAAGAAAGAATTTAATATCTGAGCAAGTATATCGTGTGAACATACGCGCACGTACACACACACACACACGTATGTATGCACGCATACATGCAGACGCGCAGGCACAGGCACAGACGCACAAACGCGCGTAGCATAAAAAAATACCTTGTGTCATAACCGTAAATAACAGCAGCAGGAGCTTCAGTGTCGATCTTGTTTGCAGCAACGATTTCCTCGACTACTTCAGCCAAAGCATCACCACCCTTTGCGTTTGCGAGGCTGGTAGCATAACCTTCCCAGGACTGCTCGAGCATCTCGCCTCGAGGATCGACCAACTTGACACCATTGTCCTTAAAGATTTATTGTTAGTTTAAGTTTGTGCTGAACAATGTATGGATCGATAGATTGATTGATTGTTTGATTGATTATTTGATATCTCCTGTCATTCAAAATATAAATTATGCATACCTCTTCTGGGTTGTGGGAAGCAGTAATCATGACACCAATAGTGGCACCACCGAGCTTCTTGGAACGAAGGGTAGCCAAGATACCAACCTTGTACATAACTGAATCCAGCAACTCAGCCCTGAAAAAAAAATCATAAAGTCGCGTTAATATTTCATTAGTTTTAACTGTTGCAAAACATACTTTGTACGGAATCCAGCAGTTCCATAGGTGTAGGTGTAGGACTCAACCTTGTGAGCAATAATGTTGGATTTGATGGAGCTGTAGTCAAAGGATGTCATTGTGAGATTTGGTGATGAATAAAGATGAGAGAGTAAGAGTGTGCGTGTGCGTGTGAGAGAGGGAAAAGAAAAGTCAGAGAATCGTCTAGTTTTGTGTCCTTTTTTTAAAAATAAAAATAAAAATTAAAAATAAAAATGGAGCCAAAAATAGCATAGAAAGTGTTCGGTATTTTAATATATACCAGCATGCACCCTCATAAAAGGAAAATAGGCTGAAGGGGTAACTCGATTTGGAAGCGCTCCGAGTGTCTAAACCTATCTGAATAGCGGAGTTTATACGAAACGTGGAAAAATAAAAAAAAATTATAAAAGCACAGAGGTCTGTTCTGGTGCAGCAAACTATTGGAAAGCTTTGACTGCCCTGCACTGTTTAAAGGTCTCGACAACCAGCTATGGCGAACACTGTACTTTGAGGCTATAAATCTATAAATAGAACAACTGAAAGATGAAAATTAAGAATGAAATTCATATACAACTATATATTGGCATTAGCATATAATTACTACAAACCACAGGCTGGGATTTTCTTTATGTTTTATATGGTTGAAAACAGAGATCAAGCTGGGTTACCCTGTTCTTCGTGTATGTGTAGTACACTACAGGGGGGTAGGGATGTCCTTTCAGTCTGGGTACCATTATATACAATCCTTCATAATATTTGATATTGCAAAAGACAACCAATTTTAGTATGTAGAAACATACTAGTCAACGTCTTGTATTCTAGAAAAGTCGGCCTTATTTTTCTCTGTCTGAAAAACTGTACCATGACAACTTCTTCCTTTTCAGCAATAATAATAGAGCTATGTATATAAAGATCTGGTCTAACGCCTTGATATTTTTATTATATCCTTTGATAACACGCTCTTGGAATTATACATAAGAATCATGCATAGTGTAGTCGGATTCTCTTCTCAATTTTAATTGACAGACATGTACATAAAATTCCGCCCCTCTCTCTACTTTATTATTTCTCCAATAGCTTGGTAAGTTTACTCTTGGACCTAAACTTTCATAAATACATTTTTAGCCTTTTATTTCCTTTCCAACATATTCTCTATAAGCTGTCAAGCCAAATGTTCTATTGATCTTAAATACTTAAACCGGCTGATATTAATAATAAAAGGTTATTCAAGAAAATCAAATAATTCATCACTAACTTCTGTTCTAGGAGTATAGTCTGAAATACTAAAGCTTATTATCACAAGAATACTATCCAGTGACAGTAGAAATATGCATGTTTGCACTAAATTGCTACCCAAATAATAAGTGAAAAAGATCTGTTTCAATTTGTTACTTTTCTTATTTTTATCCAAATTCTCGTATTGCATATCATTAAACACAAATCAGTAGAATAGTACATTTTTACTCCTTTTTTAAACTTCTATAACTGTGTATCATACGGATTTGGCTTTTATTTTTGATAAAGTTATTTATTATCAACAGCAGTACTAGAAGACTTTTTTTTTCTTTAAAAAAGCGCTAAGGTTCTTGGTCCAAATTCCCGAGAATGCTATAAGTTCTACCTGTTGCCTCATATAACATATATCTTATAATAATTAACGGTCAAATAGATTGGCATGTCATAATAGATAGAGAGTTATATAGAGCAAAACCGAATTTAATTAAATACACAAAAACGTGGCTTAGAGAGCCCTTAGCATCAACCCAAAGACTTAATCCCTTCAACAGCCCAAATACATGTTTGTCTATTCTCTCTCCTTCTATATTTTAATTTGATTGGAAATATGACTAGATACGCTTATTTCGATATTGCAATTGGTGACATTACTCGGCATGAAGATGAATGCTCTCGTCATGCCAGTGTGAAGAATTGGGTCACTCAATGGGGAGCAAGTTATGGATTTTCCAGCAATGAGCTTGATCAAATATCATCTACCGAAAAAGACACCTTACGAGACATCCTTGCAAATGATCCTACTGCACAGAATGAGGCATGGCTAGTAGATCCTCCCCAGAAACTGAGGGGTGGACGACTTGTTATTGAACTTTTTGACAAAGACTGTCCTAAGACCTGTGAGAACTTTGCTACACTTTGCAAAGGTGGCAAAATCGGGAAAAGTTCAAAAAAACCACTTCACTACAAGGGAACTTTGATGTTTCGCCTTTCCCCAAACTTTATGGTTCAAGGTGGTGATGTAACAAGAGGTATAGTACTAATGCTAGTTTTAATAAAAAAGCAAGAGCAAAAGCAAAAGATAATAATAATACAAATCTTACAATTGATGTTGAAAATAAGGTGATGGATCAGGAGGAGACAGCATATATAATGGAAAATTTAACGATGAGAAGCCAGGCTTATCAAAGCAATATTCGCAGTGTGGAATGGTTGCTATGGCAAACTCTGGTATGCAACTATTAATAATAAGCTTCCATGCTTTGCAAAATGTCTCAAGTCGTTAAACTTGTATCGCACTTAGGCAAGAACTCGAATACATCTCAGTTTTTTATTACTCTTGGAGATAAAGACACGAATCCAGCTCAGTTTGGAAAGATTAACGGCAAATATGTTATATTTGGTCGTGTAATTGATGGCCTGGAGGTTTTGACTGAAATCAACAATGTATCAGTTCAGGGCGAGAAACCCCTCACTAATATCACTATTGTGGACTGCGGTGACGGAAAATGAAAGACGCTTTGAAAAAAGAAAAAGAAAAAACAATTGAACAGAATCTCGAAACATCTTAATTCGCAACCATGACCAAACAAAATATAGTCGTTCTTATGGCAGCCGCCCTCTCAGATACTAGAGGAATCGGGTACAAGCAAGACTTGCCCTGGTACATTCCAGCTGATACTAAATGGCTTAATCATGTGACTACAAAGAAATACGTCGACACCCCATTGAATCGAGTCGATGATCAAGACTGGCACAATGTTGTGATTATGGGACGTCTGTCTTGGGAATCGATTCCTATGCGAGGAATTCCAATGGAAGACAGATTTAATATTGTTGTTTCACGTAATCCAGATTACAACATGTCAGTAAGCATAGGCTAGTCTCAGTTATCAAAACTTTCTCAGAATCTGTGTTATATTTTGTCGTATTTTGTCGTATAAAGATATGCTGTAGACAAGTTTCGCAATGTTTCCCTGTCAAACAGTATTTCCCAAGCTCTCTCAGACGGGATTGAAGAAAGCCAAAAGACGGGTGGGCGTATCTTTGTCCTAGGCGGCGAAAAAGTCTACGAGGAAGCCATGGTCTTGCCTCAGTCCACACACATATTGTTGACACTTATTTACACCAAAGAACCCATCGAGTGCGATACCTTTATGCCACAGATAGATCTCAGAATATTTCGTCTTGCAAGCCATGAAGAATTAGAAGCATTCATACAAGAAATTGTTCCAGAGGGAATACAGAGCCATGAAAATCTCGATTATGAATTTCTTCTTTATGTACGTATATGATTGTGTGTATGTGTATGTGTATGTGTGTATTTTCTTTTCTTTATTCGCTTTCTTGTTCTTGTTCTTCTGCAAATACCGGTTTAGGCTGTGTTGATTTGTAAACTGAAATAAAATAAAATAAAACACAACGCAACATAAGATTATTATTCATTGTAAAAGAATTAATATCCAGCGATTATAGCATAATTAAATTATTTTACTTACCATTACTGACCCACATGGGATCTTTCTCAGCAGCATCTGCATATCTGAGAAGTGCCTCTCGAGGGTCCTCGTCTGAAAGAAATATAAATATAAATATAACGGACAGACTGGATTATTTTTTAGCTGCTCAGCTTACCTCTTGTAGTGTCTTTAGAAAAGCCAGCAATTACAGCCTGCTGCTCGTTCAAACCAACTCTTCCACCCTTTCCAGGTCCATTGACAGGCATTTCTATAACTAGCGTCAGTATCTCTGGCCAATTTTTTTTTGCAAAGTGGTTCATACCTGGACGATGAGACACCTTTGGGTCTCTTCTCAGTTTCTCTCTCTTTCTTTTAGAGCTTCTAGGCTCATCATCTCTGAACATTGGGAGGGCATGAGGTGTAATAATTGGACGATCGATTTCATAGTCATCCACTGCACGTTTCTTGGCTTCCTTTACGACGCACAGTTTGGCACCACGGACAGAGTGAGTTGGGCTATAAAATACACTCACGGTACCATCGGCACTTCCTGTCACAATCTAGAAATTATCAATAAGATACATATAATTAAATTAGAATTATTGATTTGATTAATAGCATTAATAGTACGAAACACTTACTTGATTAATGCGAGGGTGCCAGAGAACCTTAACTACACTTGATTGGTTGACACCTGGGGTATAATGTGTTAAAATAAAGTAAAAAGAGGAAAAGAAAGATTTTTTTAATAATACTTACTCATTGTTCTTCTGATCTCGAGTGTTTCACGATCCATCATGACTAACTTTCCGTACCCTTCTCCTTTGGGTACAGATGTGCCTACAAAAACATATACATACACATGTCAGATATCAGACTTCACAGTCATTCATCTTTTTTGAACCTCACCTGTCAGGATAAGGCGTTCGTCAGGACTAAATATCACATTAGCCTGAGGGTTGACAACCTCGAGATTGTAGGCTGTACGCACTGGTTTTTTGATATTACGAGTGTCCCACAGCTTCACAGAGTCGTCACCACCGCGAGTTACCAAAGTATGTCCATCCCGAGAAAAGACCACGGAAGATGTTTCAGATTGCTTTTGGTGAGCATCAGGAACAGCCATAACAGGTCTCAAAAACGAACTCGAAGTGTCCCACAAATTCAATGTACCATCTTGAAAAGCACCTGCAATCGTTTTTCCATCATGACTATAAGACACAGCAGTTGCAGAAGAGCGACCACCTCGCTCGCGTGATTTGTAAGGAATGACAGCTTTTTGTCTACGCTTATTATCAACATCCCATAAACGAATGGTACCATCTTGCGAAGACGTAATAAATGTCTTGCGATCTGTGGGGTGCCATGCACCACCTGTCAGTGCTCCCACATGTCCATCGGTATGGCGCAAATCACGAATATAAGGATCTCCTTTCATGTATTCACACAGCTCAAGTCCATTGCGATCATATAGCTTGGCACGGGCACTACCAGTAATTGCCAAAAAAGAATCACCAGTGAGAGAGTACAGAACATCATGCACCTGATGTCCAGGACATGGCTCGAGGGTACGGAAAGGACGAAATGACTTGTCCATACCAGAGAAATCCCAGAATTTGACTTCGTAGTCATATCCACCTGTAATTAGACGCGATCCCGAAGGATCCAGAGTCAATGCTGACACTGTTCTTTGATGATCTCGTAATCTGATTTCATGAGTAATGGGAAGTACGTCCGAAGATGCCTCAACTTCCTCATTGTCGTCATCGTCGTCATCGTCTTCATCGTCTTCATTATCATCGCTTAGCTCTTTCTCTTTAGTAACAGATTTATTTGATCCTTGACTTGTTTCGATGCGTGCTCGCTTGTCACCTGCTGGAATTAGATCCTAGAATTGGATCATTTTTAGATGAGGCAGTTTCTTTATATTACTACTTTTATTTACACTGTCGCTATTATTACCTCTCTCTTGGTCTTCTCAAACTCTAGCGACACATCCTTCTCCTTCTTTTGTTTTCCGAATGAAGTTGGTAAAAAGTCACGCAGAGCATCCCAATCACCGTTTCCGGAAGTCGCTTTACTAGCTACAGGAGTCTTTTTCTTTGCTCCGAATGATTGAGGAAAAAGGCTTGAGAGATCGTCATTCTGTAAATAATGGGAAATGCTTTAGTGGTAATAATTAAGCATTAATGTACATACGAATCCAGACATGACAAACAAGAACAAGCGTTTATTAAAGCTGTCATCAAACAAAATTGAACTGCATTTTATCTGCACGTGATTTAAAAATCACAAAGTTTCTGTTCATCTTGCCGTTTAATACGGAGTTTACAGATTTAGAAAGCCTAAGGAAAAAGGATTTTGTAAACACCTTTAGGTAGAGAAAACCTTATCATACTCTTATAATTATACCTCTTGGGTAAAGCACAATGGTTATTATTATCTTGATAATACTCTGCGGTAATTGATTATAGAACCTGGCATACGCGCAATGCGAATGATTTTTGGTCTACACAGCTTTACTGTCGGGGTTTTAATCAATATCGTTTTTTGGTGTAAATATCGAAAGCGTTATTTTTAAATATGTTAATATCTTCATCAATATTTGGCTGCTGCTGGTCAAACATGTACTGACCATCATCAATTCACTTGCGCAACAACTTTACTTAATAGAAAAAATACGAATTTTCGATTTTTTTTTAGGTGTATGTCCTGAGGGAATATTGGGATCAAACATGGTTAATGTGGTGTAAATATCGAAATCGTTACTTTTAAATATGTTGATATTTCCATGAATATTTGTCTCTTTTTGGTCAGACGAGTACCGTCCATCATCAATTAACTTGCTTAATAACTTTACTTAAAAGAAAAAAAACACGGATTTTTGATTTTTTTAGGTGTATGTCCTGAGGGAGTTTTGGGATCAAACATGGTTGTGTACTGCAAATATCGAATTTTTTATTAGTAAATGATTTTTTAGATTGAAAAAATAAGATATTTTGACCAATATTTGAGCAATCAATATCAAACAAATTCCATATGGTGGATAGTTATGTGTCCAACCAGGTTATATACACATATAAAAGTGGTTTGCATAGCCAATTTGGAGCTATAGCTAATTTTATTGATATATATTTATACAAAGCTACTTAATATTCATAGCGGAAAGTATTACATTATATAGCTAAGGCTCTTTAATACTAATCTCATCGTTTACTAAACAATTGCTGGTTATAAGACTACTGTCTGGGTCAATATACATCATATCGTCATTTTTACCCCAGCCATCTAGTGACATTGTTTCTGAAAAATGATTTGTAGCAATTCTTCTGTCCAGCACTGTGTGGTCTTTCTTGGTCTTGTACCATCCGATTTGGACTACAGTTTTGAAAAGCAAAAGGTATAAGTGAATGGTAACTAGATTGCTTTCAAAGAGCTACCATGTGGGTACAGGCCTTTTCCAAAGTTCAATAGACATTTTATGGAAACAAATATGGTGATCTGAAATATACTTTTTTAAAGTAAGTTGATATGCTCCCTTTATATATATATATATAATACTTGCTAGACACATTATGACAGAACATCCGGCTATATTAAAAAGAAGGTCAACATTATATATATATATATAAGATGCATATACCAAATAAAGATAGATGCTTGCTTACCATATGCACACAAGAAATACCAAATGTCAGCTTTCATGTATCCAATAGACCAGACCAAGACAATAATATTGAGAACAATAATTGCCATTTGATAGAAAAGAAAGGTAATCATCATCCAATGCTGCTCGTCAGCAATCTAAGTCGTTATTGAGCATATAATACATGTTGTAAAGGCAAAATATTAGTGACAATAATAACAGCATAATGTGATATATACATACTGCTTTTCGACCAAAAAGGAGGAACGCTGCACTTAAGATAGGTGCACAAATGGAGAATGCCCAAATCCAAGCATCTGGTCCAAATAGCATAATATATATAGCATAGAATATAATAAGTAGAACTTGAAAGAACAGGTTACTTTTTACGGCAAGCACATAGCATTGGACCCAATGGTACATCCCTACAGCAACAGCATCAATAATAATAACAGGGGCGAGTCATCAGTACATATACACATTATATTCGGTTTCAAACGCTGATAAGTACTCACGGTGTAGATTGACATCGGAACCTAACTTCTTGTATATGATCCAATCACAGTTTTTATAAAGCTTGTATGTTACGTAGGTAGTAGGGACCGTCAAGATAAGAAGCAGGGTAGTCATGACTATATGAGGAATTATATTGACTGTCAGATTTCCAACTGCCTTTTCGAATTCTACAATTTGCTATCATAAAGTAAGTCTTGTTTTTCTTGTAATAGATATATGATACAAAAAGCTACAAGTTTGTCTAAGTGTGTGTGTGTGTATACATGGATATATTTTCTTTGAAGATATACATATATTAAATTTTACCATAATTCCCAAGGCAATAGCAAATATAGTAGAACCGAATGCGAGAAACACTGTAAGCGAACTTCCTTGGACAACCTAGACTTTAATTTAGCGTACGTTCTGTGGCTGCTATCTCTTTTATTATTATATAAATATTTATATTTACCCCATCAAAGGCTAGCCAAAAACGCCAGACTTCGAATAATATAAACCAAATGGTCTCTGCTTGTATGCGGATAGCTTTGTATCCATCAAGAACCCAACCCTTTTGATCTTGTCGTGACCCAAGATCTCCAATAGGGTGAAAAATTATCAAGGTAGCAATAAGGTTGGGAATAGTAATGACCAACTGAACCCCGGCCAATATAATAAACCATTTCCCCCATATTTTTTCGGATATTCGCTCACGCTATTATTCTATGTAGTGTAAGTCATACTTTTTAGAGGGTCTTGACACAAAATACACACCAGTTTTCTTTTGATATCGTACATTATCGTAAAAGAGGTATTCACAAATATATGTATTTATATTTATATATATAAAATACACCAGAATTATTTATATATTTTAAAAATAAAAATAAAAATAAAATCAAAGAGAGGAGTCATTCATTCATTCATTTATTCAATTTTTATTTTATTTCATTTTATATATACACACACCACTTTTTATTTGAATGGTTGTGCGTGACGAGAATGAGTAGAAAGTGTACAAGAGTGGGCTCAGCATATTTCTTCCCATATATAGAGTTGCCTGTGCTGTTATTCAAGCCTTTGACGTCTTGGTTATTACTTTGTCACATATTTCTTGGAAGACAGGAAACAAGTTGGACTTTGAGAATGACTTTACATATGAGCCGTCTCCTTCTGCCTCAACCATGCTAGTGAATCCTGGGTCGATTGGAACACGACCAAAGAAATCGATTCCGTATTCATTAGCCATCGACTCTCCACCGCCCGATGAGAAGATGTTGGTACAATCCTATCCAAAGGGGCTTAGTCATCTATATATATATCTGGAGTAACTAGACCTTGAACCAGAACGAACAAAAATCACTTACTGCGCAGTGAGGGCACACAAAGCCACTCATATTTTCCACTACACCGAGAATAGGAAGTTTAACCTTGCGACAAAACGAGATCTCTTTTCGTACATCAGCAATAGCCACGTTTTGAGGTGTGGTCACAATAACAGCACCGTCAGGTTCAAAGGATTTTAAATATTCGACAATGCTAATATGTTCGTCCGATGTTCCTGGAGGAGTGTCAATCAGCAGGTAATCGAGTTCACCCCAATATACGTCCTGTAAAAACTGTTTGATCATGGCTGTATTGAGTCAGCAGTCATTCATTCCAACATTCTTTTGTTCTTTCTGCATACCATTTTTCTTGGGTCCTCTCCAAACGACAGAATCGTTTTTGCTGCTCAACAAAAATCCGATTGACATGCATGACAAACGTTGTTGCTCATCTGCATATACGGGTACCCAACTATTTGTTATTATTCTCAGTTCTTTGTGTGTGTATGTGTGTGTGTTTGTGTAGTATATATATATTATTTCTTTGCATTTATTACCCCTGAGAAGCTTGGTGAACCTGCTTGCCATCTAGACCGAGCATTCGAGGAATGCTGGGACCTGTCAGGTCAATGTCAAGAACACCAACCTTGAATCCCTTTTGTACTAAGCCAAGAGCAAGCTGTGTTGTTACCGATGACTTTCCAACACCACCCTTTCCTGAAAGGATAAGGACAATGTGCTTAATGTTCGACAGGTTGATTTCAGACATGGTGTAAGAGAGTTAAATAAGGCTTTTCCCGTGTCTTCTCTTTATATATATGTGTGTGTGTATGTAGTGTATGAGTAATCAAGTAGATTAAAATAAGAGCTCAAAGTGGTGAAATTGTGACGGCCAAATGGGTGCACAATCTATATACAAGCTTTGACACTTTTTACACACAAAATGTTGTGAAAAGTTATAATTACAATAACTCTTTCTTTACTATCTTTCTTTGATGTACTTTAATAATTGGATTTAACTTTCACAAGAAAGAAGAAGTACTACTATGATAGAAAACAGCAATGTATTATTGTTGTTTCCTAGAGAGTTAAGATTTTCAAGTGCTGTGAATATGTTATATACACTTTAATCAATTCAAAGGCTGAACTTCGAACAGATTAGAATCTCGTTTTAAGATATATGATTTTCTTGTGCGAGGCAAGTCTGAGTTACTTGAAAAATATAGTTTATTGTATTGTATCTGTAATGAATACTGTATTGATATATTAACACAAATGCGTGCAGATACTTAAATACGCTCAATACTATTTCACAATAAGCAGAATTATGGCTAATTGGACTACATAATCAACCTCAAACAGACTCCTTTCATTTTGTCTTGTGTATAAGGTTGATTTGACACAAGGGATTTTCTTGCATAGTTCTCTTTAACGGCTCCTTCAATTTATCCCTTTAAATTCCGTTGGATAACAGTAAATATATATATAAATATATATATATGTGTGTATATATATATACATATATATTCTTCACTGAGTGGCTTGGTGTAGAGATTAACGAGCTAAGGTTTCGATTCAAATATTCAAGTCCCCTTTCCCCATCCATCTCATCTTTTCCCTTGCTTTCTTCTTCTTTTTGTCATGGTCAAGGCTGTCAAAGGAGTCTTAGTAGAATGCGATAGTACAGTCAAACAAATTGTTTTGAATCTCAACAAACGCAGCAATTTTGTAATTGAAGATCTAGACGAAACTCATCTTTTCATCGAAGCCTCTTCTGTTCCCCAACTACGTTACGAATTGGACAAGGTCTTGGACGAAAACTCCTACACGATTTCAAACGAAGAAAAGGATACGCGCCATAAGAGCTAAACCCTTTTTTTTTCTATAAAAAAAAAGACCTTTGAATCGAATACAAAAAAATAAAAAATAAAAAATTAAAAAAAAAATAAAACAACAACAAAAGCAAAAACAACGAAAAAATACTTCATTGAAATCATTGAAATCATAATGTCTGGTGCTCGCAATCGTGTTTGTTCTGTTTGTGGAACCAAAAGATTTCAACTTACAGAGGATGGTGGCATGACATGTCGTTATGGCCATCAAGTCTTGGTATGGATTGTGTTTCTTTCTTTTTTTCTTAAAAAAATCTAGTTTTACTTCTTCATATTATTGTAGAGTACTAAGGAATATAAATATAATTTTAGGGCTGGCAAGAAGAGTGTGATGAGGAGTTTGGGCAAGTAGGTTATCAGCGTAAAAAAGCTGCTACAGGTGTTAAGGCCCATCATGGAAAATCAAGTAAGATTTTTCTACCTATTCCTTAATTAGACTATCTTATTTCTATTGGATACTTATGGCGTCTATTTGCTGCTATCAGGGGTGTATGGTACAGAGCTGCGATCAGTCCACTATCGTATATTTCAACATAGTTTACAAAAATTGGCATTAACATTTGTCCATGATTTGGGATTTCCAATTGAATTTGAGGTACATAATACATTTATATATACATATATACAAACTACTGGTGCTATTATTTGCTTTGCTAAAAAGAACAACAAGAAGAAAATTCAATACTAATACTAATCGTTAATGGTGCACTAGTATGTTGTGCGTGAGTTGTGGCTTTTGTATGCAAACGACAGCAAACTCTACTTGACCGATGAAATCAATTTGGTCAATGTGGATGAATCTAAAAGGAAATTAATGGCTGCTATCCAAGACGATATTAACTGCATTAGTGACAAGGAAGACAGCGACGAAAACGAAGATGATTATGACAAAGCCGACGACGATGATAATGATAGTGACGGTAGCAATATCGACATCAATAGCAAAAAGGACAGACACAGCTATGAACAAAAAGAAAAGGAGTTAAAGCGAAAGAGAACATTTTTGGCAAAAGAGCAATTAAAAGGAGTTAAAAGGACAAAAGACATCGTATGGCCTGAATTACGTTTCCGTCACATGCTTTGTTTTTGTTATCTTGCCTGCGTCTGGCTACGCTGGCCGGTACTCATGAGCGACATTACTCGATGGTGCGAAACCATGCGACTTCCTTACATGTTCATCTTTCGTGAACTCCCAGACGAAATTATCTCACTTGTGGATGTAAACAAACTCAAGATGTCAATGTTAGTCGTCCCGACAGTCACCTGCCTGTCTAAAGATGTCTTTAGGTTCGGATCGCTATTCAATCTACGATGCAAATTGACATTTCCTTTGGTCAATACACCCTTGCTGATCTATCGTCTCTCAAATCAATTCTGCCTTCCAGGTGAGGTTCTTTTTCTTATTCTTGCTTTTACTTTATTTAAGTACATCCAGAAGAAGAAAACAATTTATTTATTTTGTGTATAATTCACCCGTGGACGTCCAGTGGAAATGTATTTTGTCGCAATACACATATCCGAAAAGCTTGGTTTTGATGGCAGGATAAACGGTTTGATCGAAGAATATGCCAGACCAAGACGTGCTCAAGGAAGTGGTGATATGCTTGCTGTTATTAGTGTTTTGATTACTATTAAACTTACATATGGTTTGGATGATGATAAAAGGTAGGCTGAAGAAAGATATATATATATATATATATATTAAAAACAAACAAATCAATGCATGTTTCTCTAATTATATAATATTGATTATATTAATCACAATAAATAAATATAATTTAGAGATGTATTGTTGCCTAGAAATAATATTGTACCTCTAATGCCAAAAAATACCTGGGTCAAGCTCATCAAGGAAAAGGCGAAAATATGGGAAGATACTTGTACTAAAAAGTGAGTAATATTTTCTTTGTCGAAAAAAAAAACAGAAAGCAAATGATAACATGCTGTGTTTGTCTAGGTCTATCAAAGATCCTGATGTGGACCTCAATGTTCTTTTGTATTTTCTGATGGGAGATGAAGACACTACCGATAACAGTGCCTCAACAAAGTATTCTCTAAAAAGCGAATTGGATCGTATTAGCCGTAAATTCGCTTTTAAGCTCCCTCAGGATTCTATAGACCAACATGACCTTTTCATGAACGAAATTCTGAATAGATCTTTAGAGAATGAACCTATCACCCGAGCCACGCGAGATATGGGTGAGAACTATCAACGAGTTTATTATGACTACAAGGCTCGTCCAAAGTTAGTGCACACCAAGGAATATGAGCTGGTTATAAAACTTGCTGCCAATATATTAGGCGTAAAACCCATCAGTGTACATTCTGCAATAGTGATGTATGAACGTATATTATTTGGTACACAATCTTAAAAGATTAAATATATATATATAAAGAAGTTGATAGATTTATAAAAGTATTTAAATAAATTGCATTGCATTGCATTATATTGTATTGTATTTTATGGTATGTGTGTGATATTATAATTGTCTTGCTCTTTGTAAATATCAAGTAAATTATTAAGAATAGGAATTGAACGATTGTATAAGATATATAGTAAAAAAGAAGAAGATTTTAATAATAGAGTATAAAAAAAAGCCTGTCTTTAATTATGATGATGCAGATATATGGTGTTGTTATTATTATTTTTGTTAAGAGTAAAAAAGAAAAAGAGGAATCAAAGAGGAATCAAACCTCTGCTGACTAGTATATGAAATGATAAAGAGTACGATTAAATGTAAAATAAAAATAAAGATACAAAGAAGTGTTTGATGATAAGGAGTATGAGAGTTTTTTTTTAAAAGAAAAAGAATCTGTTTGTAAACTATGACCCATTCGTTTCCTTTCTTCTCTTTAAAAAAAGTTTTAAAAAAAGGAAAAGGAAAAAGAGAGTAAGGGTGAAAAATATGATGAAGAGCTTGGTACAAAGAAGAAGAAGAAGAAGGTGTTACAAAAGCGAAGATGATGGAACAAACTTTTTCGCCATAGCTGCAATGGCACTCTGCCGAGGGCTTGGGATGATGTGAGAGGAACTTGCGGTTGGAATGGTTGATTTTATGAGACGTGGATGGTGAAAGGCCAGACTGAGACTTCCGGTGCGCGCATACTTGTAATTGATTCCATAGATTTTTCGCATGGCTGATGTCGAGTCACTCTCGATTGATTTATAGAGATGAGCGTACGTCTTGAAGGTTGAGTCCTGTGTGTCTAGGGTTCTAGCGTGAAGAGGAATGATGTGTTTCTGGAGAAGACTGTGTTCAGGACACCACACCTGAGGTATCATCATACCTCCAGAGGCGTGCGGATCAAACGCACCTGGGGACAACAGTGGAATCGAAAAGGACTTTGGAGGTTGTACTACTTCAAAGGCAAGCTGAAACTGGTTTCTTACCGCGCACTCCACGTGGATGAGTTTGTTACAGTCCCCACATGCCACCTTAGCCCCGCTCGAGTTGTGACAGATTTCACAATCTTTTTGCCACCGAGCAGGATGTATGGCATTGATGTATTCAATTGGTTGAAGAGTTTCAGGATGGACCAACTTGACTTCTGGAATAAATGTCGCGCAGCTGACATGAGCCCACTTGTAATCCGAAGTGGGCTTCATTGGCCGACGAGTGTCACGGTCAGTATCTAGGCAGATAACACACGTATAGTCCTACAAAGACGGAATTAATACACGCGCACACGCACACGCACACGCACACGCACACGTAAATAACAAATAACAAATAGCAGGTAGCAGTAGTAGTTAGAATCTAGGTAGCCTAGGTAATACATTTTCTCACTGTTTTTTCTTTAAAAGTAGAAATAAAATAAACTTGCTTACAGATGACACTTTAGGATGACGTCTATTAGTACAGACATCGCATATCCAAGGGACAGGTTTGTCAGACACAGAACCAATACAATCTATTATAAGCAGGTTAAATATTTGTGTGTGTGTGTGTTAAATAGAAAGAAAGAGAAAAAAGGGTAGTAAAAGTAAGTACGACCCCTTTTACTTTTCGCTTTTTCCCCCTCCTTTTTTTTAAAAGAGGAAAGCAGAAATAAGAATTAAATCAGGCTAATCAAACATACCATTGTGTACAGACATGCTGCAGTCAGCACACACTAATAGTTTGTTTTTTGGCTCCAGATGAGAGCATAAAGAGCATGGCTTTGGTGCATGGGACTGTCGTGAAGCATTGATACGATCCTTCTACAAGAGCGATATTAAAACATAAATAAATGAGTATAGATCTCATACTCATCAATGGTTTACACAAAGATTTAAGATGTACGTACAATAAGCTTAATTCTTTTTCGAATAGGAATATGCTCCGTTTTGGTCACAGCTGCAACTAGGTCTGCATTAGAAGCCGAGGTAACAATGGGTTCTTCAGATTGCTGTTTGCGTTTTTCTGTTTTTGGTACTTTTTTTGACATAAATAATAAGTAAGATGAGTAAGAAAATAGGCGTTTTTGAGTTTTTGAATTATTATTATTATTTAAGAAGAGCAAAAAAAAAGTGAATAAAGGCAGAGAGAAAGAAGAGGTAAGAGATAGCGATAGAGAATGAAGAAATTTAATTCTTTGGAGTTTTTCTTTCTTTCTTTCTTTGCTTAGTTGGTATGCCTTACCTTCGAATGGGGCTTTTAAGGGTCTACCACGGCCACGATTGTTAGCAGCAAGACATTCAGGAGTGATTGGCATGTTCTTTCCATATTTTAGCCAGTAGACACCACATGAATCGCAAACTACAAATTTGAATTCCTTTCGTCTTCTGTCTGTGTCAGATGGAGGACGGCGCCAGATAGAAGATTCGGTTGTGTGGCAGTTTGTGCATCGATAATTTGCATGCTCGTAAGAGCTGATCGGTACAACTGTCAGATCTGTTTCTTCTTCACTATCATCTTCAGAATCCAGCGACTCTGTTGGCGATTTGCTGACACGGCCATCTTGACCCATAGTTGCTCTTCTTTTGATCCGTTTACTATATGTCGAAAGTAATGATAATAATAAGCATAATAAAAACATTGAGTATTTGTTTATTTGTGTATGCATAGTAATTTATACATTGATGTAAAAAGATAAATGAGGATTTTATATAACATTTCTTTAATATAAAGAAATTAAAGTAAAGGAGAAGAAGAAACTTACGTCGGGCGATATACTTTTGTCCACTCTGAATATACTGGCTCGTATCGATCTGTCTTTTTCCACTGGTAAAAGAATCGAATAATGGCAGGCATAGTCTTGTTAGGGATCTGTAAAGAATTAAGTAAAAAATAAAATAGTAAACGTAACAACAAAAATAAAAGATCAAATTTTGTTGTACAAGTGGGTATCAAAATGTATATATATGTGAGTGAGTGAGTGAGTGTGTGTGTGTATTTCCTGGTTATTTTGTCTTTTTTATTTATTTATTTATTTAAAACCAAAAATAAAGAAATCTTCTTACTAGTGCTTACCCTCTGTTTGATCAAATTGAAATCATGACCATGATCTCGGACTCCTTGTTCAAAGGCTTCGAGTTCTTCCTCTGACCATTCTGGAACATGATAAAAGTCGTCTGTAGTGAGCCTAGCCATGATAGAGAGTGCGGTCGAGGCATCATAGTTACTTCGCTCGTACTCAAGCAGGGCCCTATCCAAGAGATCACCTGAGTGAGGGGGAAGTGGGAGATCTGGCAAGGCCTTGACAGCTAACATGTATTTTTCAAGATTATCTGTGTACAATATATTTATAAATTTATAAGAAAATCATTTTGAGAGCATTAACAATATAGCAAATATATATAAATATATATATATATATATATATATATGTGTGTGTGTGTGTGTGTGTGTGTGTATACCTTGGGTATCATCTGTCCATTGCGTACGTCTAAACATTGGACTCAATGTGGCGTCTGTTCCACGAGCTATAGGGGCATTCTCTTCTTCGACTTCTTCCTGTTCTGGTTCCTTGGAAGGATTAGGGCTAGTAGCTGGTTATTATTGTTATTTTTATAAGAAAAAAAAGCATAATTATTATCATTATTTTGTAATAAGTTAATATTATGATTGTTATTCTTAATAATTATAATGCTAATGCTAATGTCAATATTATTATTTATAAATGAATATGCTTTATGCTTATATGTTTATATGTGCGTGTGTATGCATGTTTACATACACAAATCCACACTGTGAAATGAAGTGATATGTATATATATATATGTACACAAATAAATGACATACCTGAACGTCGTTTTATGGGTCGACCGACCCGCTTATTGTACCTGCGTTTTTGAACTTTGCCAAATGATTCCTGGGAAATCTCTTCTGTTGTCAGGGGTGTAGAAGACCGACTTTGGTCGACAATGGCCAAGGCCTCTTCCAACTTAAAATCAGGGGTATCAGCCTGGTATTTTGCTCCTATACGACTCTTCGCATGTGGATAGCAGTTGTTGTTGGCTACATTTGATAGTATTAATGGTGTTAGATGTGACTGCAAAGCATATGTATATAAATAATGTATATATATACAAAAGAGAGAGAGAAAGAAAGATGTAGAAAATTAAAATGAATAGTAAATAGTAAATAGTAAATAGTAAATAAAATGGGCAGATTCGGCGTACATTCAATATCCAGGAGTTGGGTGCTCATGTTGAAGTAACGGAATGGCCACATTGCAGTCATTGTCATTTCTTCTGGTGCTAATTAAAGAAGATAGATTTGAATCAATCATGTATTGATCAATGAGGACATGTATACGATAGATATTAACACTATGTACTCTCACTATCACTTCGCTCACACTCACACTCACTCATACTCATACTCATACTCATACTCATACTCACTCGCACAGTCAAAGATAGATACATTGACCTTTTTCTTCTTCTTATGTCTTTATTTATTTTATTTTATTTCTTTATTTTATGTATTTAGGTATTTATCTAACTATCTATCTTTTAACAAAAAAAAACAAAATCCCTTTTTCTTTTCTATTTATTTGTAATATCTATTTTGACTGGGGTACTCTACCTTTTGGTGTGTGTCTAGGTTCTGTAGGCGCGACCCTTTTCTTGATCTGTTTTTGGGTTGTTTTTGTGACATTTGCACGCGTGGCAGTGCGGGTTTGTCGTTTAGGACGAGAGGAGGAAACAGGCTTTGAGCTATTCGAACTGCTGTCACTCTCAGACGGAGTGGACGTGTTCTGGGATGAGCCTCCCAGGAGCTCTTCTCTAGTACACGAGGCGCACTGCCAGGCAAAGCCTTTGGAAGGCTTTCGAAGAAGAGGAGGATTGAGACAAGACATATGGTAACTTTTTAAACATGCTGCACATTTGACCGACTTGGCACTGATGAGAATACAAACAAAAATGTGAATATATATATATAATTGTTATAATTTTTGAAAACAAAGAAAAGCAAATGTCTATTTATCATCTTCTTCATCTTCATCATCATTAAACCAACAACCTCTAAAAGAGAAGGGGGATTTTGTTGTTGTTTGTTGTTGTTGTTGTCGTTGGGGGTTTTTGATCTTTTCTTATTCTCTATTCTTTTTTCTTTCTTTTATAGAGAGCAATATTTATGTAGAAATTTAATGTAGGGATGTAGGTATGTAGGTATGCGAATGTATAAAGAAGATATAGCGATGAAGATATGTAAAGAGACAGAAAGAGATGGTGTGAAATAGAGAGATAGAGATGGTGTGAAATAGAGAGATAGAGGGGGAGGGAGGAGAGAGGAGGGGGAGGAGAATCATGAACATTTACCTCGCACACCACTCGTCACACATACAGCAGTTACATCGGTCGACTATCAAGTCATCTGCAATAGCTTGCTCCACAACAACAAACTGATACCGTTCTCTTAAGGCAGTCTGGATTGCCAGAGGTACGTTCTGTACGGCCTCACATGCTACGACTTCGTACATTCTTTGCATGTACCGATCGTAGAGACGATGGAAATAAAAATGATCCTCCAATGATCGATACATTTCCAGTCCTTCCTTTCCAATGTAGTGCTTATGGGTGACCGTACACTTGCCTCGGATTGCACTCACTGGGTTGAGATCTGACTGCATGGTGGCGAACAAGAGTCGAGGATCATGGTGCTTTCGATTCACCACATCCTTTGGTCGATTGAACCAGGCAATTCGAGCTTGCTGCCCCTTGCCCGCCACAACAACCGGAAACTCCATGATACGCCCGACATGATAGGGCTCACCCAAGTGCTCCGACGCCAGGAAGACATGGTCTTTATTTATTTTTTTAATTTATTTTTTTAAAAAAATAGGACAAGTTAGAAACAGAGACAAAGACATAAGAGAGAGAGAGAAATAATAATAAAATATTTAATACATTTTTCTTGTCAAATCCAACCACCAATAATAAAAAATGCTTACCATTAACCCGGACTACGGTTCCATCGGAAAGAAGAGCCTGCCTCATTTCTGCAATGGGATGAGGTGTGGCCATGGTGATGGTGATGAGGAGAAGTTTTTAAGACCAAAAAAAAAAAGAAGGGAAAATAAAAAATTAAGAAAATTTAGGCAAGCTTATATACAGAGAACGAGAGAAAATACTGGGACATTTAGAATCCGATCAACCCACCTTTGCCTTCCCCTTTTGAAAGGCCTAGGTGCGCTTATTTGTGCTTGCTTATTAGCCATAGAAGATATACAGATATACAGATATATACATTTGTGCTCACACTCACATTAACGCTTATACTCCCACGCACACACTCATATAATTACATGTAAATTTACATTTACATTTACATTCATTTACATTCATTTACATATATATATAAAAACTATTTAAACTGTGAATAATAGATAATGAATGAAATAATACTCACATTATAAAAATTAAAATAAAAAGAGTATGATTGACATTGAGAGGGGGGGGGGGGGGGGGGGGCTTGATGATAATGGTGATATAATTGTAGTAATTTGCAAATATGCACTCGATATAAATTTTACTATACTTTAATAATAAGGCTTGGAAGGATCGAAGAATATTATTGTGTTTGCGTTTTTCTTGCATTTCTTATTAATGTATCCAAAGAAGTATATATTCAAGTCTCACATCCAATGTACACAAAGCCAAATCAAGATGTCTAATAATAATAATAATAAGAAAAACAAGGGGATATATATATATATATGTATGTATGTATGTATGTATGTATGTATGTATGTATGTATGTATTTCCTTTTATTCAAAATATATGTAAAGATATATATATATATATAAATGACTTGGTTACTATGAGATATTTTGGTTATTTGATTGACTTGAGGTAAGAAAAAAAAAGACCCTGTTTGCTATAACCTTTGGCTTTAGTAGATACAAAAATTGCTTTCTTTCGTAAAGACATCAAAGACCATTACATGATCAACCTTTGACATCTTCCTTCATCTTCTTTTTATAATTTATTAGTCTACATTTGCCTGCGTTCTTTTCTTCCCTTTATATTTCGAATACCCTGCTAAACATTTTGTCGGTTTGTATTTTATATAGTCTATGAAAATGACCTAAAATTTTTAAGTCTTTATAATGAAATTAGATGTGTATATTTGCTTATAAGCTCTTTTTATTTATTATTTATTGCTCTTAATATAAGTATGAAAGCTATCTATAATTGGCTTGCTTTTTTTTTGTAGAGTATAAACCTCATATATATAGTTTTCAAAAAGAAAGGCTCGAATTTAATATTCAAATATCTCATTAACATATCTACAATCTGTAGCTCTCGTTCTCCCTCTTTTGTATCTTTTTTACTGACCAATAATTGAAAGAATGTCGGATTTGAAAGACCAGATAACCAAAAAAAAAAGAATCTTGTACCCTTCGCTATCCAAAAGTATTATATATATACGTCTGTATATATAGGCACGCACACATATATTGATATATTACTGAGGAGGTGTATACCACATGTAAAGCCAAATGCAATAAAATAACCTTTTTTTTTGTATTTTTATTCACAGAGAATATATAAATATATATATGGTTATTCACTTGGTACTTCTTTTAGATCTTCATATTGATTATGTAGTCTATGTAAGTCTTTAATAACATTATCATGGAATCAAATGAAAGTACCAAAATGATCATGTAGACTTAATTCAATATCAATTACACCTCTTCGCTCTCTCTCTCTTTCTCTCTATCTTTATCTCAAAAGTCTCAAATACTTTTATACAGTAATAATTACTATATTATTAATATTATTTGTAAACATGCTTAATTGTCTGTCAAGTAATTACATAGAAATCAAAAAAAAAAATAAGGCTTGTAAATCAACCTTGCAAATTACTTGTTTTTTATTGTAGTGTAAAAATTCATGTAGATTGTGTATAAATGAAAATATCTTGATCAATTTTTACTCTTTTCTTTTGGTTCGCCGCCTAAATTATTCTATCAACACCACAGCAGATTTTTTTGTGTAATCTTGTTCCTTAAAAGGATTCTTGTATACGGGGCGAATTTTGCCCATAACAGGAAATTCATTTTTTTGGGGGACTGAAAAGTGGGGGGATGGGGGGACTACTCTCGGCCAATAGATTTCGATTAAAAAATGTACTGCACAATTTCAAAAATGGTTCAAATTTTTAATTTGTTTCAAATAATTTTGGGTTGTAAAAAATTTATTTTTTATTTCGAAAAAAATTAGGCTAAAAAAAAGCTAGACTGGACCATAAAATCCACAGGCAGTAGCACACCAGTATATTCGTACCACTAGAAACACTAGTAGTATAACTGTTTGTACTTATGCCTGTAAATTACGTGATCGGTTTGCTGCAAACTACTATGTCTAGCTAATCCAAGAGACCCGGTGCCAGAAATTCCAATAAACCCAAAGAGCATAAAGATTTGAATTTCGAGAAAAGCTAAAGCAGAAGAACTAATAATTAGTAATTAAACTTAGTTATATATATTTAACAGAATTTTACCTTTGACTCTATTAAGGCATTTGCAATAAAAGGCAGCCAAATCTCTGCAAGTGAGGAGTAAATAGTTAGTCTTCTGTTGCTTTGTAAGAGGAACATGTAGTTATTACCTCTTTATTGATTTACCGAGATGATGAAAAACTAATTTATAAACTAGAATTGTATGATTAATAAACACAATGACATAAAAAACTTTGATAGCATAAATACCTTTGAGCTTACGGTCTTTAAGCAAAATTCTGCTTCTATAAATACTATAAGTATACTGGAATATCTTACAAATGGAAGCTCATGCAAATAATAAATATTTTGTGGAAAAGTAAAATGAAAAAGAAGACAAAAACACGCGATATTTTCTTAAAAGAAAAGAAGTAAAAAAAATTCTAATTGGTCCGCTGACATTAAATATCGATCTTTCCACATTTTATAAATTCAATTATTTTCGCAAAGTCATTTTCCCCCCTTTGTTTTTACAATCAATTTACTATTATGCAAAAGAATACAAGACAAGAAACATATAAAATCGTTAAGACTCGCCCCCCTAAAAGGCAAGGCGAACTTAACTTTAGCATCAATTCAGGTGTTTTTACCTGCTCTGAATGCGAAAAAGAGTTCGAAAAGCCTTGGTTACTGAAAAGGCATTCGAAGGTTCACCATATAAGTAATCAAATGGCAACCAATACTGTACTCGACGAACCCGAGCAGGCCGAATTGATAGTCGAGAACACTATTCCGGATGCTAATGCATTTGATTACTCGAGTGACGAAGATGACTCCTCCAGTATCGGGGATGAAGAAGACAACATTGTAGACGAGGAAAACGATATTGTCGATAATTTCTTTGATATTGAAATGAACAGTAATCCAGTTTTCAACGCGTTCTCTGACATGTTTTCTTCTGCTGCTGCTGCTGATGAGGTATCAATGACCGATGATGACTCTGAGATCCCGGAAGAAGTCTTTGAGACAATTGGCGCTGTAAATGACCCTACAAGCTGTTATCCTTTTCGCGATCTTCAAACCATGATCCTTTTCGCTTTTATCGATGGGGATAATGACATGATCTCCCAGCGAATGTTGAAGAAGATACTGCTTGCGATGAACTTGATCATTAAGATCCAGCAAGAAACTCCCATAGGAAGAACATTTAAGTTACCTCGTTTGGATGCTCTTTTAAATTATCAGGCAAGAAAGAAGTCCAAGATGCCTGTCTTTCCTTCACAAAGAATATCAGTACCTGGATCAAACGGGAACGCATTCGCCCACATTAACCTTCCGTCCGACCACTTGAGATTTCTTATGGCAAACCCAAAGAAATCCAAGTTGATCTCGTCCATGCCCGATCGTACCCCAAACCAATCGATCTGTTTGGAACAAGGTGAAAAGTGGAGAACCCACCATCTCTTTCAGCAGCCTATGCACACTGTAAATGGTATAGATGTCTGGTTTGGAAACATCGTTTACTTGAAGACAAACGATTGCAGCATCCGCTTTTTGGTTGAATCGTTCCACACGGCAAATAAAAACATTTTTGCGAGAGGGTATCTGGTCAGAGCGATTTCGATTGTATGCTATGGCGTTGAGGTTGCTGTTACCGATCTTAGAGTAGAGCAGATCTCTCACGTTGACACCACTCCTGTTGAAAGAGATCACTACTACAGTATCTCAAGTAGCCTTACCAGATTGAGTCCTGCTCATGACTTTCTTCTTTTTGGAGTTCATCCAATGAAGAAGCCTATGCCTCTTTCTGTTTTGCCCGGTAATGTAGATCGCGATGCAGTGTTTTACAAAGTTAGGATTGTTTCAATCATCCTTTTTACAGACGACACTTCCGGCAATCGTTCAAAGCAGTACAATCCGTTTGAAAGCTGGTTAATGAGATGCGCTGCCTTGCCTTTTAAGGATCGAAATTCGATAGCAAACATCCAGTTTCTTTCTACAATCCCTAAGAAAGATGGTGCAAATGGTATGTCTCTTCTGCCAGCAATCGTTGATGACTTTAAGAAACTCGAGAAAGGTGTAAAAATGTTCTCCGCTGAAGACAATGAGTATGTTCTGGTTGTTGCTCCCATCCTTTGGATTGAGGCTGACACGCCATGTCATTCGGAACTTTGCGGATTGCTTGGGCCGGCCACCACATTTCCTTGCAGAAGATGCTACATCGAACTTAGACGTGCAAAAGACTTTGTGAAGGACTTGTCCTACTTCTGTGAGTGCCATGAGAGACGAACTCGAGAGCACTATGTTCTTGCAAACTCGTCACCTGGCAGAGACACTGAGATCCCAAATGCTCCGAAAATTGGAATGAACACGCCTGCAAACGAGATAAGCTTTAGAGATCGTTCGACTGGCCGCTTATTAGAATTGCAGTCGTTTGATCCAGAAAAGGATACACCAGTGGAAATCCTCCACACGATACTTCTTGGTGTTGCAAAGTATATGGTAATTGACTTGGTTAAGGTCGTGCTTAAGAATGACACAGCCACAATAGCAAGACTTTCAGAATTCTTGACAGATTACACGCGATCAACTGGTCTATCAAGAAAGTTCACCCGAAACTTGAGACATAGTGGTTCATTCCTCGGTAGAGATTTCAAGGTTCTGCTTCAAATACTTCCTGTAATTCTGATTACAGAATTCTCTGGAAATCATGAGCTAGACCTTGTAATACCATGCTTTGTTGAACTTGGCCGATTGTGTTCTCTGGTATTCGTTCGTCAGGTGACATCAGACTTTGATAACTATATTATCAGAGTAGATAATGCAGTGAAGCGCTTGATCAGAGCATTATTTGACTACGATAAAGGAACCAAGAACGAGCTCCACAAGGCATATTGCACCAAGCCGAAAGTTCATTACTTGACACATCTCAAGGAAGATATAATTCGTTTTGGCCCAGCCCTCAATTATGAAACAGAAAAGGGCGAACAGTTCAATAAGCACATTCGCGAACATCTGTTTCATACGAATCGCCAAAACACTTCCAGGGATGTTTGCCTAAAGTTTGCAAAGCAGGTAGCATTGCAACATGTAATTGACGGCGGGTCGTGGATTAATAGCTCTGGCAACCGAGAGAAGTCTGGAACTGGAATAGAGAGGTTCATTAAGGACAACAATGAATCTTTGTTCTATTACACCTTCTTTGGCGGCTCGAGAGAGCTAAAGGACAACAACGACACTGGAGATATTGAAGATGACGCCGTCCAAAACAACAGTTTTGGCGCGTTTGTTTTTAAAGATGATCCAATCTCTCGCCCTCGTATAGGACTTGTCTCAGGCTCTGTTGTTAAGTTTCTTAGCATTGTTCCTCGTACGGATAATGACAGAAACAATAACTATGCCAAGGCTGTAATGACAGGTGAGCATTCTGATGTTGCTAACATGAATCTCGTTTGTAAGTTAGATTTGCACATTTTCCGCAACCCATTTTACATTGTAAATTTGAGCAAGTTCGGTTCCTACTGGTTCATTTTCAATAATATTCTTTTTGATGAATAAAATGATGCTACTTCTTTATTATTATTATAATTATTATTTGAACCTTCTGTTTTCTTCTTCTCAACATCAATTTTTTTGCGTAATTTCTGTGAAGTCATTTTTTGGTTACTCAAACCAACCCCCAACTTTCCTTAATAAATCCTTTGTCTCACTTGAACACTTTCTGACTTCCCTAACAGTTTTTTTTCTTACTTTAAAAGCCCACAAGTAGTACTGAACTTAATTTTATCCTTTATTCGGATGAAAAAAATTGAGTACGAAAACAAATTACAATATTTTGGCCTCTAAGCCAATCATATTGCTTAGGTGCCAATTTTCACCCAAAATGATAACAAAAATCTCTGGTGGTGTACACACCATCCCATTCCTGGCCACCCTTCCGGCATGGTATTTTTCAATATCTCATTGGATCGATAACAGTACAACGGTACAATGACTTGTCTATTGACTGCCCTTTACAATCAAACATTCGATCAATCGATCAATCGATGTATATACATATATATATAAAAATCAATCAATCAATGAAAAGACATTAGTGCGTAGATTTATTAATGATACATCGAGGGCCACGTTGTGTTGTAAACTCAGCTATTCGAGGTTATTTTGTCACAAGTAAAGAGACAGAAAAACCAAAAAAAAAAGTCTAAATTTCATGAACACCAACGTATCATAAATGAAGATCAACTATATATATGTGTGTGTTTATATGTTTATGTGTTTATATGTATATGTGTGTATACGTGTGTACGTGTGTACGTGTTTTTCCATGGTGACAAGTATAAGTTAGTAAATCAAACAAACAGAGTATACATACATTTATATATAAAAAAGGCCCTAATTACAATGTCCTTTTTTTTTGGCTCGTGTACCTTGTTGTTTAGTTCATTTCATTCACCTCCGTTTCATTACAAAAAGGAAAAAAATAAAATAGAAAGTAGAGCGGGCATATAAAGTATACTGTTTCAGCCAATAGCTTCAGACGCTTTCATTTTATATTATTATTCTTGTTTCCATGGAAACCGTCTCCACAACAAAACACAACTTTATTTTTATAACCAAAAGAAAAAGAAAAAAAGAAACGTTTCCATGGTAACCAATTTATTATCATAACAATTTATTATTTTTCTTTTTTTTTAAAAAAAAAATTAAAATCAAAAATGGGTTGAAATTAACAAGGTGTTTGTGTTTGTGTGTGAGTGATTATGTATCTTAGTGAGTGGGTGAGTATACTGTGTGTGTGTGTGAAATGATAAGTGTGGGTATACATATGAAAATAATATCTAAAGAATTTCTTTAAGAGAAAAAAATATACACCAGTTGCCATTTTTTTTTTCAATTACTACCAAAACGTATTTAAATCAAAAAGAAGATTACTAAGAAAAGAAAGTAAAAAAAGGGGGGAAAGGAAGGGAGGAATGAACTTTTCTTTATCTTTCTCATTTGACCTTGTCTTTCTTTCATGTTCTTCTTCTTTTCTTTTTTTTTGGTTGGTCTCTTTGAAAGTATTCAAAAAATGCGTCGGTGACGAACAACGACTTGGACATACAGAAATGCCATACCAAGTATAATTAACATTACAAAAGACTGGGTAGAGAAGATAAACGATAAAAATCTTCCGGCCAAACTGGACTTGTAGCACGCCTTGTCTGGTATCTATATAAATATATTTAAATATATATCATCGTAATGTTTGTATTCAATTTAGATAATAAATTAATAAAGCGCAATGCAATATTTCATCATCTTACCGGAATCCAAACATAGTCTGGTGCTGGTCTTCCTGTAGAAGTAGGTGATCCCAGTTCTGAAGGGGCCACAACTCGCATCGTGGTGCAATCGTGAACAAGATAGCATGTATATACAGCCAATGTGATTCCGCCTACAAACATCCACCGCAGTCCACTGTGCCTTTTTGTCTTTCGTTCTTGCTCCCGTTTATTTTCTTGCTGCTGCTGTTGCTGGTAACTTTGCTGATTCTGTTGCATTTGAGAATCTCGTAAAGGCAATGAATGAACACTGTGGATCAGGTACCGAAGACAACGATCATCAACGTAATAACCTCTAAGAAAGTGTTAATCAAACGTGCTCATTTTATTTATATTGTTCTTTTTTTTTTTATTGTGGTGTGTGCCATTCAATCTATATATTACTATTATTATTGTTATTGTTATTATTGTTATTAGTATTTTCTTTTCTTTTTATTACTCACCGAGGTGTTAGACTCTGAGTAGGGGAAACATAACGCATCGTACTGGGATTACTGATCTTCCGACAAAGGCGACACCTTGATCTTCCATTCAGACTTTGCTGGGTCGAAATCGAAAGGCTGTCCGAGTCAAGGTCGTGTCCAAATTCATTGTAGGTTCCATTAGCAATCGCTTCAAACAATCCCGATTCCTCCAAATCGCATTCTAATTGAAAGGCATCCTGACGTAATAAGACGGGTGGTTTCCAATCATCCGGGACCTTCAATGGAGTTGGCAATATACGAGGAATTGGCTGATGGCCAGTAGTAGGATGCTGCGGGCGAACAGTTGGAGTCATTGGAAGTAGAACAAGACCGATTCGGTTTAAGAATTTCGAGTCACTTTAAGCCCTATTATCCTCCGCTTTCACTTTCTTTTGCTTTTCTTTCTTGTTTGCTTTCTTGCTTTTTTTGGAATTTGAAGCAAAATAAAAAATAAATAAATATAGGATATGATATATGTAAAAGATGAATGGCTTCATTATGATTATTATTATTATTATATGCTCCTTTTCCTCTTTCTTATATATATATATAATAAAATAAACTAAAGAATACCTCCTTATTAAAGCCGCTTTTAAAGCATGTGTATTACGTATTTTACTCTGAGAGTAAATTAGATGTCTTACAATAGCGAGACAAAGAAGGATCATTTTTTGTTTTTTGCTTTTTTTTATGTTTTGAATCTTTGATCAAATAGACAAGATTTTATACTAGATAACTCTGCTGCCTTTTCTCTTTACAATTCTTTTATTCATTTATCTATTTGTATTGTATTGTATTGTTTGTCTGTTTTTTGGTTAGGTAAAATAAAATTGGAACTTGAACGGCAAGGTTAATGTGAAATGTGAGTGTAGATGTGAAACAGAAGAAGTATCTCTACTTTACATTAAAAGACTGATTTCAAAGTGTGCACTATGCTAGATTACGGGATTTTTTCTTTCTTTCTTTCTTTCTTGCTGCTAAGATCATAGTTACTCTTGACACTTTGAAACTAAAATAAATTTGTTTTTCAGACTCTTTGTAAAATGACTAGTTTAAAATATATGTAAGATTATGTGAGTAATGTACACAAAACATGGATCACCCCCCCCCCCCCCCCCCCCTTAGCTGCAACCGGATATTTGTAATTGCTATTCTCAATATATATATATATATACCTTCTTCTTTTTATTTTGCTTTTACTTTATCTCTTTATTTATTATTCTTAAGTACCAGGTTTAAGCAATTAGCTTGAAAAATAAATATATAGATAATTTAAAGAGTATTGACATTGATTTATCACGAAACGAACTTTATGAACAATTAACAATCATTTCACTCCAGAAATAAGACGTAGTAATTAGTGAATATCGTGGCCTAATACAATATTTCAAAAAAAAAAATGACTTTCTTTTGTTGTTGTTCTGTGTAAACACTTAATTCTTGGTAAAAACTAATTTACTGAAGATTGGATGTAGATTTATTATTATTATATATAAACCTTTCATAATAAGAAATCGGTGTGTGGTTTAAACAAAATTAATCAGCCAACACTGAAAAAGATGTATTTCTTTATCAAAAATAAATGAATAGAAAAGAATTTTTTCAAGATTTTAATCAACCCATTTACATAGTAATAATAGTAATAATGAATGAATGAAGTACAAAAATGAACATCTTTATTTGTTGGATGATTAAATAAGTAATGAAACATTTAAACAAATTATAAATTCAACATCATATAAAGTACAAAAAAGCAGGCTTCTTTGGATTTTTATCTTATTCTTTGGTAATAGGTGAAGCAAAGGAAGAGTTTACTGTTGCTATTAGACTGGTTCCTTTTATAAATCTCTCTTTGTTCGTGTTTTGGATTGGTTGAGCTGGACGGAATCAACAAAGCCAAGTGATCCTAGTGCTTCAAGAACCCTGTCTGTAGAAATGGTGATGTCATGGCTTGGAGTGTACATATACCAGTCTGGTAGCTCCCCAACACGCCCTCCACAGTCCAGGTGAATATCCGATTGATCAATCTCCAGTGAAATTTGATCCTGGGGTTCGGTGGTCTTGATAAGAAAAGAGTGACCCATTTACTAAATACCAATATATATATTTGGTAATAAAAAAATAATAACAATGAAAGAGAGAGAGAGAGAGAGAAGGTGTCTGTGCACCATTGACCTCAAAATGGTTGTTGGAACTCAGAGTCATGCCAGCCGTTCCTAATTTTGTACAACACAACTACAATTATATTCTAAAATACATAAATATCAATGTCGCGACAAATCAAAATCATTTCAATATCAATCTCAATTACACTGACTCCAAAAGGAAGAGGAAGAGAAGAGACTTGGAAAGTTATAATGTGTTAACCAAACTGGCAGATAGCCTTTTAAAGTAAAAATAAAAGTAAAGCGTTACCAATTCTTAACAAGAGCTATTAGTAATTATTATAATAGTAATATTACTATTATCTCCACTGCCACTGCTACAAGTAATAACAATAGTAAAAGTAGTAGAACAAGATCTTATTCCTTAGTGGCATACTGTGACTGCGAATGTTGCATGTGCTAGAAACGCGTAAAAATGTTTGATGAAATGTAAGCGGAAGTCTAAAAAAAAGGGAAAGGTTTAGAGCATCTGCAGCGGTTACATTATCGAAAACATTATATATAGTGTAGTATAGCCACACCGGGGATTGAATACCAGTTAAAAACAGATTGCCAAATTGTGGTTACATTACAAAGGAACTATTTGAGCTTTTTGACTGTCTAAAGTTTCCAGTTTTTCACTAATGATTTTGTTCATATTCTTTTTCTTAAAATTTATTTTATTGGACATTTGTTCTTTATAGATGCATTAAAAATATGAATTTAATAATCTCAATATTGTCAGATTAATAGTGAGCATAATTTGTGAGAATTTCTTTGCTCATTTCTATAGACTATTGTTCGTTTTAACAAAGGATGTGAGAGGGAAGAAAACGATTCAAAAAGATAATACCGATTTATAATGTAACACTACATGTAATGTTCCTGACCTTAAAAATGGACTACATTATCTATAATGTTGTCTGTAATGTGACCACTGCAGACGATTTTTTAAGAATATTTCGGAATCTACATTAAAACCGTCGCAAAAATTAATTTTAATGTAACCGCTGCAGATGCTCTTAGAGGAAACACTAGAGGGGATGGATAGAAAAGAAGGCAATACACAAAGCGCAGCAGAGTAATAAAATTATTCATTAATCACAAAAGGGCTATAATACGATGACATGGTATGGTAATATATATATATATATATTGTCTTGACTTGACTTGAGTGGCGGGTTGTTAGCATTAAAAGCAAAAGATAAATCATAGATGTGTATATTCCATGCTAGATAGATTGCACGTCTTTAAGCATTCCTGCCTTCTGTAAATACTAAGCAACAATTCTACAGATGTAAATAGAGAAGCCCTCTTTTTGATGACCCTTAATACATGTATCTATTCATTCATGCCTGGGCTCAAGTACAAGATGACTTTCCGTTGGACCGCGTGTAACATTATGTTGTACAATAAAAGCACGCAAAAAGAACTGAGAACTAATTATTGCGCATTACACATTACGCATTACGCATTGTTACTATTCAGAAATATGTTGACAAAAGAGAGAGAGAAAGTAAATTAGTCAAGTGTGTGTCAGAAACGAATTATTGATACCCTTGAGTTGTATTCATATTTAACTTAAAAAAAAAATGATGTGATAAATTTGATAAATGGGATAAATGTGATTATTATCTTGTCCCATTCACTCCCTCTACATATAAGCATGTACTCTTAAAGGTACCATTGAAGAGATTTTATGAAGAAAGATAAAGACAGAATGTGTGCTCATAGGTTCCTTAATCGTCCTTTAACCTTATCTTACCTTGTTTTCTTATATGTATGTATGGACCACTTCTTATTGTCTTGGGCTTCATTTTTGTAAAGTGTATATGTTCCAAGTATATTACAATATATTATACAATCGGACGGCACCTGGTTAAATGAACAAAAAGGGCTGGGAGTTACATGCTCTTTTAGAATCTTCCTCTTCAACAAAAAATCCAACAGTCTTATATATATGAAAAGCACATAATATTGTATAGCCTTTTAAAGGCTACCAAAAAAACAAATTATGAGCTCGTAACTTTCTTCGTTATACAAGAAAAATTATATAGTAAGTTAAAGACTGACCGCATGTGCATTATTATACCCTTGCTGTGTTCATGAATCAGTTTCGGAAATTGATTCGAAAAACCCATGCGAAGCAGTGCATTTTCAGCTAAACTTTATCCTGTCATTTACTTTTCTATAAAAACAAATAAATCAATAAGTTTTACAAGCCGATTAGAACTATACCAGTAGGAAGTTTGATTATTGCGATAAACGGGTATATGATTCATAGCGATATCATTTCTTATTGCTTGTAAATATTTATCTACTTTACCCCAAATATTTCTTTCAACAGCAACAGCAAGGGAAATAACTACCCTAGTGATCTGTTACAACTCGACTGCTCAGCACCTTGTATTTCTGACCAAACCTTACCATGAAATCTAGAAATTCTGAGACAAAGATTGTATTGGCTCTGAAACAGGGCTAGATTATCAGAATTAATCTACCAAGTCACCATTGTGGTTGGCAAAGTGAAAGTCATCAAGAGAGCCTTTTTTTAAAAAAAAAACAGTACTCTTATTATTGTTCTTGTACGTCTCAAATTTACACGAAACACACGTTTCTTTTTTTCTATTTTCTTTTCTGTGAGTTCACCCGGCTTAACGGCTTGTTTGTTTGATTAAACTTTATCCATTAATAAGCCATTTTCTTTCTAGAATATGAATGACGGCTTTATTACCATCGCTATTGCTACCAGCATTACCATTACTAATTCAACCATATATTATATTAAACTTTAAAGAAACAAAAAAGGAAACACCACTTACTAAATAGTCAGTTACTTTGACACAGATATAGTTTGTTATTCAAATCAAGAATGATAATAATAGTAGCAGCAGCAGCAGCAATATTTGATCTGTAAAGTAAGAGGTTACAGAGGTAGTCTTTCTTTGATTTTGATTGACGAGTCCAAAAGTTCGGATATGACATTCTCACTATTATTCTTATAGATATATACACATGCTTTGGAGGTACAACAAGAAAAGTGATTTTAGTAATATAAGTAATACAATATATTTTTATTCATTCTAGTCCTTACCTCTAATGATTTCAAGGGTTTCCGGGAATTTTTTATGAAATATTATATTATATTATATTATATTATAAAATATATATACAGTTATACAAGCTGCACATCTCCGCCTGCGTGTGTGTGTGTGTTTTTTTTTGTGGTGGTACTTTCGGAAGGATGATTTGCCTACGAATCTGCCTGGTATGAAACAAACAACAGTTAAGGATGAACGCCTTAATTAACTGCAACTAACTCTCCTTTATGTAAATTTTGCTAAAAACACAAAAAAAATAATTAAGTCATAATTATGAGTAATAGTTTCAGCTCGTACATCTAAACCTTGACAGCTAATGACAGAAAAAGGAAAGTCTCGTCAGCACTTGCAAAAAATAAAGTAAAAAAATAGATAAAGAAAAATATTTGCCAAATTTGTCTTATCTCAAATATAGATATATATATATATATATATATTCAACCAATCAAACAAGATCCTGTGTGTTGAACTATAAATCGATTTTGTCAATCAATGACCGCAAAATGATCTTTTATGACAGATATATACTTCTTTACGCGTGCTTATCTGTACCTGGGTATATTTGACAGATCAAACGTGTTTATATCAGTATTTTATTATATCATTATATTTGCATTACTTTGTGCTTTGGCTACAACAAGGCTAAAAAGGCAATAAAAAAGAAAGAAACAAAAAAAAGAGCTTGTGTAGCTTGATCTTTAAGATAGACTGTTGGATCGTCTATATATTTTTCTTGTGTAATAAACCCTATTTTTCTTTATTTTTTGATTAATAATACGTACAGCATATGAGAATATTAATGTCTGCACTTTCCATTTGGAGAAAACTCTTTTGAGTCTACATCTGCCAGCTACCCAACTGTCTAGCTGCAATTGTACATTACACCAGTTTGAGATTCAATAAAGACCCATATTTCCATGTCCTTTTCTTTTTACCCCTTTTTTAAAGAAAAAGAAGATGGCTAACCAAGTGATTATACAAGAAAAATCCTTGTTTCTTCAAGAGATCATATATATATATATATATAGGGAAAGAAGACATGTAGTTAATGACTTATGTAGCTATTTCTCTTAAAGAATATCATTCAGAGCTTTAAATATTGATGTCATTCTTGATGTTTAGTTTATTCACAATAGTCTAGTCCAATACTAACGTTTTCTTTTGGTGTAGTTTTGCAGGGCCTAACCGCGTCCCAAGACTATATACTTTTTATGTTTGCATACAGTTTGTCTCGACAACCTATTTTAATTCCAGTAATGGCTGACATTGAAACCCATGCACTCTGTGGGCGTGTATTTTTCTGCAGCCAAGGCGAAATTGTTCTTTTTTGGTGCTGCTGCTGCGTTACAGTGTCTCCTGAAGAAGGTCATTTTTTATATTGGTTTTTATAGATAAATAAAAACAAGTATTTTCTACTTACAGCCAAAGAAAGGACAGTAGTTAAATACTCAGCAATCCCAGCACCGCTGTTATCTGATAGAGGGATATCTATTTCTTTAAGGCAAGCATGGATTATGATTCAATTTATAAGCTTAGTACCCATTATTCGCAAATTTAGCTTGTTGAAATGGCATGTCAGAGTACATAAATTCTGGGCGCATTCTTCGTAAGGGAGGAGACTAGACCAATGGCAGAGTGCGCTTTCTCTTAAACAGTCAGCTTTATGTTTGTCTTTTTTCGATATTTTGATAGTAGGCTTGTCCTCACAGAAAAACACATCTTGAATCCTAGTTGAGTTCGTGAATATGAAGTCCAGAAGCTGTACAGTGTATTGAGTGGAGAATTTATCGCGAGTCCTGTCATTATAGATAATGGAGTCTAATGTATGGAGGACAATCACCAAGTCCAGGGCAGACATACCGGCAATCTTTACTGGCAGTTGGAGGCCACTGGAGGAAACAACTGGCAGACAGAAGACAGCCAACTGGTTGGGTTTCCTTTTGTTTGTTGTTTCGACGGTGGCAGTAAAGAAAAACTTCATCCTTAGCGACACCAAAGAGGTAATCATGGACCTGGTCAAGGCCTGTTCTGTTGCCCAATGATGGAAAATAACAGAGAGAGATCCGAACAATGGATAAGTAAGTCAATCATATATATATATATAATAAGCAATTTTTAATCACATTTATAGATCTATTAATCGATGGTATTCCTTCCTTTGCGATGAGATTGCAGAGAAGAGGCTTAAGTCTACCATCTTCGTGATTAACAAGCACATGCTGGTTCATCTTGGTTATATCATGAGAGAGAAGGGTCCGCTGCGAGTGTATAGCTGCCGTCCAATTGAATGCCTTATTAGTGCATATCGAGCTACAAGAGGGTCCCGGAAAGAAACAAGAAAAAACATGGATAATATCCTGTTTTGTAAGGCCGGAATACGGCATTGCCTCAGTGGTCGGTCTGCTGTTGTGAGACCAACCGACAGAAGGACCGGCAGCTTCGAGGTCGCGAGTGATGATGTTGTTGGTCCCGAGCTTTTGTCGAGCCCAACAAGAATGTTTCTTGGTGCTGTGGAGAAAGAGATGTGCATGAATTACGGTAATTTAGTGAGAGGTGGCATCTATTCGGGGCCAAGACACTGACGAGCTTGTGGGAGTAAGTAACAAGAGTTATATCTTTAAAAGTTATGGATTTATTCGAAAATTCTTCTTCCATTCTGTCTTGGGAGAGACTAGTCTCTTTTTTATCGATGAGCATCTGTGTGGCGCTTGGGCCAGTAATGAGGGGATGTTCCCTGTGTGGGAAAGGCTTACGCTCAGTGAGATGAAGGTGGTGGAGGTGAAGTCCATCAAGGGGATGACTGGTCTTATTGACGACATTAACAATGAGAATATTAGTCATGTGGTATTTCCTCATCCACGTCATTATGAATAGTTTTTTCTTCTTCTTTTTTTCTACATGTGCAAATATAAATCCTCTCTTTTTAACCTAATTACCCACTACCATGAAGTACATTGATTTCAAATAATTAATCATGTCAGAGTTGATATTGAAACTCAAAATGAAGATATATTAAAGACTGTCGACTCAGATTTTCAACTTTTTGCACGAGATCAGTGCCTTGGAAAATAAACCTACGTTACATGCATATTTAAATATGGAAAATGTTTTACAAATTTGATTAGGTTTTGGTAGATTTTTTACCAAAACTTAATCAAATTTGTAGCCTCTCATATTCGTCTATTTGCTTTTCTAAACTGACGCTATTAAAACAGCGAAAATATATAGAGAAATATAAGTTTCGAATATAAACTTACAATGGCATGGAAAAGTCTGATTATTCATTTTCATACGAAATTTACTCTAATCATATATCACATATGCCTTGGATAAAAGACATGTAATACAAGCTCCCAATTACATATAGAAGTTATAACTGTTCTATAGCCAAAACAAGTGAAAAGTTTAGTTGAATCAATAGGACATGCTATTATTTATAATTTTAGTAGTCGCCTTGTCAAAAATATTATATAGGTAACTAATAGTCCTTCTATGGAAACGCTTTGAAAATTTCAAAAAAAAACCTTTTTTTTTTATAGCTATTTTTTGTACAACTCTACAAATCTGAGTCCACAGACGTCTCTAGTGAAACCAATATATAAAAAAAAATAAAACAAATTTGGGTTGATTTGTCATCTTGACTTGATTGCCTTTTTTGGATTTATTCGGCTACTACAGCAAATAAAAATAAGATATAAATATTTTATGATGATTTTCTGATTCGATTTTTTTTTATATTTTTACGTATGTATATATATATTTCTAAAGCCTTTCTCCCCTTTATTTTTTTCTTATTTTAAATTGTTAAATTTTTTTTTAAAACATTCATTTAAAGGCAGTTCAATATTTACCTCTTTTTTGATATCTATTTGTTTTTCATTTATTTATTTTTTAATTTATTTTCATATTATTTTAACCACGTATTTTACACACAATGTCCTTTCCATTTTCGACCTTCATGTCACCACTCGACTCTCTTGTGTTCGACATACCAACAGAACAGCAAAAGACAGAACAAGATGCTGCAGATGAGCTGGACCTTTGGGTAAATTATTTTCATTTTCTAGTTTGGTAAACACTAATACTTGTTTGTATTTGCGGATATATAGACAAATGCCCAGTTCACATTCGATGTAAAGCCTGGCTCTGGTATCTTTGAAGACGACAAGACATGCTCATCAGCTACCTCTCCATCTGTCTCTGCCCCGTCAGCTTCCTTTCTCTCAACACCTCAGTTCCAACCCGAGTTGGACCCCATTACTTATGAAAACCTAGTCAATTATCTCGACTATGAACTCCCACAACAACAACAACAACAACAACAACAACAGCTCCAGCAGCAGCAAGTACAACAAATACAGCCAAAGCAAACTCAGCAGCAACGACCTGTGCCTCGTACAATTGTTCCTGTGGTAGAAGCACCTGTTGCCACACCAGCGCGCCAATTGCTTCTTCCCAAGCCACCAACCATGGATGCCTCACAATTGGTCAATCTGTTGAGTCAGTCTCTTGTGCCCTCCGCACCACTCACCGTGCAACATCAGCCCAAACAGCGCAAGAAATCATCTATTATTGCCCCAACCACTACCACCACACCCACACTCACATCTGCCAACACAACGGCCACATCATTGAAGCGTGCTCCAGATGAAGTAGAAGAAGAGTTTCAAGCAGCAGACGAGGACAAGAGACGTCGCAACACTGCTGCATCTGCAAGATTCCGTATCAAGAAGAAGCAGCGTGAGCAAGCCATGGAACAAACTGTCCGTGAGATGACATCCAAGTCCGATGCTCTTCAAGAGAGAGTAAATGAACTTGAACTTGAAGTCAAGTGGCTCCGAGGCCTTTTAACTGAGAAGGACACAAAGTCAAGCGACTAAAAACCAGAAAAAAGAAAAAAAAATTTAGTTAACCCCCCAAACAACCAACCCCCCAAAAGTACTTTTTGCCTTCCTCATTTCTTTTACTTCTTTGTACTATATCTATCTGCTTTTATTTCATTGCCTTGCCTTGCTTTGCCTTGCCTTACAGTTATTACTATTATTATTATTATTACTTCTTTTTTATCCTATGTATTTGTAATTCAACATTCCCATACTTTTGTCTCTAGACTTAACCATCAATTCCCCCCAAACTTCCCACACAACTTTCATGGATAGCCTCATCTGCTACTCCATTTCTTTATTCACGAAAATGCCATTCAACATCAATAACTCGTTCATTAATAAATTAATAAATAAACATAAAAAAATATAAAAATCATATATATATATATATGAAAAGTATATATATATATTAATTATTTTTTTAGCACACACAAATCCACTCTAATTCACGTGAGAATGTTCCCCACAAACGACAAATAGTCAAAGTTCCACACATAACTTTTTATATGCTTACTTGATCATAATGGCAAACCCTACCTTACCCATGGAATTCCCTCGAGGAGCACAGCCTGACATCAGCAAGTCATCAAACAATAAAAGAAAAATGAATTGAATTGAATTGAATTAAATTTACAACTACAATAGAAACAAATCTCTAAATTGTTGTAAAATGAATTATTAGTCAGAGCAAATCAAAAAGATGTCTATTACCAGACCATCTTACAAGAACAAATGAAGAGTGCATGTCAACAATTCTTTGGCTCAAGAAGACAACATCAATGGCAAAAGGAAATCAATGCATTTGCAGACTTTAGTTACCATGGTCTTACTACTTTACTTGGTGAGTTATATGACAGAAGCAGTAACATAGGTCATCAATGACAATAATGCCAGCCTCATCGTCAAGAATATATAACAGCCATAAAATTTACTCTTATGTTAAAAACATAGGTACTCAGACACTAGGAGAAGAGTATTGTGATCTTGTTCAGGTTGGACCCTCAAACACCTTTCCGAGTGTATTGGTAAGTTTTGGCTGGTGTCAATAGCAGTAGTACCGAGTATTTACTATATAAATACATGTATTTGTATGTATGTATGTATGTATGTATATGTAAATATAAATGTATAATAATTAATAATCAATAACTTTTCATGAAACTTTAAAAATAGCGTAGAGCAAGCCTTGTATTTTCATATTCGATCCTACCATATCTATATCAACGTACGGTTGCACACCTAAAGAAACAAAGGCGACGTGGACAGTTAAAGGAGGACAAGCCATGGAAACAACACCTTGCTTGGATAGTTGAACGCACACCGTCGTTGCAAGAAATATTCTCAAAGAACATTCAGCCACTTCATCTTGCCCTGTTTTATTTTTTTGGAACATATTATAGCTTCTCTAAACGCTTGACTGGTATTCGTTATGTAAGTTACCTTTATATATATATATATGTGTGTGTGTGTGTATTTTTTTTAAAAAAAAATTGATTGATTAAAGAGGCGTCTTTTTTTGGTGTGTATATATTCTAGATCTTTACACGCCAATTGGGTATTCATGAGGAGCGAATGGGATATGAAATCCTGGGTATTCTTATTGTACTTCAGCTGGTTATCCAGACTGCTCTTGCTGTCCGCAAACGTGCAGTCCGTTTAAAGGAAGAAAAGGAAAAGGAGAAAGAAAGGGAAAAGATTGATAGTTTGCCTAGTGCTAAAGTAGAAGAGGATGATTTTGATTTTATGGACAAATTTGAAGAAGAAGTAGAAAGCTCTTTGGTAGCTCCCAAAGAGAACCAGAAATGTGCATTGTGTCTAGAACCTCGCAATAGCACAACTGCAACACCTTGTGGTCACTTGTTCTGCTGGTCCTGTGTGGTTGAATGGTGCGAGAACAAGGTAAATAAAAGATTTAGAGATAGACTTTGAGTAGTGCAAACATTGATTACTAACATATTGTATACATTTTTTTTTCTTCTTCTTCTGTTGCTTGTGATATTAAAGCCCGAGTGTCCGCTTTGCCGCAGTAACGTCAACATCTCTCACTTGATACGTCTCTCTAACTTTTAAAGCAACCGAGTAGTATATATTCTAGACCTCTTTACACACACACACACATACGTACGTACAAACGGTCGTCTTTCCGAACGCACACACACATCTTTACAAAACGTATTGCCGATAACCCAAAAAAAAGCGATTAAACCATCTGTATTTACACAGTTTATCCGATTATAAAGAGTTACAAGTTTTTTTTCTCTCTCCTTCTCTCTCTCGGAATCATGGAACACAATAGAAGGGGTGACATGATATGTCCGATTATCTGACGGTCTTCTTTGATGGCCTTTGACTGCTTGAAACCGTTTATTTATCCGTCACTTTTTTTTTGTATTTTTGACGGGAAATCGATGGTCCGAACACAACCCCTGAAGAGAATTGATATCATTATTTGTATATGGTTGTCTAGACTACAAACCAAACAAAAAGAAACAAAACAAGAACATAAGAACAAAAGAACGTATCTATCAAAGTCATATTAGATACACTTGACTATTGACTATTCATCTTTTTTTTAAAAAACATCCTAAAAATGCTTAATATTTCCATTTCAATTTTTATACACACATATATAGTATATGTTTTTTTTTGTAATTCAAAGTTTTGTGTGTGGGTGGGTGTGGGTGTGGGTGTTGGTTTTGGTGTTGGTGTGGATGTGGATATAGAGTTGTACAATGTGGTACAAAAAAAACAACAACCAGAATACCAAGAAATTGTAACAATTTAATTGAGTGAGTGAGTGAGTTAGTGTAGTGAGTAAGTAAGAAATTTTTTGTGTGTGTGTGTTTTGGATTTGGGTTGAAACATTTTATATATATATATTTATATTATACCTTTTTGATATGTATGATGAATTATGCAAGTAATCCTTATTCTATCCCAATTATCAAAAACACAAAATACATTCACATTTTGAATAACTGATCTTGCGTCATCACAGTCAATCAAATGCATAAAAATTAACCGCGTCAAGAAAGTAAACCGAAAAATAAAGAAGTGTGTGCGCAAGTAATAAAAAAAAATAAAGTGATAAAATAATAATAATAGCTATATAAATAAATAAAAAAGAAGAAAAAAGAAGATATAGAGAGAAAGGGATCGCCCTTCGACAAAACGGAACAATGAATTGTCCACAACAGAATTGAAGACGGAGGTTGCTGGAAAAAGTTATCCCAATTTATCCGGATTATACTATATATATTTTTATATAATATATATAATCGCTTTGCTTCATTTTATTATCATTATCTTTCTTGGTAGATGATGTGCATTTGTATCTTGTCTAGACAAATGAAGCATACGAGAATTTAAGCCGAATTACTGGTCAATTTCATAAAGAGGTATTTTTTGTATCATTTATACAATTCTAAGCAGGCAAAATCATTGATGTTTCAGTCAATTGATAGAGTATTCAAAAAATGACATGATGCCCCGTCATGTCGGATATATGTAGCAACCGCTATTAAAAAATATATAATATTGATATGTATATATATAAAAAGAAAAGTCTTGCTGCACAAAAAAAAAGTAAAAAAAAAAAAAACCAAATATATAAAGAGGAAAGGATAGAAGTAAAAGAATAACCACACACTTCTTCTTACAAAGGGCATCCTTTGCTTCTTATTCTTTTTTTTTTTCCTTTTTTCCTTTTTCTTCTCCTTCTTCTTTGAAGATGGCTCGACTGTCATATATTTACACAGTTCTTGTAAGCCTAATATTGGCCCAAATAGTAGCTGCTCAGCATGCCCATTCAATGGAAGACCCTCCAATGCCTGCCTTCAATTCCACAGGAACTGAACCAATGTCTTATTCTCTGTTTCCTGAATATAAAGGATACTTTTACCTTCATGTGATTTTCATGGTCTTGGCCTTTTGGGTGTTGTTACCTATAGGTAAACCCTCATTTTACTCCTTCTTATTGTTACCTTTATCACTATTACTAGTTTTTATTATTGAATATAATGCATTGCTTCTTCTTCTTCTAACGAACAATGAGCAGGTGTCATGTTTGGTATTGCTAGATCTTCACTTCATTTGCCCACACAAATTCTGTGCTTTATCACAGCCATGTTTGGTTTCTTCTTTGCTAAGCTTTATGGCCATACCACACCCCATCTTTATGCCGGAAACTCACACCATTCCATGGGCTGGTCTCTATTCTTACTCCTGATTGTTCAGATGAGCGTAGGTGTGCTACGAAAGGTCGCAAACGCAGTCGGTCGCATGAACACAACGTCCTCGTACGACCAACTCGAAAATGTGCGGTTGGTCAGATCCTCGTCCTCGTCTTCATCCTCTCACCCCGACCGCCACAGTGTATCCTCATCTGCGGATACTCTGCACCACAATGGTGAAGACCAAGGCTATACATTCACAAAACATGAAGACAATGAAGACGAAGAAGACGAAGACGATCAAGCATTCGATTGCCTAGAGGACGATCCTTTGAACAGCATAGACCTCAACATTCAGCCAAAGTCTCGATGGTACCATCGCTTTGATTTTACCAATCGAATTCCATATAGTGTCAAACGTGTATTCAAGACCCTGGCCCACAATCCCTTGACGACCACATGTTTCCGCCACTTCCACCAGATTCTCGGTCGTGTGTTTCCCGTACTTATCTTCGTTCAAACACTGTCGGGTTTGGTGGTATACCATGGTGTATGTCGCTCTTGGGCTGTTCTTGGCTGCATTGCCCACTTGATCAAGGGTGGCATCTTCTTTTTTTACGGCATCGTTACATTTGGTCGTTATCTTGGTGCATTTGCAAACCGTGGCTGGGCGTGGAATCGGGTTGACAATGGTAGCAAATTCAGCTTTGAAATGATCGAGTGTGGTTTAATTTTCACATACGGTATCACAAATACATGGATGGAGCACTTTGGACAGGATTCTGCCTGGACCCACAAGGATCTTGAACACGCTAGTCTTGCCTTTATGTAAGCCATAATTTATTTATTTATTTATTTATTTATTTATTTATTTACTTATTTTTTACAAAAAAAAGAGAGAGCAAAGAAAAGCAAACGGTAGCTAATTATATTAATTTATTTAAAAAACATTTGTTAGGTGGTGGTGGTGTGGTCTTGTTGGTATTCTGGTAGAGAGTCGCACTCTGCGTAGATTATTGAGTCGAACTGAAGATACACCCCTCAACGAACCCAAGCATGAACAGACCCAGACATTCTCCATGAACCCTTTCCCGGCTCTGACTGTACTGATGACTGGAATTTCGATGGGAAATCACCATCAAGACACAGCATATTCAACCCAGGTGCACTACATGTGGGGACTTTTGTTGTCCATGGCAGCCGTATTCCGCTTTGTGACATATGTCACCATGTATCTTTCACCCCCGACCAATTCTAGTCCTTCTCGGCCTCCAAGTGAAGCGGTTGGTGCTTTCCTGTTGATAGCAGGTTCTATCCTATTTATGGCTTCCAATTCCGGTACCATGACCTGGCTGCGCCGTAATGAAGTAGACTCAATGTTTATGATGAATGGTTGTGTGGCGCTGAGTTCAATGACCCTTGGATATGTTGCATTTTTGATGATTATCAAAGCATGGGCTAAGAAGCGTGAGGACCGGAAGAAGGCTCAAAAGAAGTCTCGTGGAGTGGGTCTCGATGGAGCAGCTTATTACATGAATGAAGCTTAATACTTAATACTACTTATTCCTTTCTATAGTCTACTATCATTTCTTTCTACTATTCATATTAATCCTATTATTCTTATTACACTTACTACTATCATTATTATTACTCTTAGCTTTATTTATTTCTTGTACATAGTTTGATGGCTTACAAGCTATATAATTAGCCTTTACTATTCACCTTTATTTTTTTATTTTTATTTTTTTGAAATATATATATATATATATAATAATTTACCTCTTGCTCAAATCTATTCATTGAAATAGAAGTATTGCTAAGAAATATTATACTAGCTATATTTTGAGAATGGTAGAAAGTAGAAAATTGGAATTATATTTGGTGTATATAGTGGAGTAAGAGATAATAATAATAATGACATTATCAGCACTACTTGAACCTACCTACCTGTGTATACACACGCAAATGTCTCTATTATGCATACATATGCACAAGTATACACATACATGTACATAATGTATGTATATGTCCATATATATAAGCTTGTTGGTTTTGAAATATTGCAAATGTATTGGATACTCAGACTTGAATTGTTCACCACCAGAGATTTTTGTTATCATTTTGGGTGAAAATTGGCACCTAAGCAATATGATTGGCTTAGAGGCCAAAATATTGTAATTTGTTTTCGTACTCAATTTTTTTCATCCGAATAAAGGATAAAATTAAGTTCAGTACTACTTGTGGGCTTTTAAAGTAAGAAAAAAAACTGTTAGGGAAGTCAGAAAGTGTTCAAGTGAGACAAAGGATTTATTAAGGAAAGTTGGGGGTTGGTTTGAGTAACCAAAAAATGACTTCACAGAAATTACGCAAAAAAATTGATGTTGAGAAGAAGAAAACAGAAGGTTCAAATAATAATTATAATAATAATAAAGAAGTAGCATCATTTTATTCATCAAAAAGAATATTATTGAAAATGAACCAGTAGGAACCGAACTTGCTCAAATTTACAATGTAAAATGGGTTGCGGAAAATGTGCAAATCTAACTTACAAACGAGATTCATGTTAGCAACATCAGAATGCTCACCTGTCATTACAGCCTTGGCATAGTTATTGTTTCTGTCATTATCCGTACGAGGAACAATGCTAAGAAACTTAACAACAGAGCCTGAGACAAGTCCTATACGAGGGCGAGAGATTGGATCATCTTTAAAAACAAACGCGCCAAAACTGTTGTTTTGGACGGCGTCATCTTCAATATCTCCAGTGTCGTTGTTGTCCTTTAGCTCTCTCGAGCCGCCAAAGAAGGTGTAATAGAACAAAGATTCATTGTTGTCCTTAATGAACCTCTCTATTCCAGTTCCAGACTTCTCTCGGTTGCCAGAGCTATTAATCCACGACCCGCCGTCAATTACATGTTGCAATGCTACCTGCTTTGCAAACTTTAGGCAAACATCCCTGGAAGTGTTTTGGCGATTCGTATGAAACAGATGTTCGCGAATGTGCTTATTGAACTGTTCGCCCTTTTCTGTTTCATAATTGAGGGCTGGGCCAAAACGAATTATATCTTCCTTGAGATGTGTCAAGTAATGAACTTTCGGCTTGGTGCAATATGCCTTGTGGAGCTCGTTCTTGGTTCCTTTATCGTAGTCAAATAATGCTCTGATCAAGCGCTTCACTGCATTATCTACTCTGATAATATAGTTATCAAAGTCTGATGTCACCTGACGAACGAATACCAGAGAACACAATCGGCCAAGTTCAACAAAGCATGGTATTACAAGGTCTAGCTCATGATTTCCAGAGAATTCTGTAATCAGAATTACAGGAAGTATTTGAAGCAGAACCTTGAAATCTCTACCGAGGAATGAACCACTATGTCTCAAGTTTCGGGTGAACTTTCTTGATAGACCAGTTGATCGCGTGTAATCTGTCAAGAATTCTGAAAGTCTTGCTATTGTGGCTGTGTCATTCTTAAGCACGACCTTAACCAAGTCAATTACCATATACTTTGCAACACCAAGAAGTATCGTGTGGAGGATTTCCACTGGTGTATCCTTTTCTGGATCAAACGACTGCAATTCTAATAAGCGGCCAGTCGAACGATCTCTAAAGCTTATCTCGTTTGCAGGCGTGTTCATTCCAATTTTCGGAGCATTTGGGATCTCAGTGTCTCTGCCAGGTGACGAGTTTGCAAGAACATAGTGCTCTCGAGTTCGTCTCTCATGGCACTCACAGAAGTAGGACAAGTCCTTCACAAAGTCTTTTGCACGTCTAAGTTCGATGTAGCATCTTCTGCAAGGAAATGTGGTGGCCGGCCCAAGCAATCCGCAAAGTTCCGAATGACATGGCGTGTCAGCCTCAATCCAAAGGATGGGAGCAACAACCAGAACATACTCATTGTCTTCAGCGGAGAACATTTTTACACCTTTCTCGAGTTTCTTAAAGTCATCAACGATTGCTGGCAGAAGAGACATACCATTTGCACCATCTTTCTTAGGGATTGTAGAAAGAAACTGGATGTTTGCTATCGAATTTCGATCCTTAAAAGGCAAGGCAGCGCATCTCATTAACCAGCTTTCAAACGGATTGTACTGCTTTGAACGATTGCCGGAAGTGTCGTCTGTAAAAAGGATGATTGAAACAATCCTAACTTTGTAAAACACTGCATCGCGATCTACATTACCGGGCAAAACAGAAAGAGGCATAGGCTTCTTCATTGGATGAACTCCAAAAAGAAGAAAGTCATGAGCAGGACTCAATCTGGTAAGGCTACTTGAGATACTGTAGTAGTGATCTCTTTCAACAGGAGTGGTGTCAACGTGAGAGATCTGCTCTACTCTAAGATCGGTAACAGCAACCTCAACGCCATAGCATACAATCGAAATCGCTCTGACCAGATACCCTCTCGCAAAAATGTTTTTATTTGCCGTGTGGAACGATTCAACCAAAAAGCGGATGCTGCAATCGTTTGTCTTCAAGTAAACGATGTTTCCAAACCAGACATCTATACCATTTACAGTGTGCATAGGCTGCTGAAAGAGATGGTGGGTTCTCCACTTTTCACCTTGTTCCAAACAGATCGATTGGTTTGGGGTACGATCGGGCATGGACGAGATCAACTTGGATTTCTTTGGGTTTGCCATAAGAAATCTCAAGTGGTCGGACGGAAGGTTAATGTGGGCGAATGCGTTCCCGTTTGATCCAGGTACTGATATTCTTTGTGAAGGAAAGACAGGCATCTTGGACTTCTTTCTTGCCTGATAATTTAAAAGAGCATCCAAACGAGGTAACTTAAATGTTCTTCCTATGGGAGTTTCTTGCTGGATCTTAATGATCAAGTTCATCGCAAGCAGTATCTTCTTCAACATTCGCTGGGAGATCATGTCATTATCCCCATCGATAAAAGCGAAAAGGATCATGGTTTGAAGATCGCGAAAAGGATAACAGCTTGTAGGGTCATTTACAGCGCCAATTGTCTCAAAGACTTCTTCCGGGATCTCAGAGTCATCATCGGTCATTGATACCTCATCAGCAGCAGCAGCAGAAGAAAACATGTCAGAGAACGCGTTGAAAACTGGATTACTGTTCATTTCAATATCAAAGAAATTATCGACAATATCGTTTTCCTCGTCTACAATGTTGTCTTCTTCATCCCCGATACTGGAGGAGTCATCTTCGTCACTCGAGTAATCAAATGCATTAGCATCCGGAATAGTGTTCTCGACTATCAATTCGGCCTGCTCGGGTTCGTCGAGTACAGTATTGGTTGCCATTTGATTACTTATATGGTGAACCTTCGAATGCCTTTTCAGTAACCAAGGCTTTTCGAACTCTTTTTCGCATTCAGAGCAGGTAAAAACACCTGAATTGATGCTAAAGTTAAGTTCGCCTTGCCTTTTAGGGGGGCGAGTCTTAACGATTTTATATGTTTCTTGTCTTGTATTCTTTTGCATAATAGTAAATTGATTGTAAAAACAAAGGGGGGAAAATGACTTTGCGAAAATAATTGAATTTATAAAATGTGGAAAGATCGATATTTAATGTCAGCGGACCAATTAGAATTTTTTTTACTTCTTTTCTTTTAAGAAAATATCGCGTGTTTTTGTCTTCTTTTTCATTTTACTTTTCCACAAAATATTTATTATTTGCATGAGCTTCCATTTGTAAGATATTCCAGTATACTTATAGTATTTATAGAAGCAGAATTTTGCTTAAAGACCGTAAGCTCAAAGGTATTTATGCTATCAAAGTTTTTTATGTCATTGTGTTTATTAATCATACAATTCTAGTTTATAAATTAGTTTTTCATCATCTCGGTAAATCAATAAAGAGGTAATAACTACATGTTCCTCTTACAAAGCAACAGAAGACTAACTATTTACTCCTCACTTGCAGAGATTTGGCTGCCTTTTATTGCAAATGCCTTAATAGAGTCAAAGGTAAAATTCTGTTAAATATATATAACTAAGTTTAATTACTAATTATTAGTTCTTCTGCTTTAGCTTTTCTCGAAATTCAAATCTTTATGCTCTTTGGGTTTATTGGAATTTCTGGCACCGGGTCTCTTGGATTAGCTAGACATAGTAGTTTGCAGCAAACCGATCACGTAATTTACAGGCATAAGTACAAACAGTTATACTACTAGTGTTTCTAGTGGTACGAATATACTGGTGTGCTACTGCCTGTGGATTTTATGGTCCAGTCTAGCTTTTTTTTAGCCTAATTTTTTTCGAAATAAAAAATAAATTTTTTACAACCCAAAATTATTTGAAACAAATTAAAAATTTGAACCATTTTTGAAATTGTGCAGTACATTTTTTAATCGAAATCTATTGGCCGAGAGTAGTCCCCCCATCCCCCCACTTTTCAGTCCCCCAAAAAAATGAATTTCCTGTTATGGGCAAAATTCGCCCCGTATACAAGAATCCTTTTAAGGAACAAGATTACACAAAAAAATCTGCTGTGGTGTTGATAGAATAATTTAGGCGGCGAACCAAAAGAAAAGAGTAAAAATTGATCAAGATATTTTCATTTATACACAATCTACATGAATTTTTACACTACAATAAAAAACAAGTAATTTGCAAGGTTGATTTACAAGCCTTATTTTTTTTTTTGATTTCTATGTAATTACTTGACAGACAATTAAGCATGTTTACAAATAATATTAATAATATAGTAATTATTACTGTATAAAAGTATTTGAGACTTTTGAGATAAAGATAGAGAGAAAGAGAGAGAGAGCGAAGAGGTGTAATTGATATTGAATTAAGTCTACATGATCATTTTGGTACTTTCATTTGATTCCATGATAATGTTATTAAAGACTTACATAGACTACATAATCAATATGAAGATCTAAAAGAAGTACCAAGTGAATAACCATATATATATTTATATATTCTCTGTGAATAAAAATACAAAAAAAAAGGTTATTTTATTGCATTTGGCTTTACATGTGGTATACACCTCCTCAGTAATATATCAATATATGTGTGCGTGCCTATATATACAGACGTATATATATAATACTTTTGGATAGCGAAGGGTACAAGATTCTTTTTTTTTTGGTTATCTGGTCTTTCAAATCCGACATTCTTTCAATTATTGGTCAGTAAAAAAGATACAAAAGAGGGAGAACGAGAGCTACAGATTGTAGATATGTTAATGAGATATTTGAATATTAAATTCGAGCCTTTCTTTTTGAAAACTATATATATGAGGTTTATACTCTACAAAAAAAAAGCAAGCCAATTATAGATAGCTTTCATACTTATATTAAGAGCAATAAATAATAAATAAAAAGAGCTTATAAGCAAATATACACATCTAATTTCATTATAAAGACTTAAAAATTTTAGGTCATTTTCATAGACTATATAAAATACAAACCGACAAAATGTTTAGCAGGGTATTCGAAATATAAAGGGAAGAAAAGAACGCAGGCAAATGTAGACTAATAAATTATAAAAAGAAGATGAAGGAAGATGTCAAAGGTTGATCATGTAATGGTCTTTGATGTCTTTACGAAAGAAAGCAATTTTTGTATCTACTAAAGCCAAAGGTTATAGCAAACAGGGTCTTTTTTTTTCTTACCTCAAGTCAATCAAATAACCAAAATATCTCATAGTAACCAAGTCATTTATATATATATATATATCTTTACATATATTTTGAATAAAAGGAAATACATACATACATACATACATACATACATACATACATACATACATATATATATATATATCCCCTTGTTTTTCTTATTATTATTATTATTAGACATCTTGATTTGGCTTTGTGTACATTGGATGTGAGACTTGAATATATACTTCTTTGGATACATTAATAAGAAATGCAAGAAAAACGCAAACACAATAATATTCTTCGATCCTTCCAAGCCTTATTATTAAAGTATAGTAAAATTTATATCGAGTGCATATTTGCAAATTACTACAATTATATCACCATTATCATCAAGCCCCCCCCCCCCCCCCCCCCTTTTAAAGGCAAACAAACCCCTTTTTATTTTAATTTTTAAAAAGGGGGGATTATTTCCTTCCTTAACCATTAATCCCAGGTTAAAAAGTTTTTATATATATATGTAAAAGAAAGGAAATGAATGTAAATGTAAATGGAAATTTACCTGGAAATATATGAGGGGGGGCGTGGGAATATAAACCTTAATGGGGGGGGGAGCCCCAAAGGATATATCCGGAAATCCGGATATCCTCCATGGGCAAAAAGCAAGCCCAAATAAGCGCCCCCAGGCCTTTCCAAAAGGGAAAGCAAAAGGGGGTTGAACCGAATCCAAAAGGCCCAAAATTTTCCCCCGGTCCCCGGAAAAAAACTTGCCCAAAATTTCCTAAATTTTTAATTTCCCCTCCTTTTTTTTTTGGGCCTAAAAAATTTTCCCCATCCCCATTACCATGGGCACACCTCATCCCCTTTGAAAAAAGAGGGAGGGTCTTCTTTCCCAAGGAACCCGAATCCGGGGTAAAGGGAAACATTTTTTATTATTGGGGGGTGGGTTTTACAAAAAAAAAGGATTAAAAAATTTAATAATAATTCCCCCCCCCCCCT